>NW_026067902.1:16767434-16821773 GCF_014885135.2 Alexandromys fortis
GAGGGAGAGAGAGAGAGAGAGAGAGAGAGAGAGAGAGAGAGAGAGAGAGAGAGAGAATATATCAGGATTGTACAGTTTAAAAAGCCTCACTTTTATATATCACCCCCTTCTTGTTCTGTTTAAACATAGAGGAGAGTGGAATTTACCTGTTGTTGGGCTTTCTGTTTTTGTGGCTTGGGATCCTGGCTGCACTGAGACTCGTGTTCCTCTTAAAGGAATATGACAAGATCTCTATTCAGGTAGCTAGCTTTTCTGCCTGGGGATTTCCGTGGTATTTCCTTATGAGGAACTGGTGCTTGTGGCTGTCTAAGAACCTCAGTAATGCTAAACGCTTTCTTATATTTCTTTTCCATTAGCTTCTAGCTGCTGTTGGCTTTATAAACTTATGTAACTTGATGATCTGGAAGTAGGCCTTTCAACATTTATGAGCTGACCACATTTAGGGCCATTCAAACCATTTAGTCTTTTGATTCCACCTTGATATGAATAAGACAAATCCCTGGGTAGTTGGGAATGTTTTTGATGATTTTATTGCCTATGGCTTGGTTTATTTTTATGTACCTGCCAAGTATCTTTAGAGCTGTGATGTTTTCTAGGGATCAAACGCAGAATCTCGGTCATGTTCAGCAAGCAAGCCCCCTACCGCTGAGCTAGACTCCAAGCCCCAGTCCAAAGTGGCTATTTACTCATTTACATTTTGACCTTGCTCTAAAAATGAGTAGACTTTGACGGAATTTCAGCTGGGGGGGGGGGCTGTGTGATCTGACCTGGTTGGTTGGTTGGTTGGTTTGTTTGTTTGTTTGTTTGTTTGTTTAATACAAGGTCTCACAATGTAGGCCAAACTTCTCTCAAACTCCTATCTTTTTGCTTCAGCCTCCTGAGTGCTGGGATTACAGGAGAGGCCATCATACCTGGCATTGTTTTTAAATCTTTGAGTGTGGGCTGTTAGGTTCCATAGCCTGTTCTTGTCTGCCCATAGGTGGTTTCCCTCATCGGTCATATCTCTGACCACTCATTGGAAACGGTGTAAATGGTGGGAAAAGAGGAAGGCCTAGTCGCCTGTCCTATGCTCTGGATGTTTTAGAGCTCTGTCCTGTCCTCCACAACTAACTTAGGGACCAGTCTGTCCAACTAAGCAAGTGATCTGTGTTTGTTCTTCATATAAATGCTGTTTAGTGCCTTTTCTCTGGAGTTGCCTGAAGTCCAGGTGTGTCTCGTTGTTCCTGCCTTGAGCGAACTTCTTCCCCCAATCAGAACATCAGTCCTCCTTCTCGGCCCTTTTCATCCCGTGGGAATCCACTGGAATGACAGCTCTTTCTTGAAGCCCTGCACTGACGGGCACTCTCGACCAGAGTCTCACTCAGGACTCCTCTGTGGTGCGTTGGCACTTCCCCTCCCTAGCTGGGCTTCGTGCTTAACTGTAGTTTTATATAGTTCCTATTTTTTTCCAATAAAGTCTAATAGTTCGTTTTTTTCCAGTCTTTTTCTCCCTTTGGAGATGGGCCCTTGCTGTGGGCTCCAGTGATCTTCCCAGCTCAGCCTCCTCAGAAGCTCAGTTTTATTCTTTCCCTTCATCTTCCATTTCATCTTAGCTCCGTTGTCAGAGCCGAACTCTGGGCTTTGTCAGCATTCGATCACTACTCTCCACGGATCAACACAACTTCCCAAAGGTTTTAGCCGGCTTACCCAAGTGCGTGCCCGCTGACCTCACTGGGATTTCCAGCTAATGGACCTTCTGTGCTTCCCCTCCACCTGTCTCCACTTCCCCCCTTTTCAAGCCTGGATTTGGCAATCCGTTGTTCTAGCCAGCTTCTTGCACACACTCTAAACATTTGCTCTTGCTCCATGGTAGCACTTGGCCTGCCAAAACATCGACCCTGAATGAAATCTTTATTCTGCCTATACCCAAGCAAGTTTGCGTTTGTGGGGAACCTGTAAAAGTACTCTTGGCTAACCCCCTTTTTGTGATTTTTTTTTTGAGAGAGTTTTGCTCTGTAGTCCAGACTGGCCTCAAACTCAAGATCTGCCAGCCTCTGCCTCCCCGGGCTAAGATTATAATGTGTACCACCATACCCAGACTTACAGAAATGTTTTTAATCCTCTTATTTTTCCTCAGAACTGCTCATCTCGTTATTCTTCCCTTTTCTTGAGTGACCTTGCCGCCCACATTTTAAAGGGAACAGAAGCCATCTGATGTCTCGTGCGACCTCCTTTAGCATTTTGGTTCCTTTGTGTTATGAGGTTTCATCCCTTCCTCCCCCACCCCATTTGAGAAACCTTTCTCTATTTCCTTTTCTATATTTATAATGTCTTTTCAGTATTAGGTCTATGTCCAGTTAACAGACAAGTAGCTGCCACCTCTCTCCTCCTCTCTGCCTCCACCCAAGCCGCGCCTGTCTTCTCATCTGAACCGCTTTAACAAATGCCTGCTCAGTCTCCTTGTGTCTGTCCTCATCCCCTAAACCTGTTTCCTCCAAGGCAGTTAAAGTGGCATCAGTAAAATGTCTGTCCCATTAGTGGTCCAACCACACACACTCACGTTTCTCATCTCCTTGCTAAGTGTCAACACAATGCCTTCCAAACTGAACACTTCCGAAGTGTGTGACGACAGTAAATGCTTCCCTCTCCCTAGCTATGCTCTGCATGTGATAGTGTTGTAGTTCTGCCCAAACCCTCCTTTAGCTGCCTTTTCTCCTAAAGATGAAAGCTAAGCTTCCTTAACCCACGGAAGGCTCTGAACTCTGTCTCCCGCCAGCTCTTCCGGCTTCTGTTACTGTCATTCCGTTTTGCTTCTCACTTGCTGTGCTCGGGCACCACGGTCCTCTCTGTTTCTCAGACGTGATGACTCTTTCCACACAGCTGTTCCATCTTAACTCACCTGTGTGCATGTGAACACACACACACACACACACACATATATATACATATACACCGTTCTTGTTCATTTACTGACCTTGGCCTAAGTCTTGCTTTGCTATGGTATAGCAAGTTATTAAGAACCTTAGCTGTGGGCTGGTGAAATGAACTTCCACATGCATTCTGTGGAATGCCTGAATCCTCTCTACCCCACCTCTAAATAAGTAAATAAATGTTTTTAAAAAATCAAACCCCAAGTTTTATGGTTATATTAGCCTGGTTCCGTGTTCTCTTAACCTTAGTGTCTGTACCCTGACGTGGGTTATATGCTTCTGAAAGGTCTTGAAAAGCTTACGAGTCCGTGTAAGTCAGCATGAACATCTGCAGTGTGCTAGACAGTGGCTGCTCTTTCCACTCTGGGAAAGGTACTGCTCCATGGAGCCAAGTGCTTTTTGTTGGTATTGGTAATTTTTTATTTTATTATTTTGTATATAAGGGTGCCTTGCCTGTGCATTGTCTGTGTGCTGTGTGTGTGCAGTGCTTGGAGAGACTGGAGTTACAGACAGCTGTGAGCTGCCATGTTGGTGCTGGGAACTGAATCCAGGTCTCCCGAAAGAGCAGCCAGTGCTCTTAACCACTGAGCCATCTCTCTAGCCCATAGAGTCAGATTCTTGATGCTGACTTTATCACTGTTCTATGAGGGAGGCTAGAGAGACTACAATCTTGGGGATATAAAATTTATGCCATTCTTGTCCATATCCCATGTCCGTTTTTATTTTGAAATTTCAGACAATATATTTTGATAATATTCCTTCCCTTTCCCAATCCTTCCCAGATTCTCCCCACCTCCCTGGCCACCCCCACTGATCTCTCGATCTCTCTCTCTCTCTCTCTCTCTCTCTCTCTCTCTCTCTCTCTCTCTCTCTCTCTCTCCCTCCCTCCCTCCCTCCCTCCCTCCCTCTCAAAAAATTCAAAACAACAACAACAAAAAAAAAACAGGACAAAAACATAAATAAATAAAAAGTGCCTACACACAAACCCAGAGGCACTTGTGACACAAATTTGGGGTTATCATTTTTTTGATACAGGTATCATTCTTTTCCAATGTAGGCAACACCCAGGACACCTACTGAATGCAAGAACACTGGAAGACCTTCCTATTGAAGGGCCTCCTGGAACAGACGAAGATGACCTTGCTAACTCTGTCCACAACGTGAGACTCACCAAGGTCTCCTTTCGGGTTGATAGGTATAAACACTTTAAGGGCTTTGTGTGTTTCCTTTTCATTTTTGTCCTTTTCATATAGAAAATCTCTACCTGGCAGATACATCTATTTATTTATTTGGAGTCAGTGTAGTTCTAGCTGGCTTACAGCTTGCTGTGTAGGGCAGGTTGGCCTTGAACTCAGAGTGATCCCCCTGCCTCTGCCTCCCAAGTGCTGGGACTGCAGGTGGAAGCTGCCGTTCTGAGTGTCTTTACCCCAGCTGGTGTCTGACTTGGTGCCCCGACTGTGACGGGTGTTGACGGTTGCCCTGTCTTCCAGGTCTTGGAGGGCCCAGCTGTCAGCACTGAAGGAAACAATGAGCTCCAAGCCAGAGGCTTCCTGTTGTGCTCCGTGGTTCCAGGGTGTTTTGCATTTGGAGTCCCCGGAATCTGGTAACCCCACTCCCGTTGTGCCAAGCCACGTTTTCATTCCAGGAGATGCCACGTGTGGCCAGTGTGCTTTTCCACAGAAGGAGCACACCAAGACTAGCGACCCAAGATGGTGGGAGACGATGCGGCTGAGCAGGCAAGAGCAGCCCGCGGAGCTGCAGTGTATGTCTGTGACAGGATTTACTGCACTATTTGCTTGGGCAGTAGGAACCAGCAGCTGCACCATTGTTCTCTGGGACCTGGAGACCCAGGGCCTGCAGTGTCTTCCTCTCAGCCAGCCGTGTACTCCTGTCCATAGCAGTGGGGACCAGCAGCAGTGCCTTGTTCTGACAGGTGAGCATGTCTCGTATCTGGCTAGAATCCACTGCTAGGAGGTGCAACTGCTTCTTTAAAATTACAGTTACTTGTTGCGTGT
This sequence comes from Alexandromys fortis, assembly GCF_014885135.2. Lineage (NCBI taxonomy): Eukaryota > Metazoa > Chordata > Mammalia > Rodentia > Cricetidae > Alexandromys > Alexandromys fortis. Next base: position 16,772,359 of record NW_026067902.1, read on the forward strand.
GTGTGTGTGTGTGTGTGTGTGTGTGTGTGTTTGCGCGCGCGTGCACAAATGCCAAAGCGCTCATGTGGAATTGGTTCTCTCCTTCTACCTCCTGGATCCCAGGGATTGAGCTCTGGTTCATCAGGCTTGGGGGTCATTTTACACTGAGCTATCTTGCCAGCCAAGATGTGACTTCTTGGTGTATTTCCCTTCTGCTGCCTTGGTGCCAGCATGTGCCCAGTCTCACTGCAAAGTGGTCCTTATTCTGGGAGGAAACTTGGCCTTATTCTCCGTAATTGTCTCACGTGTCTTAATTTATGTGGGTGGGTGTTTTTTGACATGCATGCTTGGGACCTGCAGAGGCCAGAAGAGGGCATCAGATCCCCTGGAGCTGGAGTTATAGACAGTTAGGAGCTGCTATGTGGGTGCTGGGACTCAAACCTGGCTCCAGAGAAAGAGTACCAGTGCTCTTGGCCACTGAGCCATCCCTCAGCCCTGTTTTAATTTAAATAATTTCTCTTGAGCTAAATGTTAATACTAGATAGTAAGAGTAATATGGGCCGATTTTTAACTTGGAGAAACCTCCTCTGACTGGAGTCTCTCTCTGCAGCAGAGGTTACAAGCCACCCAATCGTGGACCATGTGTGTGTACTGAGTATTCATTTTGGTTGGCACTGACTAGGGATTTATTTTAATTGGTTTTAAAGCAGGGTCTCACATAGCCCCAGTTGACCTCAAACTTGCTGTGTGTGTGTAACTGAGGCTGGTCTTAAACACACTGATCCTAGGCCAGATCCCAGCACTTGGGAGGCAGAGGCAGGCAGATCTCTGTGAGTTCGAGGCCAGTCTGATCTACGAAGTAAATTCCAGGATAGCTAAGGACTATTATACAGAGAAAACCTCTCTCGAAAAAAAAACGAAAAGAAACCATTGATCCTATTATCTGTATCTTCCAGTTCCTAGAACTACAGGCGTACATGCCACCACACCTAGCTTAGGCTTTTAAAAAAGATAACATAAATACAAAGTTCAAATAGACAGAATTTTACAAAATCTGCATCTGTAGCTGTTACCACTCTAGCACACTGGACCTACATTTCCGCATAGAAACTTAAGTGTTGGGGTGAAGCTGATGTTCTCTCGTGGCTGTTGTATTTCTGGTTGGGGTTCCCCGGTGGCTGTTGTATTTCTGGTTGGGGTTCCCCAGTGGCTGTTGTCCTTCTGGTTGGGGTTCCCCAGTGGCTGTTGTCTTTCTGGTTGGGGTTCCCTGATGGCTGTTGTCTTTCTGGTTGGGGTTCCCCAGTGGCTGTTATATTTCTGGTTGGTGTTCCCGGTGACTGTTATATTTATGGTTGAGGTTCTCTGGTGGCTGTTGTCTTTCTGGTTGGGGTTCCCCTGGTGGCTGTTGTCTTTCTAGTTGGGATTCCCCAGTGGCTGTTGTCTTTCTGGTTGGGGTTCACCAGTGGCTGTTTTTTTTTTCTGATTGGGGGTTCCCCAGTGGCTGTTGTATTTCGGGTTCGATTCTTGCACCCACATGGTGCCTCACAGTCATCTCTAATCCCATTCCAGGGAATCCCAACAGGCAGGCATGTGATGCACACACATGCATGCAGCAAAATGTCACTCACATCAAATAAACATGAAAATGAGAAACAAAAGCAGGCTGAGCAAAGCCCTGGGGAGCCAGCCTGTAAGCAGTCTTCTCCACGGCCTCTGCTGCAGTTCCTCCGGACTCCTGCCCTGCCTTCCCTTCATAAGATGAAGGGCAGTCATTTTAATGTGAAATAATAAACCCTTTTTCCTCCAAGTTTGGTCATGGTGTTTTATCACAGCAGTAAAATAGTAACTGGCACACACACACACACACACACACAGATAGTTAAATGTTTTCTTTAAGATAGGGTCTCACTATACATTCCTGACTTGCTTGGAACTCACTTTGTAAACCAAATGGGATTAAATTTTACCGATTCACCTGCCTCTACCCACCAAGTACTGGAGTAAAAGACATGCTCCACCATACTCAGCTCAGTATGTGTATTTTAGCTATAGTATGAAAATACTGGGTAATTAGAAATGAATTTCTAAGTCATCGTTCTGAGATCGAAGTTCCTATCCATTGATTAATGCTAACTTTTATTTTCCCCGTAGAAAACGGACTCTGTCTGATTCTGTTTGGTCTCACTCAAGAGGAGTTTCTGAACCGACTGATGATCCATGGCAGTGCCAGCACCGTGGACTCCCTTTGCCATCTCAACGGCTGGGGACGGTGCTCCATCCCTATACACGCTCTAGAGGTAACGGCAGGAATCTGCCCCACTTCGCTGAGTAATAAATATATACTACTAAGTAAAAGGTATAGAGAGAGAGATACATACAGACATACATACACATATCCATGCATACACAGAAACTTCCAAAGCAGATCACACACCTGCCCTCGTGTGACTGAGAGAATTCATATATTCTCCGTCTTCACCCTTCGTCTCTCCAGGGCTGACGGTTGATTTCCTTTGCTCTTATTACTGGTTTTGCCTCTAAAGATGGGAGATAATGACAGTATTTTTAAAAGGTAATGTGACAGAAATGTAGACAAAAATAAGCTAATATAATGAGAAGCAAGCTGTGGAGAACAGAGTGGAAATGATTTTTTTATTTCTGTACTCCTCGCTATCTTTAGAATATATAATCTGAATTTATGTGGCATGTTACAGTTCACATGTATTATCTAATTTGGTCCTGAAACAGTCACATGAACTACCCATGACTAAGTAATTTTTGTTCTTTCTCTCTCCCTCCCTCCCTGTCTTTATAAACTAAGAAATAGAGCGGCCAGCTGAGTAACCACAGTATGCTGATGAAAAAGGAGCTAGAATTAGGAGTCAGGGCATTTCTGCTTTACAACACAGCCTCTGGGAGACTTTTGTTTGGTTTGGTTTGGTTTAAGATGAGCATCCCAGGCCAGTTTCCTGTCTTGTTGTCTATCCAAGGTTGGCCTTGATCTCCTGGTCTTCCTCCTTTACCTCCTGAGAGCTGAGCGCAAGTGGAAGGGATCTGTGTGCCTGAGTGTGGGTGTCCCTGGAGGCCAGACAAGGGCATCATGTGCCCCCTAGAGCTGTTGACAAGGTCTTTCTTCCACACCTCACCCAATTCATGACGTCGTGTTGCGCGTACATGTAAAAAGATAAAACCCTCTACTGATCACACATAAGCTATGTGCGAGTGTCGTTTCTGGAGGCCACTAAGTCTTTAGAGGCAGCCTCTCAAATGAGAACATAAGAGAGAAAATGAGGGGAGAAAAACAAGTCTTCGTGGTAAAATGAATTCCACAGATCTGTGGCTCCTTCTGTTATGATTGTTTGTATTGTTTGTTTGTTGAGCCGAGGTCTCCCTATGTAACCCAAGCCGGCCTGGAACTCATGATCCTCCTGTCTTGACTACTCCCCCCACCTCCGCCCAATGCTGGCATTTGTGTGCCACATCCACCTGTCTTTAAATACACAAGCGTGTGCCCTGAATGTGCCGAGTTAAGTCTTCCAGTGTTAAGCCGAGGGCTGCCATGGATGGGGCTGTTGTGACTAAGAGTCTAGGGTAGAGAGCTATAAAGCAAGCAGAGGGGGCACCACTGGTGCTGGCCATGCACCCGCTCCAAGTAGACCTAACCCAGGCTTGATGAGCTTCCATCGTGGGGCAGTTGACTGTACAAGTCTATTGTTCCTAGAACTTTACGTGAGCTAAGGAAGACAAATGACTCAGAGAACAAGTTAGACAAAAGCGATCAGAGTTCACTAGAACCCAGGTACTTGTACAAAGTAAAGATGGTTTTGTTTTGTAGTCTCTGCTCTTAAACTCATTAAAATCTGCCCCATCCCCCACCCCCAGCACACACAGGGTAAAACTCTGGGTTCTTTCCTCTCCGTGCTTAGGCTGGCATAGAAAATCGGCAGCTGGATACGGTAGATTTCTTCCTGAAGAGCAAGGAAAATCTTCTTACTCCGTCGTCAAAACCTCCCGTTCCTGATCATCAGCTTCCATCCCAGTTATATTTAAGACGTAAGTAAAATATTTCTACATGCGTACTATCATTTTAGACATTTTCAAATCATTACAGTCTTTATAATTTATGTGTATGTGTGTGTGCCTGCTTGTGTGTCTATGCCCACAATTGTGCAGGTGCCTGGGGAGGCCCAAAGAGGATCCCCTGGAACTAGAGTTACACGTGGTTGTGGACTACCTGATGTGGGTCCTGGGGACAGAACCCCAGTCCTGAGAAAGAGCAGCCAGCGCTCTTGACTGCTGAGCCATCTTTCCACTAACGGCTTCTTGCTGTCGAAACTCAGTACACAGGGCTGATGTACTTTGAGGGAGTTTGTCGAAGTCTGTAATGTTCTCATTGTAGGGACTGGAAGTGCTTAGTGCTGCGGCATTGTCTGCCATGTGTGGGGCACTTGTTCAATCCTTAGTACTAGAGAGCGCCACCCAGGGCGACTCCAGTGTCTACTGTTTTGTTTAAACTGTTAGCTGTATGATATAAATGTTCTCTCTCTCTTTCTTTGTGTGTGTGTGTATACCTATGTATAGTCATTTACTTGGGATAAATTCTAGACATAGAATTTTCATCTCTAAGGGTGTTATCATACTTGGCTGCAATATGCAGTTGAAACTGTCCTCGGGCAAGTTTTATGAATTTTCACTTTAGTTACAAGAGAAAATGGCAATCTTCTTCATGAGATATGGGCAATTTTTTTCTTCTTAATATTATCTCAGGCTGGAGAGATGGCTCACCTGTGAAAAGTGCATATTATTCTTGCAGAGGACCTGAGTTCAATTCCCAGCACCCATGTCAGGTGGCTCACAGCCTCCTGCAACACTAGCTCCAAGAGATCCAAGACCTCTTACCTCTGATTAAAAATAAAGAGGGACTGGAGAGATGGTACAGTGGTTAAGAGCACTCAGTGCTTTTCCAGAGGGCCTGGGTTCAATTCCCAGCACCCTCAACTGTCTGTAACTCTAGTTCCAAGGGATCTGATGCCTCTTCTAGCCTCCTTGGTTACTAGTTACACACAATGTGCACATACATACATGCAGGCAAAACACTCATACACATAAAATAAAATAATACAATAAAATACAATGGGCATTCTGTCAGCAAAGCGAGGCATGGGTTGTATGCCTGTGATGCAGCCTTTCTGAAGAAGGGGGGAAGATTGCAAGTTCAAAGCTAGTCTGTGCCACCTAGTAAGTCTGAAGGAACCTGGGATTGTAGCAGATCCTGTCTCAAAATAAACCAGACACAGAACTTTAATTTGAGAACTTGAAAGGCAGAAGCAGGCAAATTGCTAGGGATGCAAGGACAGCCTTCCCCTCCCTCACCCTCCTCTCTTCTCTCTACCCACTCCTCTTTCTGTGCTGAGGATCAAGCCTAGGACTTCACACGTGTTAGGCCACTGAGCTACACTCCCAACCTGATTTTGTCTTGATCATAGGGTTGGTTTTTCTTCCTCTTGGATGTGTTTTTTAAGCTTCTCAATTAAAAATACACATATAGATTAATTCGTAGGAAAAGACTTGATTTGTGGTATTGAAAGTGTTCCGTCAGCAGCTGTGTGGCCGCTATTCCATGTGTTTGATAGTTTGGACTCTCTTCTCTTACCTGCACTGCCCTTATCTAAAGGCAGAAATGGACCTGAAATCAGATGCCTGGGAACGAGCTTCGCTTACCTTCCTAGGCCTGTTTCCCATAATTCTTGCACACATGCACTTGCAAAGCTGGGTGGATGCTGAGAGAAAGGAATCCCCCGAGAGGGCCCTGAAGCCGGAAGAGGGGATTCAGGGCGTGTTCCACCCCTGTCCTCTACATGCCTGTTGGAGTGGCTTTGGAGCCACAGAGGTTTAAGTTCAAATTTTGGCTCTGCCATTTTATTTACTTTCAGAATTAGCTTGGGTACTGACTTATTCTCTCTCAACCTCAATCTCCTCTCTATGGAAAGGAAGTAAACACTTAATAGGTTGTTTAAGAGAAAAAAAAAGAGTTTATAAAACACCAAGTCTGTAAAATAATAGTAGTAATACCAGTAAAAGTTTATTAATGGCTGCAGTCATTGAGGTTTGCAAGTCATAAGCCTTCCTAAGGTTTGTGAGTTTGTGAAAACAAGACCTTGGACCTTGTTCATATATGTAAGAACATTGCAACTAACATTTGGATTGCTAATTTGGGGAGCTGGTTGCCATGTTAATTTCCTCGTTTGTTCTCAGAGGTAGAAGAGATGAGACCAGCACTGGATTTGCTCTGCTCAGCAATCAGAGAAAGCGACTCTGAGACCCAGAGCAAGCACTTTGCAGAGCAGCTGCTTCACCTCACACTCTCCTTCCTTAACAAACAGATAAGGGAGCTTTTTGTGCACACTGAAGGTAAGAATAGCAGTGAGGGTGGGCCATGCCACTCCTTATCAGAACAGAAACAGAAAACTCAGTGAAGGGGCACACCGCAGTGAAGGGGGCACCCCACAGTGAAGGGGGCACACCGCAGTGAAGAGGTACCCCGCAGTGAAGGGGCACACCACAGTGAAGGGGCACCCCACAGTGAAGGGGCACCCCACAGTGAAGGGGCACCCCACAGTGAAGAGGTACCCCGCAGTGAAGGGGCACCCCACAGTGAAGGGGCACACCGTAGTGAAGAAGAATAAGGGGAATGGGTTTGACGTAGGAGCACCAGCAGGAAGCTCTAAGGATAATCTCTGCAGAGTGGAGTGGACTGTGCTAAATGCAGCTGCTTGTAGAAAGGGAGAAACACCTCGGGTTATTGTCTGAAAATACTTGTTTTCAAATTTGACAATTCCCAGAATTCCTTTCAACAAGTTGTGGTGTGTTTTCCTTTTCTTTCCATGCCTATTTACACATGAACATACACACTCATGCACATGCACACACACTCACACACACACGCAGATTGGCACACTGGTGTGTTTTACAGAGCTCGATGAGCATCTCCAGAAAGGAGTGGACATTTTGACCAGCTACATCAATGAACTTCGGACTTTCATGATAAAGTTTCCTTGGAAGCCAGCAGACGCCCCTGAGGACTGTGATGTAAACAAAGATGTCCTCACAGTAAAGGAGGGAAAAATCTGGGAGAAACTCAGCTTTGAGGTAAATATGAGTACTCATCACAGCTCTGCAGATTCGGATAGCCTAAGAGGACACCAGAAGAAATGGACTTTAGAGTCTGTACCCGTGCTGTGGAGTCTTTGGCCAGGGTCTTAGGTTTTGCTGATGTGCGTTCTCGGGGCATGATATCAAATCCGTATCTCCAGGTCCTCCCCATTTAATGCTGTGCCCTCGGAATGCCACGTCGGCCGCAGGATCAGCCTTTAACCCATCTCCAGTGGCAGCGCCCAGCAGCTCTGCATCACTGCTTGGGCCTGGCACTTTGTTTTATTTTTTATTTCTTTGGAGACAGGGTCTTACTCTCCCAGGCTTTCCTTGAACTCATTTTATAACCCAGCTATCACAGCCCTCATCAGTGAGCACCGTAACTGTCACTTTCTTCATGTTCTCCGAGTTGAGGGGTCCTGGGCTGTTGAGGTTTTCCGCTTCAGTCAGTACTACACCTTGCCAAGATTAGATTTTCTTTTCTTTCTTTTTTTGAGACAGGATTTTGCTGTAGCTTTGGAGCCTGTCTATAGACCAGGCTGGCCTCAAACACACAGAGATCCACCTGCCTCTGCCTCCCAAGTGCTGGGATTAAAGACGTGCACCAACCACAGCCCAGCAAGAAGTAGGTTTTCAAAGGCCCCTTCATAGGTGTCTAGTCCATGCATATATCCTGCGTTGACAGTAAGAAAGCTACAAGGAACTTAAACTTACTTTTTCTTCTTTTTCCTTAGGAAGTTATTGCCGATGCCATTTTAAATAACAAGATACCAGAGGCACAGACTTTCTTCAGGATTACTGGTCATTCTGCTCAACAACTGGAGGAGCTGGTCAGGATAGGCCTAGATTTGGTGTTTGACAGTTTGAAAAAGAACAGTGTAGATAAAGCTTCCACGCTCTTGAGGAATATGGTGAGTGGTGACTCTCTGTCTCTGGTGGATAAGAAGGCTTGACCCCACCCCTCTGTTTTGAGACAAAGTCTCTGTGGACCGGACTGGCCTCAGACTTATTTGTGATCCTTCTGGTTCAGCTTCAGCATGCTGGGATTACCGGCTGAGCCACCACACCTGCTCTCTTGTTTTCATTTGTTTTTAGAAGCTGTGTAGCCCAGGCTGGCCTTGAACTCACCTTCCTCCTTCTCAGTCTCTCAAGCGCTATACTATCACACCCTCTGAGACAGTGTTTTCCTAGAAGACTTCAGACGTGGGCTGGAGAGATGGCTCAGTGGTTAAGAACACTGGTTGTACCCGGGTTCAATCCCAGCACCCACATGGCAGCTCACAACTGTCTGTAATTCCAGTTCCGGGAGACCCAACACCCATGACAAAACACCAATGTGCAGAAAGTAAAAATAACTAAATTAAAAAAAAAAAAAAAGACTTCGGACATGTCATGCAGAGGGCCTCAGTTTTGCTTGAGGGCAGTCTGTATTCTTCATGTAACCCCTTACGTGTCCATTTGAACTTTCTGGTGGGTTAGGCACTGGCTTAGGGCTTTATAGTCCCTAGTTTTGCTTCATTTGAGAAGGGAAATCCTAGAAGAAGCAGGACTCCTGAGCTAAGTTAAGATCTGGTCCTCATCTGTGTGGCTGGAGTCTTACCAGGGAAACCTGCTGAAAGTGCAGATGTGTTTGTTTCTGTCTACCTTGGGTTCCCGCTAAACCACCGCAGCAGTTTGTAGTCTTGGTCCTCTGGTTGCCTGGTGTTACCGTAAATTGTTCTGTGTGTTGCCTTCGCTCTGGGAAAATAACTAAGGGCTTTGGGGAGAAGCAATCAATACATAGAACTGATGGAGAAAGTAAATATTCCCAAGAGCAGAAGCCGTGCGCTGCTGTAGCAGAACACGTGTCTACAGGAGAGCTTTTCTGCGTCTAACATACTTACCTTCAGATGGGTTCATTACAAATGTAAGCTTTTAAATTTCATTCATTTCAGGGCTTCAGTGTGGAAGATGAGTTGCTCAGGATATGCTTTTATACAACTGATAAAAACATACGGGACCTTTTGGTAGGTAAAGGTGTGACTGTGTAGCCTTTGTTTTTCATTTTGAGACAGGGTCTTGGTATGTAGTCCAAGCTGGCCTCCGATTCCTCGTCCTTCTGCCTCGGCTCTCCAGATGCTAGGGTTACAGGCATGCCTGGCTGTGGATTACACTCTTATTAGGCCACCTTGATGAATTTTTTTAACTTTAAAATAGATAATTTTAATATCTAGGAAACATGAGTTGAGGAAACATGATAATCCTTTTTTAATGATTGTATTTTGATATTTAACATTGTGGTAAAGGAAAATTTATAAAAATATATATTAACTTAAAAAAATGCAGGTTAGAGGGTTGGCGGGCGGCTCTGCAGATAAAGGCTCCTGGCAAGCTTGGCAGCCTGAGTTCTGTCCCTGGGACCCACATGGTAGAGGGAGAGAATCCAGCTCCTACAAGTTGTCTTCTGACTTCCACACATACACACCCACTAACACACACACACACACACACACACACAGGTGTACCATGCAAATCAAATAATGGAATGAAAAATTTTTAGTGTGGAATGCAATTTCCTCCTCTTCCCCTCCCTCCTTTCTCCCTTTTCCCTCCCTTCTCTCCCTCGTCTTCCCCCTCCCCCCACTCTTTCTTTGTGGTGCTGTGGACCAAACCCAGGGCCTGAGGCATCCAAACAAGCACTCTACCAGCTACATTCTACTCCAGCATACAGTTATTAAATGGCATTTAATCTCAAAACAAAATGGCTTTTGTTTTGCCAATGGTTTTGATTTTTGTGTGGTAATTGCTCTAATTGCTTTTTATCCAAGGTTGAAATTTTAAAAGGAAAAGAATGTTTTTCTGAAAAAGAAAGAAGAACTATAGACTTTGTTCATCAAGTTGAGAAGTTTTATTCAGGACATTTCCAAGAAAATGTTCAGACGCACTCCTTCCCCAGGTAGGCTCATTAGTTCCCTAGGTAACAATGGAGAAGGCTGTGGGTAGCACGTTGTTTGTAATAATTATGAGCAAGTTTGCTTTTGTGAAAATAAGTACTCATTCCTCAGGAAGGTAAAATTTGTATCTTAAAGAGGGGCATCAGCTAAGCAGGGCAGTGGTGACACGTGACTTTAATTCCAGTTCTCGGAGGCAGAGAAAGGTGGATCAGTATGCGTTCAAGGCCAGCCTGGTCTACAGAGTGAGTTCCAGGACAGCCAGAGCTACACAGAGAAACCCTGTTTCAAAAAAACAAATACAAAAAAAAAAATTAAAGTGTGTGTGTGTGTGTGTAAGTAAATAAATGAAATTTCACTGTTTTTAGTTATTGGATAAAGGAACAGGACTATTTCAAGCACAAGTCTGTCTTGGATACATTCCTCAAATGTGATCGAACAGATGAGTTTAGTGAAAAGGACCATAGGATTGCACTGAATTGGGCTCGCTGGTGGGATCAGCAAACACAAGAATGCATCCTTTTCCCCAGGATAAGTCCAGAAGGCAAGTACAAAAGCCCCTGAAATGTGAGCATATTAAACGGGGAGTAAGTTAGACATTAATGTTTTAATATTTAGAAGTCTCTACTTGACAATTCCTTTTGGCGGGGGGAGGCTCACTTTCTTTAAAGTTCAGCCATGAGTTAAGACCTCTTGTTTACAAGGTTAGTGTAATGGATTTACACTGTGGTGGTGAAAAAGTCACGAGGTTCAGCGAGTGGATATTATCAAAGCAGCGTTATCACTCCAGCTTTGGAGTGACAGCTCTCTGTCCAAACAGCCTCTGAGTTTCTTACGTAAGCTGGGAATTAGTATCACAACGAGCTCTGGAGCGTAGCTAACTAGGTGAGCAGTGATAAAGTCTTAGCATCAGATTCATGCCTCTTTTAGCCTGAGTCTCTGTGTGGCAGAGGAGGAGAGAGCTGGCAACTTCGGTGCCTGTTTCGTTCTGACTCTGCAGGGAGGAACCTTCCCTCTTCGTATCTGTAGTGCTGACTAGAAGATTAACAGAAAAGACTGTTACATTAGTAGAGGCCTGCGTACGCCACGTGCTTTGACTACATAGTCAGTGACCACAGTTCACTGCGCTCTTAAAGGCTCTTGTCTTGTTCTTCATGTAGAATACAAAGCATATTCCCCGGACGCTCTCTGGAGATACCTCACCGCTCGCCATGACTGGTCAAGCATTAGCCTGTGGATTGAAGAATTTCAGACCCAGGAGACCGGGCCCCCTCAGCAGAACAAGTGGCCCCCTCTGAGCGTTGACGTCATTGATCAGAATACTTGCTGCAACAGTTACATGAGGAATAAGATTTTGGACAAGCTGGCCAGGTACTGTAACTTTGAGACAGAAGTCCAATGGGGGAAACAAAAGAAAGGAAAATTTTAAAAAATAATAATGATTGTGAGGGGCAGAATGCTTCCCTGGTACCTGCAGGCTGTGTCCAGTGTGTGTGTGTTCACTGGTGTGCGATTGCACACATGTGGGTTCCCCCTTTAAATCACCGCAGGTCAGTGCGAGGCTGCTTCATAACGCAGCGTTTGAAGGGTGTGGTTTAATGTCACGGTGGTGAAGAGATTCTCAAACTCCGGCTGCAGGTTCTCCCCACAACGTCTTGTGACTTGTTTTGTTTGTTGTGAGACAGGGTCTTGTGAGGTAGCCCAGACTGGCCTGGAACTTGCTACATGGTGATCTCAGATGCAGAATTGTTGTTAGAACTCTAAGGAGCAAGTGGCAGGAGACAGAGTTAGAAACCCCAAGATGAGGTGTCCTGTGGCTGTATCTACTCCTTTTGCACAATAATACTAGATAATGTCACCACATCTGCTTGACATGCAGAGGACTATGGGAGTAAGACACAGAGCTCAGTGAGCTGCAGAGGACTGTGGGAGTAAGACACAGAGCAGAGAGGGCTGCAGAGGACTGTGGGAGTAAGACAGAGCAGATTGGCGATTTTAGCTCATTTATAAAGATAACTATGTTAGATCTAACCATGTGAACTTGCCGTTTGTGTGTGTCCGAAGTAGTTGACTGTCAGCTTTCACAGGGTTCAGTCTAATCCGTCTTCCTATGAGGAAAGCTAGGTGTGCACATCGGCATGTGTCTCCCACTGTCACTCGTGTTCCTGACGTCCTGATGCGCTCCGTCCTCACAGCATGTTCCTTTCCGTTCCTACTGCTGGGGACGTCCTGATGGGCTCCGCCCTCACAGTGTGCAGGTGCTGTCAGATCCAGGAAGTGGAGAGCATTGCCTAAGCCTCTCACTTATAGAGTGGAGCCCTTGAACGTCTGGTTTTCTGGCCTCTGTTCTCATTGCATTAATGCTCTTCTCGTTTACTAAAAATGAGGTGTTATATAATTTATATGATCAAAATATTTGCCTTAGCATTTGGTTGTTTAAAAAACTAACTTAATCTGTTTTAATATGAATTAAAAAATTAATTTATGCTGAGCATGGCAACACATGTGTTCAATCCCAGCACTCTAGAGGCAGAGACAGGCAGATCTCTGAGTTTGAGCCCAGCCTAGTCTACATACTGACTTCAAAGACAGCCACGGCTAAGTAGAAAGACCCAAAATGATAATAATAATAATAATAATAATAATAATGATCATGATATCTATTATATAATTATATTAAAGAGGAAAATCATACCATTCTCATTAGATTCAGAGAAATCAGCAATTTAAACATAGATGCAAAATCCCTTACCCTAAACTATTGGTGTCTAAAAATAGCCATTCTAGCCAACATTGTCCAAATGGTGAAAAAGTACAAGCATTGTCTTTAGATTTGGAACAAGAAGAGCCTACGGCCACATTGTGTTACATTGTGGGCTCAGGAGCACTTCCAGCAGGCCTTGCTTTGGGTTGGAACAATCTGATTTTAAGTGCATGTGTGGAAATGTGGGTCACAAACCTGTAGAAAGAAGTTGTCCTAAAAGACAGCAAAGTTCACTCTAAACAGGGAAGACAGAGTGAGAGCAGAGAAGAGACTTGAACATGCGACCGGTTTATATGCGACAAGAGTGGTCCCCAGAGCATGGTGGTCTTCTCGGCGAGCAGCGCTGTGAGAAATGAGCAGACATCTGGCACACTGACACTGTGCATTGAGTCATTATGTCAGAACGCGTAAGAGCCACGACCTCAGGAGGAGGCTTGCTTCCCAAATGTCCCAGGCAGCAGAGAAGCAGTTACCGATACCAGGAGAACTGTTCGTCAGGATCCTCAGAGGGAGGTGTCAGGCAGCTTGCAGTCTCTACTGCAGAGCCAGGCTAGCTCTGTCCCCTCTCCCTGACTCTTTGCTCCCAACTGGGCAAATCACAGCACACAGGTGAGCATCCAGGAACACAGCAGGGGAAGAGCTGAGGAGAGAGGCCACTAGAACCAATTCCTGGATATTTCACTGAAAAGGAAGCACAAATGGCCACTAGCTAGTTTTCTGTCAACTTGACACAAGCTAGAGTCATCTGAGAGGAGGGAGCCTCACTTGAGAAATTCCCTCCGTACGATCGACTATGGGTGAGCCTGTAGGGCATATTCTCAACTAGTGATTGATGGGGGAGGACCCAGCCCATTGTGGGTGACGTGAGGTCATCCGTGGGCAGTGGTCCTGGGTTCTATAAGAAAGCAGACTAAGCAAAGGAAGAGTCTGAGTGGGGGCCCAGTGTCAGTGGTGCAGCAGAGACTGGGCCTCGAACCAGACCAGTGATTGTGATTCGCCTGCATGTAAAGCTGTATGGATAAAGGGGTTTACCACGTGACTCACGGTGTCACACTGCAGCTTCCATGATGAGATTTTTCCTTTCCTTTTTTTTTTTTTTTCTCCTTTTTTCTCTTAAAGTTTATTTTGTTTTATTTTGGGGGCAGGGAGGAAGATGGATAGGATTGGGAGACATGATGTGAAAGACATAAAGAATAAATAAAAAGAGTTAAAAAGAGAATTGGGCAGAGAATAATATACATTTTCAGTGCTTCATTCTNGAGCCTGTCCTGGCACTAGCTCTTGTAGACCAGGCTGGTCTCGAACTCACAGAGATCCGCCTGCCTCTGCCTCCCGAGTGCTGGGATTAAAGGCGTGCGCCACCACCGCCCGGCTTTCATTCTTAGTGTAAAGTTCAAAGTAGACAAAAATCGAACCATATATTATTGGAGTTGATTGTAGTTATAAGCTGTGAATTAAAGGGTAGGAATTAGTTACCACAGAAGTCAGACAGAGAGGGGTTGCTGTAGGGCGCGCAGTGGGAAGGAATACAGCAGTAGCTTCCAAAGCACAATTGTCTAAATCAGGGTGCCAGTTACGTGGTATTTCTAGTTTCAAAATATCTAATTTTTAAAAATATTAGTTTATTTTTATTGCGTGTACATGACTATTCTGCCTGCATGTGTGTCTGTGCACCACCTGTGTTCCTGGTGCTCACGAAGGCCAGAAGAGGGCATGAGATCCCTGGCACTGGAGTTCCAGATGTTTGTGAGCCTCCATGTGGGTGCTGGAATCGAACCCGGGTCCTCCAGAAGAGTGGCCCGTGTTTTAACCACCAAGCCATCACTGTGGCCCTTATATAGCATTTCTTTTAACTCTGTGCGTGTGTTTCATGATCCTTTTGTATGGCAGTTTTGATGTATTTAGTAGTGAATTCATGAAAGGTGATATTTAAGTGCAGACCTCCATCCTTGTTTAGTAGTTGGTGTATATTAAACCGCTGTGGCTTCTTAGCCACTTTTGTGGACACATGTTAACTTGAACCTTTCTTAGCCCTGTCCCACAGGAATGGGTTTAACGTCTCCTCTCTCAATCCTGCCCCACAGGAGCGGGGTTTTTCTCGCATCTGAACTGGAAGACTTTGAGCTCCTTCTCCTGAGACTCAGCCGGATTGGGGGCGTAATGCAGGACCCCCTCCCCGTGCAAAGCTACAGCCCCTCGGGAGGGTGGGACTTCCACTCCCACTTCCTCCTCTACTGTGTGGAGCACAGCCTGCACCACCTTCTCTACGTCTATCTAGACTACTACAGGTGAGCCCGCGAGCCGCTCCCATGCCCATGTCCTCCTTCCAAACTGCTCTGGAATTGGTAGGTGGGTGGGTGAGTGGGGGCTTGAGGCAGGGTCTCGAGAGAAGCCTGAACTCTTGGCCTTCCTGTTGTGCTGCCTGAGTGGTGGGATTACAAATGTGCACCGTGTGCCTACATGAACTGCTGTGGTTTTGTTTGTTTTTAAGACAGGGTCTCACCATGTAGCCCTGAAACTCACTGTGTAGACCAAGTTGGCCACAGCGTCACAGAGGCCTGCTTTTACCTCCTAAATTGTGGGGTCAAGGGCAGCAGCTGTCACATGTGGCTCCTGAACTGCTTTGAGAAAGCATTAAGTGTTGAGAAACTGATCCTTTTGAAATAGTCGGCACATCTGTGATCTCAGGATTATATTCAACTAAAGACGTGTGTGTGCTTGTTGACACGAGTCTAGCATCTTGTTAGCCTTTCAGATCAGAATGAAATGGTGTGTCTGGGACGTCAGTGAGTGGCAAAGCCCTTGTGTATCGTGCGCAAGGCCGTGGAGTCGTTCACCAGCGCTGCGTGGAAAAATGATAGAATGAAAAGCACGTCTGTTTTAAACGCTTAAAAGGGGAGACCTCAGCAGAAAGATAGACTGAACTAGCAATTCTTGGTTCTCTTCAGAGAATTCTAAAAAGAAACCTTAAATTTCATAGCCACTGTAAAATGGATTAATTTTAAAAGGTAGGTTTATATAGATAAATTTACATAAATCAGCATATGTTCATTTAAGACCAACTGTAGAATCCTGTCTGTGGCCATTGCTAATTGTTATTGGATCAGTATTAGCACCATTAGATGTAGTCTTTGATATATATATATATATATATATACACACACACACATACATATACACACACACATATATATATATATACATATTCAGTGTGTGTGTGTGTGGGTGTGGGTGTGCATGTGGATGGGTGGGCACATATGCACATGTGGGCACATGTGGAGGCCAGATGTTGATACCGAGTGATGTCCTCAGTCACTGTCCACCTACTTTTTCAGGTACAATCGCTTATTGGACCTCAGACTTGCTGGTGGGGTGGACAGCCAGCCAATGGACGCTAGGCAATTCCCCGTCTCTACTCCACCTCTCTAGAGCTGAGGCTTCGGATTGTTGAGTCACTTAGACTTTTGTGTGGGCACTGGAGATCTGAATTCAGATTCTCATTATTGCATAGCAGACACTGTCTCTCAGCCAAATGCAGAGGTTATCAATATGACTCATCTCTCTAGCTAGCTTGCTCTGGGGATCTTCTGTCTCTGTCTTCTGAGGCTGTAATTATGTGGGTTTCTAGAAACCTGAACTCTGGTCCTCACTCATGCTCGCACGGCAAGTGCTTTGACCACTGAGCCACCTCCTCAGCCCCATCCTTTGTATATTTGTATGTGTCTCCCTCTCTGTGTCTCTCTCTGTCTCTGTCTCTCTCTCTCTCTCTCTCTTCTTGCACACTTGTGTGTGTGTGTGCGCGCGCGCGTGCGCGCGCGCGCGCGCCTGTACTCATTATAGGGAAGGGAGGTGTTTGTTTTCTCACTCTGTAGCTCAGGATGGATTTGAACTTACAGCAGTTCTCCTGCCTTAGCCTCCTGAGCACTGAGATTACAGGTGCTAGAGTTTATGTTCTTTTTTGTGGCCATGCTGGAATCCAGCCCAAGGTGTTCTACTTGCCAGGCAAGGGCCCTGCATCTGAACTACAGCTAACGGTCAGGGTTTTTGAGACAAGGTTTTGCTGTGTAGCCCAGGCTGGCCTGAAATGCACACTGCTACCTTATACTCGACACCAAAATTGTTTTCTAATGCTAGCTCTCACCTGAGCAAATGTGCTCAGGACAGACATGTCCCGTGTGATAATCCCACACATTGTTTGTTTGTCTTTAAATATAGACTTAGCCCTGGAAATTGTCCTTTTTTGGAAAAGAAAGAACTACATGAAGCTCATCCTTGGCTTGAATTTTTGGTTCAGTGTCGGCAAGTTTCCAGTAACTTAACAGGTATTACGTTCAGTATTAAATACACAAGTGTTCTCTAGGTAAACTGTGAGTCTACTGAATGGCATTTAACTTACAAACCTTTAAGTTAATCCTTTGGCTGTAGTCAAATGTCTGACTGTGATCCAGGCTCACATTTTACTAATGAAATAGAAAACTAAAAAACATGGTTTTTGCCCGCCAAGAAAAGTCAGAATTGGAGCCGAGAGCTTATGCAGTTAAACTCCCATCACGTCTGCCTAGTGCTCCGCTCTGCCGCCCCCACGCCACCCACGCAGCACAGGTTCAGTTCCTGCTTTGGTAGATTGACACCCTTTCTCACAAAGAATTGGTGTGCCTTCTAGAAACCTGCTAGGAGTCTTTCCCCTCCTCCCTCCCTTCTCCCTTCCCTCCTTCCCTCCTTCCTCCCCCCCCCCCCCCCCCCCTCCCTCCCCCCCTCCCCCCCCCCCCTCCCTCCCTCCCTCCCTCCCTCCCTCCCTCCCTCCCTCCCTCCCTCCCTTCTATTCTTTTGCAGGGCTAGGGCCTCTCATAAGATAAGTCCCTATGCCCCAGGCATGTATGTGGAGGTCAGAAGACAACTTTGTGGAGTCAGGTTCTCTCCTTCCACCTTTAGGTAGGTCCTAGGAACCTATAAATCTTGCAGTCCGGAGCTCCAAATGGAAGGGAAAGAACTCGTGTATGTGTGGGATTGTTGTGTCCTTGGAAGGGAGCTGCTGAAACAACTGGTGGGGTTATGACTGGACAAGAAAAAAATCCCCTTTACCGCCAAGCATTCTAGCTAGTAATGTTCTTTCTAAATTCTGGGGAAAGATACCAGGTAAGCAACTATACATCAAGCAATGTCAACAACCAGTCTTTTATGTAGTGTCCAGTTTTGTTGGGATTACAGGTGGCAGTGTACACCCTTTAATCCTTACACAATGGAGGCAGAGGCCAGCAGATCTCTGAGTTCAAGGCCAGCTTGGTCTACAAGCTGGTGAGTTCCAGGCCTAAGGGCTATATAGTGAGGCCCTGTTTCAAATAAACAAAGGAAGCCACCTACAACTCTCCACAAGGTCAACCCCCCCCCCCATCGACCCAGCCTGGGCTTATGGGAAGATGACTGTCCACAAGTGGCCATCGCCATCGGCAACATTGCCATGCTTCCTTCCAGTTTCTTTCTGCTTTCTTTCATGACTACTCTTACGTTCTCCATCTGGTTCCCTTGGCGCCTGCCCTGTGCAGAAGCATAGGAAACATCTGTGCTTTGTAACTGCCTTTGCGTAATGAAACAGCGCTCATGTTAATGTTGGCGTAAGATTTCTCTTTGAGAAATAGTCCCTCCACTAACTTACCAGTCTCTATTTTTTGATGAACTTGTCGTTACATTTTTCCCAATTGTAAATAATTGTCTTGAATATATCTTAACGTAAAACCGTTGCTTATGTTTCAAATGAGCTCTGTAGCACACGCAGGCCTCTGCACATAGAATTACCGAGTCGCAGGCTGAAAGGGATACTGTCAGGCCAGTTGCCGTCAGTGAGGTCGGGCCTTTGCCTGGCACAGCCTATTCATGATGACCAACAGTCACCCGGAGCACCGCTGATGCGGTTTACCTGAGGCCTTTGAGTCCCTTGCTGTGAGGGGGCTGTGTGTAGGGCATGTCTGCTTCTTTCTTTGTCCAGAGGGCATTACTACTTTAGAATGTCACGTGTTGAAGTTTGACTCTGCTACCTTTACATTTTCTTTGACAGTTTTATTTTTATGAAGATGAAACTTTTGAGTTTGACACACACACACACATCTTTTCATTGTTTTTAAACTTAGGAAGTTGTTCTTACTGTGGACAGAGTTAAAAATATCTTTCTCAGAATTCTCTCTCTCTCAATTTGGGAATTATCCCTTTTATTTTCAGATCCCAAACTGATCTTCCAGGCCAGCCTTGCAAATGCTCAAATTTTGATTCCCACCAATCAGGCCAGTGTGAGCAGTATGCTCTTGGAAGGACACACCCTCCTGGCCCTCGCTACTACCATGTATGCTCCTGGGGGTGTCAGCCAGGTACGGGAGACTCTCAGACTTACTATGGTGAAATCGGGTTGATTTGAAACTTGGCATAGACAACCGGAATTGTCTAAACCTTAGCTGGTGCTAAAGCAAGAATGCTTCCAAGTGTCCTCATAGATGGGTGAGCACAAAACGGGTGAGTTCACGGTCCTGTGTCCTGAACTGAAACAGAATTCAGGCATGGACAGAGAGTCTTTGTCCCTTTGGTGTGTTTTCTATAACGCCAGGACAGAATCACGATCAGGTTACTTCTGCAAGTCAGTGTATTTTAGGTCTGTGGCTTGTGATGTGTCTGTGAGTTTACCCTTTTGAAAGGTTTATTTGAAAGCATAATTTTTAGCTTTCCCTATAAACTCCTCTGGGGGACATGTGGATGTGCTCCTGTGCTCTTTGAACATACAGTGTGACGGGGCAGAGGGCGAGAATGCTGCTGGACATCCCCTCTCCAGTAGTTTCTTCCTGGCGGCAGTTACCCTTAGATTGCTGCTGTGCTTGAATGGCTAAGCTACTCGTGCCCATGTTTAGCCACCAGTCAGAGGGTACAGGTCAAGAAAGGACTGTGGAATCATCTGCTTGATGGTATTTATTTATTTTTTTTGTTTTTATTTTTGTTTTTTTTGACACAGGGTCTTACTATGTAGCTCTGGCTGCCCTGGAACTCAACTGTGTAGCCCAGGCCTCGGCCTCCCAAGTGCTGGGGTTAAAAGCGTGCCCTGTCATTGCCCAGCTCTTTTATTTGTGAGCAGGCTCACTCTCTAGGCCAAGTAGGCCTGTAATCCCCTGTGTGACCCAGGCTAGTCTTGGATTCTGAGTGATTTTTCTGCCTCAGCCTCTCAAATACTGGACGATATGCAGGCACTACCATGTCCAGCAGTAATAGTTGTGAGATCTTTTAAGATATTAATGAATGTTAAATAGAAATATTACAAACACTGTAGTAGAGATGACTTTTTTTTTCCCAAACAACATATGGTTTGAGAGCAATAGATCTAGCTCTCTTCCTAATCTTGCAGGAAATGGAGGCTGGATGTTAAACATCTAGTCCAGCGTCATGCAGCCATGCGGCCCGAGAACTGGATGACCGCTTTGCTGGTGCTGTTTCACTGGGAGCCGTCTCCTATAGTGACTGGTTTTTACATCTTAAAATATACATGCTAAACATCACTCCCATCTGTAATGTGTCTTCTTGCTTAGGTCATTCAGAACGAAGAAAATGAGAACTGTTTGAAGAAGGTGGACCCCCAGCTCCTGAAGGTGGCTTTGACACCTTACCCAAAGCTGAAAGCCGCCCTCTTCCCACAGGGCGCCGCTCCCAGTGTCCTGCCCTCTGATGTCACACTCTACCACCTCCTTCAGGTACTGTGTTTAGGGAGCTGGTTCTTGGAGGTGACAGTCAGGTCTCTGCCAGGAAACAGAAAACCCTACCTCCTGTAGACACTCAGGGTAAGGAATCGTGGCAAAGAAGGATAGAGCTCTGAGCCTATACCCAGAAGAATGGCGTGGAAACATCATTTTGCTTCTGTTTCAAAGGGATTTACAGACCCTCTGAGACCTACTCAGGCTGTGGAGGAGAAGCATCTTTTGCCCGTATCTCAGTTCAACAGGCTTTCTTCTTTACGTATATGCTCATAGTATCTTCAGTCCAGCCTAAGTTCTGTTGTTCTTTAGAGATGTGAAGTCTGACCTACTCAGATATGAGGAATTCTTGGGGTGGACTAACAATACTTGGAAGTGTGGTTCACAAATATGCCAGAACTGTCCTTTTCTGGAACACCACGAGGTTAGCAGCTTGTGCTAGAGTGCAAGCCCATCACGCCACTTGGTATGCCCTTGAGATCAGTTTTCTGTAGAGTTTCCCGAAGAATGGGGCTGGATGATGACTCAGCGGTTAAAGCACTGCATGCTCTTCCAGAGGACCTGGGTTTGATTCCCAGCACCCACATGGCCACTCACAACCATCTGTAACTCTAATTCTGGGAATCCCGATGCCCCCTGCTGGCCTCCACAGGTACTAGGCACACATACATGCTGGCAAAACACTCATATACAGAAATCCTTAGAAGAATTTCCTGAAGGCAGCCTCGTGCTGGCTGCACATTCTGGTGCAGGTGTGTCTGCCATGGTTGCAGCACTTTGTGTAGCATTGGTGTAAACCAGACGCTTCAGTGACACAGTGCTTTGTCCAGATTTGGTTCAATGTAGTGATCCTCCTGTCTCAGTGTCTCAGGCACTAGGATCAAAGGTGTACAGAGTTCCAACATTTGAATCAACTTCTAAAACAAACCATATCAAGTTATTCTTTGTTCTCTTCTTGACGTACATAATTTTGTTTTGAAACAAGATCTCATGCAGCGCTCAAACTCACTACGTAATCTAGGATGGCCTTCGGCTCCTGATCCTCCCTCTCCTACCACCCAGGACCTGGGCTGGCAGGTGCACCACACCTGGCTATTCATTTGTTTATTTAAAGCTGCATCTTACTGTGCTGCTCAAGTGACCCGCTTGCCTCAGCCCCCTGAGTGCTATGACTGCGGTCTCCTGCCATCATGCTCTTTGTATGTGTGCCCTTTTCTGTCCATGTGCTCTCCATGCGTGTGCAGGTGCACACGTGTGCCCGTGTATGTAGAGATCAAAGCCCAACCTTGGGTGTTGGTCCTTAGGGGCCGTCTCGTGCTCTCTTCCGTAATGAATTTTATGTTCAGAGAGATAGCGTTAAACTGTATTTGGTTCTA
Source organism: Alexandromys fortis (assembly GCF_014885135.2). NCBI lineage: Eukaryota > Metazoa > Chordata > Mammalia > Rodentia > Cricetidae > Alexandromys > Alexandromys fortis. Next base: position 16,794,281 of record NW_026067902.1, read on the forward strand.
GGGATCAAAGTCAGAGCCCCGCATGTGCTGGCAAAGATTCTACCAGAGTCCTATGGAGAGACTCCTCTGGAGGGCTTTCTGTCGTTGGCTTATTTGTTTTAGGGTCAATAAGCTTTTGAGTCTGATTAACTTTTCCTTTTTCTCAGTCTCTGCCGCCCTTTGATCCTAGCAGATTGTTCGGCTGGCAGTCTGCCAACACACTGGCAATAGGAGGTAAGACGTGGGACTTCTTACTCCGGGAGCACATAGCCCTCATAAGGGTTGGTCTGGAACTTGCTGTATAGTCCAGACTGACCTTAGATATCTGATCCTCCTGCCTCTACCTCCCTAATGCTGGGTTTCTTGAGTTTGCCCCCACATCTGACGGAGTGGTTCTGGGGATCAAATGCAGTCCTTATGCATGTGAGGCAAGCTCTCCACCAACCGAGCTGCAGCCTCAGCTCGGAGAGCAAGGTGCTTGCTACTCTCCCTCACCGTGTGCCAGGCTCACACACACTGCTGTCCGGGGTAGGACGCAAGAATCTTTCTGAGTTCTGTGCCATTTTAGGAACTCAGCTTCTGTTTCTCTTGAGTTTGGGGTTAGTGTTTAATATCGTGTATGCTGCCTCTGTCTCCATGCTTGTGATGTTAAATTCATACTGTCTGTCGTAAGGGTTGACACGCTGCTTTCTCCCCAGATGCAGCCAGCCATCTCCCACATTTTTCCAGCCCTGACCTGGTGAGTAAATACGCCATAGTGGAGCGTCTGAATTATGCGTATTATTTACATCATGGACGCCCATCGTTTGCCTTTGGCACTTTCCTGGTCCAGGAGTTGATCAAGAGTAAGACTCCCAAACAACTGTAAGTGTTGAGAGCTTCATTTCCGCTGTTAGAAAAGCATATGTGTGTTTACTGGTGCATGTTAAAAAGTAGTGAAACTGATCACTACCTGCACTGTGATTGTTTGCTTAGTTTTGTTTTAAATGTTTTATTCTTGGAAAATTTCATAGAATGCATTTTGACCATATTCACCCCCTTATATCCCAGGTGTCCCCACCTCCCTACTTACCCAACTTCATACTCTGTGTGTTCCCCTGTCCCCTCTGTCCCCTTGAGCCCACTTTATGTGAACTGAGCACAGCTGAGCCTGAGGCCTGCTTTGCAGATGGTCAGTGCACCAGGTGTCACCCCGCTAAGGAAGATGGACTCTCCCTCCCCTCCCCCAGCACAATCACATGCCAGCAGCTCCTCAGCTATCATGGGACTCTGTGCCCACCTCCCCTGCTCCGAGCTGGGATTCTGTCTGGCTTGAGCTTATGTGGTCTTGGCACGCTGTCACAGTCTGTGAGTTCACATGTCCTCCCGCCCCGCTCTGTCTGGAGAGCACGGTTTTCTTGACATCATCCACCACCTCTGGTTCCTATAATCTTTTGGTCCCCTTTCCACATAGATCCCTGAACCTTGAGGAAAGGGGACTGAACACTCTGGCATCCCTTATCCTGTGCAAGTGAATCAGCTGGGAGTCTGTGGTCATCACCACCAACTGCAAAGAGAAGTTTCTCTGACGAGGGCTGAGCTCAAGTTCAGGTTTAGACTTTGTCAGACTCCAAGCAGTCCCAGGTCACCGAGGTGACTAGGGACAACAGTGATTGTGTTCGGGTGGTGACTTTGTTTTTCCATTGTGCCTTTCTTTTGCATTTCAAGTTTTTGGCTTTATTGTACATAATATTTGCTAATGGAAAAAGTAAAACAATAACTCTGAAAAGAGACCTGTTTTAAAGTCACATGACAGCTGCTCAGGCACCAGCAGCTGCTGCAGAGGGAGTCTATGCAAGGTGCATTTTGTATGCATGAGCTGTCTTCTGTGTTCTTCTTCATACAGAATTGGGGGAACTGTCTAATGTAATTGACAGTGAGATTTTTTTTATGATTAACACAGGGATGCATTTTAAGCTTTGTTTTAGTAGTAGGTTTTCCTGGTGATGTAGTTCAGTAGTTCAGGAAGGAGGGAGTGAAAGACAGGAGGCCGGTCTCCAATTCTTCATATTAAAGGGTTGGCAATGTCTTGTACATCTTGCTAGAAAACTTTCTACGTATATAAAATACATCTGAGACCTCTAAAATGTGCCTTGGAGCTTGACTCAGTGGTTAAGAGCACTGGCCACTCTTCCAGGGGACCTGTGACTCCAGTTCCAGAGGATCGGATGCCCTTTTCCTGCCTCCATGACACTGAGCACACATGATGCACAGACGCTCGTACGTGTAAAGTAGAAATAAATCTCAGAAGACAGGCAGGGTTGATGTTCTATGCAGCTCGTGCTCATACCCGTAGCATGCTCAGAGCACAGGTCCAGTGCTTTTGAAAGCTCTTGGTGGCTGCTGGGTAAAGGTAGAAGCCACAGTGCTGAAGAGTTTGAATAGGGGCTCCAAGAGAATCTGGGGTCAGCAATACAGCTCCGCAGGTGAGGAGCCCGACAAGCTGAGCCCTAGGACCTGTATGGCGGAGGAAGAAGGCTGGCTCCTGCAGTCCTCTGGCCTCCGCACCACACCCTCTGCCTGCGTGACCATGTAAGCTGACCTGGGGCTCCTGGTACCACAGCAGCCCACAGGCAGATTAACCAGCTGACTCGGGCCTGTATTCTAGGTGTGTTCAGTCATTCTGTGGAAACAGCTTCGGAAAGCAGTTACCTTTCTAGAAGAGCCAGGTATTGATTTGGGCCACATCTCACACAAACCAGTAACGCTGCTCAGCTGGCAGCATTGTGGGCCACGCTGGCTCAAGGGGAGCAGGGTATTTTGTTTATCATTAGAGCAGTGGTTCTCAACCTGTGTGTTATAACCCCATTAACAAACCTCTGTCTCCAAAAGTATTTACATTATGATTCACAACAGTAGCAAAATTACAGTTATAAAGTAAAATAATTTTATGGTTGGGGTCACCACAACATGAGGAACTGGATTAAAAGGTCTTAGCATTAGGAAGACTGAGCACCACACTGCTCTAGAGCAACATGTTGCTGACTGGCTAAATCCAGTTTGGCCAGTGCAACTGGGTGTCGTGGAGCATTTTGTTGTTTAACTCAATGAGTACGGCAGGGCTGTGCTTCCTGTGACCGTGTGGCAGCGTGCTGGGCACTGACGTCTTTTCTAGATCCGTTTTGCAGAGACATCTTGGCAAGGAGAAGGGGTATTGTTTTGTGCTTCTGAGATTGCGTTCTGCATTGGCCATGGAAGCACAGCTGCTGTTAATAGCACATCTCTGTACCTTGTATGGAGGAGTCTTAGAACTTCATTTATCTGGGGTGTGGACCTCGGGGGCCACCTCAGCAAAAAGGACTTTGAACTCTGAATTGACCCGACAAGCTGCCGCAGTATGACTCTCGCTGGTCCCCGTGGACTGGGGACATATTTTGTGAAACAGTTGGCACTGTAGTGACAGCTTTGAGCGTTTGTGCTAACACAGACAAGAAATGCTATGTCCCTCATCTTTCCCTGCAGCCTCTTCTCTACAAGATGATGCTTCTGGTGGCTTCTTATCAGTTAGGAGCCAGCCACAAAACTAGCTATCATTCTTACCAATAGCCCACTTATAGCAGAGAAGAACTAAGACCTATTGCAGAATACAAGGAATTAGGAGAGGAAACTATTTTCAGTAGGTACACTAAAGCAGATCTGGAGAAACAAAAATGCCTTGCTGCGAATTCTCTTATAAAACTTTTGCTGGAACTCAGAAATATAAGCAGTGCGCAGTCTTCCTTTTCGCAGAGATGACAGGGCAGCGTCACCTCCATCCGGATGGCACTGGTCCCACTGGCACTTTGTTGGCTCCCCATTTCTCCCCAGAGAAAGCAACTTTTCTGAAGAAAAATAAAAAATTCCACAACCTTGGCGTTGCCATTGGCAATGTGTAGCGAGTGCATTTCACACTTACTAAATTTTTCCCAATTATGCCAGGCAGTGGGGTGCACACCGTTAGTCCCAGCACTCAGGAGGCAGAGGCAGGCAGGTCTCTGAGTTGGAGGCCAGCCTGGTCTACAGAGCTAGTTCCAGGACAGCCAGGGCTGTTGCACAGAGAAACCCTGTCTCTAAAAACAAAAACAAAATATTCCCAATTAAAAATTTTTAATTTAAGGAAATAGAGTTGTAGTACCCAAAATAAGGTGACCTAGAACCCAAATGAGCAAAAAGGGAAGGGAGAGAGCAAGTGATCAAATACAAGGCTCCCTGCCTGTCATTGATGTCGTTTCATTTCCTTGTCCTAGTGAGAAGCAGATGGCTTTTTTTGTTTTGTTTTCTTTCTTTCTTCTTTTTCTTTTCCAAGATAGGGGTTGTCAGTGTAGCCCTGACTGTCCTGAAATTCACACTGTAGATCAGGCTGGCCTCAAACTCAGAGGACAAACTCCACCTGCCTTTGTCTCCTGAGTGCTGGCATTAAAGGTGTGTGCCACTACTGCCTGATGAGAAGCAGTTTTTAAAAAGGGCATGTGTTCTGTCTGTCTGTATGTCTGTGTCTGTGTGTACACCAAGATACCCACAGATATCAGAAATAAGTTTTTGTTTTAAGATTCTATTTTTCTGGGCAGTGGTGACACATGCCTTTAATCCCAGCACTCGGGAGGCAGAGGCAGATGGATCTCTGAGTTTGAGGCCAGCCTGGTCTACAGAGTAAGTTCCAGGACAGCCAGGGCTGTTACTGAGAGAGACCCTGTCTCAAAAAACAAACAAACCAAAAAAAAAAAATTCTAAGTTATGTGTCTGTAGTAGGGAGGGGTTATACACGTGCAGGTGGGAATCCTGCAGCTGGCGTGACAGGTGGCTGTGAGCCGCCTGGCATGGGTGTGGGAGCCTGACTTGGGTCATCGACAATAATGTAAGCACTTGTAACTACTGGGCCATCTCTCTAGCCTAGCGGACAATGTCTGTGAGCTGGTTCCCTGCGCCATATGAGTCTGTGGAATCAAACCCAAGTTGTCAGGCCGAGTACCAAGTATCTTTACCTACTGAGCCGTCTTCCTGGCCCCCCTCATCTGACTGTTATGTGGGTTCTGAGGTGTGAACTCAGGTCCTCACACTTGTACAGCAGGATCTTAAACCATTGAGCTAGGTCTCCAGCCAGTGTGAAAATGATGTTTCTGACTGATGCAATGTTGATCTTTGTTTTTCAGGATCCAGCAAGTGGGCAAGGAGGCCTACACCTTAGGGCTCACTTCCTCCCACAGCCCTTCGGTAGCGGCTGCCTGTGTGTGCTTCTTAGAGTTGCTTGGTCTTAGCAGCCTCAAGCTCAGAGTTGACATGAAAGTGGTGAATGTGATTCTGGGCTACAAGTGCAGAAATGAAGACGCTCACCCCAGTTCTGTCAGAGAGTCTCTAGGTACAGCGCCTTTGTTCGTTTTGCCCAAAGGACACTGGGGAAGGGTGGAGACAGTACTTACCCCCTTTCTTGCACAGTTCATATTGTTTATTTCACTTTCTTAGATGCCATTTTAATGGGGTTTAAATGACCCTGAGCCTCATTACTTGAACAGAAATGCCCAGGTCCTGACTTTTTCTATTGAACGCATGCCCAGACCCTTGATGACTTTGATCACATTAAGCCTTTTCTTTGGTTTTTGGCTTTTTGGAGATGGGGCCCCACTGTGCTCTCTCTTGCTCAGGCTGACCCTAAGCTCCTGAACCCGAGCAGGGCTGTGCCGCTGTGCCCACTTGGGTCTTTCTCGCCTGTGTTTTTCACAGCTGAGAAGCTGACTAAGCTTCCTGACGGTGACAAGGCCACCACCGAAGACCTGCTCGTTCTCTTGGAAGAAGGCGTGTGGAACAGCGTTGGGCAGCAGGGTTTCAACAGGTTTGTGAGCTGCAGCCTCGGGCCGTTCTAGTAAACCTGACCATAGCAGCCTGTGTTCGGCTGATCTTCCAGTGTCGTGCTCTTTCCTCAAAATCCCGGTCTTCCTCAGCCGGCATAAAGCAGACAAAGAGTTGCAGCTTCCCTGTGGATGCCCTCTGTGCGGGTGAAAAGGAAGTCTGCTCTTCCTTGTAGGCAAGAGAGGTGGTGGGTTGTTAAGGTTGTTGCGGTGTTTTGTCTGCATGTATGTCTGTGTACCACATAAGTTCAGTGTCCTCAGAGGCCAGAAAAGGGCATCAGACCCTTGGAACTAAAGTTACAAAAGGTTGTGAGCCGTCATGTGGGTGCTAGAGCTTCACATGGGTCCTCTGTCAGAACAGCAATTGTTTTAACTACTGAGCCACCTCTCCAGCCCAAGAGAGGGGTGTTTGTTTTGTTTTCAAGACAGGGTTTTGTTTTCAAGACTGTGTAGCCTTGGCTGTCCTAGAACTCACTCTGTAGACCAGGCTAGCTTAGAACTCAGAGACCTACCTACCTCTGCCTCCTGAGTGCTGGGATTAAAGGTGTACACCATCACACCCATCTAGTTTTTTTGTTTTTTTTGTTTTTAGGAATTCTAATAAATATTTGGTATGTGTTGAGAAGTATATATTTTAATTATTTTTATTTTTACCACAACAGAGATCAAACCCACAGCCTCATGCATGTTAAGCATTTGTTCTGTACTGGGTGGTAATGCTTACTCCCATTGAAAGGGTTTTTGTTTGTTTTGCTTTATTTCCTTTTTTAAAAAGAAAGTGCTCTGGTTAATTTTTACCAATTTCCAAGTTTCAAACTAGATCTATATTATAGGTGTGTGCATTTGTGTGTGTGTGTGTTTGTGCATATGTGTGCAGGTGCCCATGGAAGCCAAAGGTATTGATTCCTTGGAATGAGAATTGCAGGCAGCTGGGAGCCACCTAACATGGGTGCTGGGAACCAAACCTGGGTTCCCTGTAGGAGCAGTAAACTCCCCTCACCACTTAGCCATCTTATTTACTTATTTATTTATTTCATGGTTTTTGTTTTGTTTTTGAGGCAGGGTCTCATTATGGAACCCTGACTGGCTTGGAGCTCGCTCTATAGACCAGGCTGGCTTTAAACTCACAGATACTCCCCTGCCTCAGCCTCCTGAGCACAGAAATGCACCACCATGTCTGGCCTCAGAGCTATATTTTAATATTTCCCATCTGCTGTCCATCCCCAATTCTGATTCTAGGTTGTCCAGTGAATCCAGCAGCCAGTGGGCATTAGTGTTACAGTTCTGCACGGTCCACAATATGAAGCTGAGCCTGTCCTACCTTAGAGAATGTGCCAAGGCAAATGATTGGCTGCAGTTCCTGGTTCACAGCCAGCTCCATAACTACCACCCAGAAGAGGTAAACCCACTTCCAGAACAGTGTTCTTTCTGTTTTTGTCTGCTGTGAGGGCCATGTTTGCCAAGTTCATTAGACGGGCATCAGACAGGAGGGTGATCGTAGGTAGAGAGTGTGGATGAGTTTTGAGGATTCCAGGTTGAACATGGAAGTTCACTCAGATTCACTCAAAAGCAACCAACTGTGGTGTCTCAGGTCTGTCATCTCAGTACTAGGGAGACGGAGGAGGCAGGATCACAAGTTCTAGGCCACCCTGGGCCAGATAGCTGGACGTTATCACGGACAAGTCAGATGACTTTGGAAGCAGCACGTGGTCACCTCTGACAGTTCAGCATCCTAAAGATCCATCCTGAGCCTTTCTGCGATGCATGCGCCTCCTCTGGCTAAAAAGGAGTGTGAGTGTGTTTTAATCATCTGCCCTTTAGGTGAACTCTCTCCTCCAGTACTTCAGCCCCGTCCTTCAGAGCCACTTGAAGCTGGCTTTTGAGAAACTGTCATCAGGATCCATCTCTCAAGTGGATGGGGACCAAGACTACAAGGGCCACCAGGAACTCCAGCAAAGCAAAGAAGAGACAAGGGATTTCTTCGAAATTCTCCACCAGTGCTCGGAGGAGTCAGCCTCCTGGTGCTGGCTTCTGGCTGAGGCAGTGAGACAGCGGGCTCCTGTCCTCAGTGTTCTGGCCGCTTGTCTCCAGGTGAGGGGCACGCGAAGCCTAAGTTTAAGGGGCCAGAAAGCAGTAAGACAGAACAGAGCTGAGCATCGTGGTGGGGGCCTGAAGTCCCACATACTTGGATGGTTAAGTTAGGAGGATGGAAAGTTTGAGGCTAGCCTGGGCCCTAAGGCGAGATCCTGTCTCAAAAGAGCAGCACAAGGATTAGAGAGATGATGACTCAGGGTTTAGAGCACACACTGCACTCTTGGGGACCTGGGTTTGGGCACCAGCGCTCATGCATACACCCCACACAGACACTCAGCACACACGTAGTTAAAATAAACTAAGTCTTTTCTTTCTTTCTTTCTTTTTTTTTTTTTTTTTTGGTTTTTCGAGACAGGGTTTCTCTGTGGCTTTGGAGCCTGTCCTGGAACTAGATCTGTAGACCAGGCTGGTCTCGAACTCACAGAGATCCGCCTGCCTCTGCCTCCCAAGTGCTGGGATTAAAGGCGTGGGCCACCACCGCCCGGCCTAAACTAAGTCTTTTAAAAAGTAAAATAACAACCACTAAAACAGCCAAAGCAAGGGCCAGTGGGAAGGCACTTTCCACAAACTTGACAGCCTGAGTTTGATTCCTGGGCCTTACAAGGTGGAAGGAGATAAGGGTTGGAGAGTTGGCTCAGTGGTTATAAGAGTGCTTGTTGCTCTTGCGGAGAACTGGAGTTCAGTGCTCACAGCCGCCTGTTATTCCAGCTCTGGGCACCCATTGTCCCCTTCTAGCTTCTTTGGGCATCAGCACACACATGCTCAGACACACAGAGAATCAGACAGGAGAGAGAAGAAAGAAAAAGGAAGGGAAAGAAAGGAAAGCGAGCCGGCAGGCAGGCGGGGATGGGATGCACGGTAGTGAGGCTCCTGCACCTGCTTCCAGCGTCACTGAAAGTGTCTGTGCTGCCACAGCTCAGGCTGTCCCATCACTGAGGTTCCTCCCTACCTCCTGACACCAGTGAGGCCAGCAGTCAGAGCTCAGACCCTGACTGGCTGGCCGTCACAAGAGTACTCTGCTGGGCAGGCATCCACCTCCCCCTCGCTGAAGAACTCCAGCTAGTTAATGGAGTCTCGTCCCCTGGGTGGCCTTTGACCGCCACATTCTTCAGGACGGTCTGTGATGGTCCCTTGCGTCGTCGTCAGTTTGTGTCCACATTTGGACGCTCTCTGAGTGACCTGCACTGAGAAACAGTGACCTCTTCTGAGGGAGGGAATGCCCGTCTGTGGCCTTTGTGCATCTCTATGATGGGCCCAGTTCTTTCCTTCTGAAACATTCTTATCCGACGACAGGGAGCCAGTGCTGTCCCCTGTCTGTGTGTTTGGATTGTCACCTCTGTGGAGGACAGGGTTGCAGCTGAAGCAATGGGACACATCCAGGCCCCTGTAGAGGATCACCCATGGAGCCTTGAGGACCTGTCCATTATCTGGAGAACTGTGTTGTCGAGGCAGAAGAGCCGCACCCTCATCCGAGGCTTCCAACTTTTCATTAAGGTATTTTATGTGCTCTCCTGTCTCTCTCTCTCTGTCCTGTCTCTCTCCAGGTGTTTCTAGAACTTCAGCATTCAAGGCATAGCACCCCTTGGCTTTTCCTTATGGAATCAACAAGAAATGACAGTAGACCTACTGTGTGGTGTTTAGTGTTAGGTATCAAGAGACAATAATAGACCTACTGTGTGGTGTTTAGTGTTAGGTATCAAGCCCCAGGGCCTTTGAGAGATACCGCATTTATTTAGCAGAGGACTTATATGTATTGGTGTATTAAGTTCATACAATATAAAACTATGTATAGGTAGATGTTATGAAGTGGCATTACCCTTTTTTTTTTTTTTTTTGGTTTCTCTGTGATTTTGCTTCCTGTCCTGGAACTAGCTCTGTAGACCAGGCTGGCCTTGAACTCACAGAGATCCGCCTGCCTCTGTCTCCCGAGTGCTGGGACTAAAGGCGTGCGCCACCACCGCGCCGGCGCATTACCCTTATTTTCAGACTAAAAACTAAAGTCACAGAACTGAAACCACACAGACTTAAGTGCACTAGTACATGGGCACACTTACAGTTCAGATTACTCCTTTCTAATCCAAAATTCCTCTCTTCTGACCTGACAACCCCACTACTAGTCTGGATGGTGCCACAGAGACCTAAGAGGGTAGGCTACTGGAGCATTTTGCCTCCAGGAATGCTTGCGGGGCATAGCGCCACCCAGTGGACGTCTATAGACTAACCAGAAATGGATTTTTTTTTTTTTTTCAAAAGGAAATAACATTTAATTTGATTCTGAAGCTGTTATTAATAGCATTTGATGTTCTGGGTTTTCTAATTTCAACTCTTCTTCAAAGGATTCGCCCCTTCTATTGATTATGGAGATGTACGAACTGTGTATGTTCTTCAAGAATTATGAGAAAGCCAAAGTCAAGCTTGTGGAGTTCCAGAAAAGCCTTGAGACGGTAGGCTGGAATGGGAGTGCCCCCGCCCTCTGGTCTGAAGTTGGTTGGCTTGGCTCTTGTGCTTGGTGGCTGGCATGGGGAGACAGCAGGCGAGCGAGTGTCACGTGACTGACAGTCACACGTGTCCTTGCGGGGAAGCCAGGCAGGCGTGCAGTGACTTGTAGTTGCTACAGAGACATGTCGCATGATACGCTGCTGCGCTCGTGTCCTGGTGGTGTAGCCACACTTAGTGGGGCAGAGATGAATGCGGACGCCAAAAAGAGAGGGGTGGCCCGTGGCTGCGTTTTCTCAATCGGGGATGGCCCTGAGGGTGACCCGGGCGAGACACCGCTTTATCTCCTGGGAGAGGCAAAGGTTTTGGTTCGGGAGCCATTGAGAAGGCTCAGCAGGTTCGCCTCGCAAGCTTGACAACCTCAGTTTCATCCCCAGAGCCAGGGTGGAAAGCAGGAGAGAGGCCTAACTCCCTGAAGCGCCCCACGTGAGCCGCCTCACGCATCTCTCAGTCCAGCGTTGCCCCGAAGCTGCTGCCACGAAGTTGGTGCCCATAGCTTAGAATTCTTTTTGGAGGGCATTCAGGATATTAGAGTAAAATTAAATATTAAATAAAATAAGATTTTTCGTATTTTAATAAGAAAGGAAATGCCTACTCAGGTGAAGGTTTTTGAGACACTGTGTTGCTCAGTAGCCTAGACTGACCTGGAATTTATAATTCTCCTCCTCTCAACAGAGGTAAGAAAAGCTGTCTAAAAGACCTAATTATATGAATTTGAAATCTCCTGTGCTCAGATACAGGCCCAAAGCCGCTTCTAGGAAGCTTCCAAGTGAGAAACTAATTTGGTGATATGAAGAATTTAGCCAGGAAACTCCATGGTTCTCAGTGTTGGCATCTCTCGACTTTCATACACACAGCCCCGATATCAACATTCCATGTGTGATAGGCCGAGGAGGATGCTCAGATTCTCCCTGTGTGATAGACCCACTAGAGAATACCCTTAAAAGTTTTTGACTTTCCTGTCCCGAAATTTGAGGATTCTGCCTTTTCATTCCTGTGAACCATTGTCTTTGAGCCTTCGTTGTTTCTCGTAGCTTGACACAGCTCCTGCAAGGGGCCTTCCTGTCCTCCCTGCCGCATGGATGAAGGATCAGGCGTGTTTCCTTTGGAAACTCATGCCACAGCAGTGTGAGACACAGTATGAGCTGGGAAAGCTCCTCCAGCTGCTTGTTGGAACTGAGCACCTCTTTTCCGACGGTAAGCCAGCGTTGCCCTGAAGCTGCTGCCAAGAAGTTAGCTCCCATATCTTAGAATTATTTTTGGAGGGCATTCAGAATTTTAGAATGCATCGAGAGATAGCATCACACTGATGTCCATAACTGAGGTCGTCTGTAATAGCGCCATCCACCGTGATGCAACCAGTCCTTCTAAATAGCTGTCACATGATTGTAGATGGAAGTTTCTGTCACACCCAGTCCCACGCTGATCAGTCCCCACAAAACACACAAAGGCTTATATTAATTATAAACTGTTTGATCTATTAGCTCAGGCTTTTTATTAACTAGCTCTTATGACTTGAATTAACCCATTATTCTTGTCTATGTTTAGCCGTGTGGCTTGGTACTGTTCCTCAGTGCAGATTCTCATCTTACTTCTTCTGCATCTGGCTGGTGACTGCAGACTGAGCCTTTCCTCTTCCCAGAATTCTCCTAGTCTGGTCACCCACCTATACTTCCTGCCTGGCTTCTGGCCAATCAGCATTTTATGAAACCAATATGAATGACAAATCTTTACAGGGTTTATCCCACAGCACATGGTCACACACGCATACACACACACTCACACGTGTGTATGTACACACGCATGTGTGCACGTGCTTCCATATTGACACATCATTGTAATCCTCTCTGGCAGATAACTGTAATATGTCCTCATTGCTTATGGCCACAAACCCTATTTCAGAAATAATAATTGTGAACATTTTAGAGATAATTTGTGCTTTCATTTTTTTCCTCCAGACATTGGCTCTCTAAGATTGTTGCCAGTTATATCAAACTGACATTGTCTTTCTCTTTTCTGCTTGTTGGGTCTTTCAAGTTGTTGAGAGACAGTGTCCTCCTGTTGTACTGTTCCGGGATGCTCACAGATGTTCAGCTGATGAGCAGAGCTCCACGGAACACTGACAGAATGCTGGGCTCCGGGTCTCATGGCTGAAAGAAAACAGTGTTCCTAAGAGGTAGCATTCCAGAACAGCACGGGCTAGTGACTGTGTGCTGGCTAGTGTTTTGTCAAGCTGACACAAGCAACATTTACCTGGGAAGAGCTGTCTCAGTTGACCAATTGCCCATATCAGACTGGCCTTGGTCATGTCTATGAGGAATGGTTTTGGTTGTTGATCGACTTGGGAGGGTCCAGCCCACTGTGGGCAGTGCTGGTCAGAGCCCAAGCCAGAAGAGCAAGCCTGTAAGCAGCACTTTGCCATGGGCTCTGCCTCAGTTCCTGCTTCCGGTCCCTGCCCTGACTTCCCTCTGTGACAGACTGCTACTGGGCAGTGTGAGCTGTAAGAAACCCTTTCCTCTCTGAGTTTCGTTTGCTCAGAATGCTGTAGCACAGCAACAGAAAGCAGACCACAACGCATGTCTATAAGCACAGCTATGCTTTTTCTAAGCCTGTGGTTTACTTCTGTAATCTTTGCAACTGGAAGGCTGATGCAGGAAGACCTGAGGCCAGTGTGGGCTACATAACAAGACCATGTCTCAAAAACCAAGAAAAACATTTGCGTTTTCTATATTTCTATTGCATTTTCTATAATATAAAGAGAGAAGGCATGACCATGCTGGTGACCGTTGTGTGGTGTGTCACCTGTCTCTAGAACTACCTAAATCAAACTGCCATTCTGCAGCAAACACTAGAAATAACCTCATGTCATCGTGTGTAAATGGACATGCATGGGCTTCACATAATACTAACTGGAAGTAGGAACAAACCCACCGCACAAAGCATTGGTAGAGAATCCTTGCTCGTCTGTTTGTCTGTTGCTGTACTGGCTATCAAACTCCGGGTGTCGTGTGTGCTAGCCAAGCTCGCTACTATCAAGAGGGACTCACAGCTCTGAGATTCCTGATGTTACCAGGGTAATCCTTCCAGGGACAACAGGAAGTGCAGCTGTGTCCGCTGTGTTAAATAAACACCAGATGGAGCAAATATTGCTCCATTCTGAATATAGTTTCAGTAGCCATGCCTGAGGACCGGCCAGTACAGTCGTAGTTGCCCTGCAAGCCTGTGTCTCCATGATGCTGGTTTTGATTGAGCAAATGACCAAACAAATTGGATGGAAATAAGAACAAATGAGATAGAAACACACACACACACACACACACACACACAGAGAGAGAGAGGGGGGGGCACTAAGGTAGGAGAATTGCCATGAGACTGAGGCCAGTCGGGACTAAAGTGAGATTCTGTCTAATAAAAGCCACCTGTGTATGATAGGTGTTGATTTCATGTCTTAATCTAATCTCTGCCAGTTCTTAGAGCAAGTTGGGCAAGTTCAGCCAGACTTTGACTAAGGGTTTTGCAATGTACACACACTCATACATGCATACATATACACACACATATATATACACTGGAAATGCTAAATGTCATATATACATACATATGTACATATTTATATACATATTCATGATACATATGTGTTTGTGGATAGATAGATAGATAGATAGATAGATAGATAGATAGATAGATAGATAGATAGATATGGGACTTAGCATTTTGAGTATTTAGGTAACTGAACTTACAGCTTCTCTAATCAGTCAGAATAAAAGACTTGTTTTTATAGGACATACACCTATAATCTTAGCACTTTGGAGGTAGAGTCAGAAGAATCAGGAGTTCAAGGTTTTCCTTGGCTAAGCTCAAGGAAATAAGCTCAAGACCAGCTTGAGCTATGTGCTACCCTGACTCAAAAAACAATCAAACAAAAACAACCCAAAAAAGAAAGTCCTGTGTCTGTTGCTCCTTTCCTCACGGGGTGTTTCCTCAGTACTGTGTAACCGTGTCCTCTCTTCCACACAGGCCCAGACATGCAGAAGCTTTGTGCGCTCAGCCAGATCTTGAAGGATACACCTGTGGCCATCAGCTCTGCGGTTATTACCAGCTACAGCCCTGAGAATTTTCAGCACGAGTGTAGATCTATTTTGGAAAAGCTGAAGGCAGATGGACAGTTTGCTGTGGCCAGGAGAGTGGCAGAGTTAGCAGCGTTGCCTGTGGACAGCTTGGTCATTGAGCAGGTAGAACATTTAATGCTCATGCTCCTAACAGAGAACCCAAGAGATGCAGTCCCTAGGCGGGGCAGCCCTTCCTGCACATTACTTCAGAAGTGAGTTCACTTTGCATATACTGAAAAATATGCCTCTCTGACGTAGGCACTGCCTGTAGAACAGCAGTTCTCTACCTGGAAGTCACGTGTCAGATGTCCCGCATATCAGATATCTATATTATGATTCGTAATAATTGCAAAATTACAGTTATGAAGTAGTGACAAAATTAATTTTATGGTTGGGGTCAGCAGACCAGGAGGAGCTGCATTCAAGGGTCGCAGCACTAGGAAGGTTGAGAACCACGCCCTGGAATAAGCTCGGTTAGACGCACTGAGAACTTTTCATTCCGACTTTGCTCATAATTGTACCCAGCGCCCTCTGGAGGCCAGGCTCATCTGTATTCGTGAGATTGGCTTGTAGCCAGCATGGCCTTAGCGCATCAATGTCTGGAGGATGCTTCCTTACCCCGGCAAAGCTGAATGAAGTCTGCTTTGTTCAATTTCACAGCTAACCCAGGAAATGGAGACCCTAAAACACACTCAGAAGTGGTCCGTCAAACACACAAGAATTGACTTCTGGAAAAAATGCCATGAAAACTTTAAGAAAAACTCCATTTCGAACAGAGCGGCCTCTTCCTTCTTCTCCAGCCAGGTCCCTGTGGTGAGTGAGCATCCCGCTGAGCCAGGCAGCCTGGAGGAGCGCCACCTGCTGCTCACGCTGGGGGGGCACTGGCTGGCCCGGGAAGAGCCTGTTCCCTTGGGAGAGCTGGAAGAGCTGGAGAAACAGGCCTGGATCTGCCGCATCACCCGGCATGCCCATGGAGGGGGCGCGGAGGAAACCCAGCCCGGCCCCTCTCAACAAGTGTCAGCTGGCGCTGAACTGTCCTTTGATATCTTAGCTGATGAGTTTTCCTTCTCCAAGCTTGCTGCTCTGAACACATCCAAATACTTAGACCTTAATGGTCTTCCATCCAAAGAGACGTGTGAGAACAGACTGAATTGGAAGGAGCGGGAAGCACTGAATGCTCTGATTGGACAGCTGCTGGATGGCGGCTCTGTGCCCGAAGCAAGCAGGGTGTGCCGGTATTTCCACTTCTACAGTCAGGATGTGGTGCTGGTGCTGCTCTGTAGAGCCTTGGCGTCCGCAGAGGCCAGCGTGGACGACCTGCACTCAGACATCCGAGCTCTCCTCCCAAGTGCTGCACTGCCTGACGACCAAGAGAGCCCTCGTGCCCCTCTCCGGAAAGTCCATAGCAGTAAGTAAAGGGTGACATCCTGCCTGTCTTTGCCACATGGTGCGGTGCTGTCTCCAGAAAGGGCCCCTCTTAGGATGTTTAGTTACAGTAAACTAAAGAGCCACTAACTTTTCCCCAAGTAATGTGCTAACAAGGTTCTTAACTAGTCAATAAAGTAACATCTTTTTACTAGCTCAAGCAGATCAAGTGGAGGAATTCAGCTTGGCTGATAGCTAGTTTAGTTGACTGAAATTATATAAATATTATAAGCCAGCACTGGGAGGCAGAAGCAGCATTGCCCATGAGTTTGAAGCCAGCCAAGGGCTACATAGTCAAACTATCTTAAAACAAAAATAAAGCCAAAAACATCTAGGCATGTGAGCACACACCTTTAATATCAGCATTCAGGAGGCAGGGGCAAGTGGATTTCCATGAATTCAAGGCCAGTTTGGTCCACATAGCAAGTTCCAGGACAGCCAAGTCTAGGGGAAGAGAAGTTGATATATAAAGCACATAGATACCTTTGGAGGGGACCAGTTTGGTTCCCAGCAACCAAGTTAGATCATTCACAAGGCCCTGTAGCTCTAGCTCCAGGGGACCAGCCCCTTCTTGTAACACTCATGCACACACATGGGATTAAAATCAAGTATCTGCTTAGGAGTTTATAATTATACATCATTAGGAGATAGAAATAAAATAGGTTTTTTGTGTTATTCACCTCATTGAACTTGTTTTTCCTATGTGTTCTCTTATTTTTCTTGGAATTTTCAACATAGACATGTCGTGTAGAAACAGAGAATGTTCCGTGTCGCCATTGCTCTCATTTATGTGTCATTGTGCTGGTTGGGCCGAAACTGTCGGGTGGGGCGGTCGTGGGTGGTCTTGGGCCACCAACCGCGGGCTTACTCCCTTGCTGCTATCGTGGGAGGAAAGCACCTACCTCGTTCTACACTGATTTGGGGATAGACTTTTATCGTCATTGTTCAGTGTTCATTGTGATTGTTTCTGCACCTGTTGATCTGTCCGTGTAGTTTTTTTTCCTTCTTTAAACTATTAATATGAGATGCTTATTGATTTTTAAATACCGAACCAACCCTGCATTCCCAGGTAAACACATCACCTTTGATCAGTAGAGGTGGGACTGATTAGCTCTTTGGCTGAGGGCTTTTGTGTGTATGTTCTTGAGGACTAGTCTCAAATTTACTTTTTTGTTTGTTTTGAGACGAGATCCCTCTACATAGCCCTGGCTGACCTGGAACTCCCTTTGTAGACCAAGTTGGCCTCAAAAATCACAGAGATCCTCCTGTCTTTGAAGTGCTAGGACTAAAGGCACACGCCACCACACTCAGCTGTGGTTTACCCAGGTGTAATTTACCCCCCCACACCATACCCCACCACCTTCCAAGGTCTTATGTAGCCCAACCAACCTTTAATTTCCTGTGTACCCAAGGATGATGTTAAACCCCATCCTCCTACCTCCACCTCTCAAGTGCTTGGATTAGAGGCGTGAGCCGCCATGGCTGACTTGATGTTATTTCCCCAAGTCTGAATCTAGAGGCTTAATTTTAGAATAGTTTAAATTATTAATTCCTTTTATTATTATACAGTTATTAAGGTTATCTTTTAGCTTTTGGATGAGTTTTGGTAGTTTGTGTTTTTTTTTTTTTCAGGAAAACTTTTTCCCCTGTGTTTTGGATCATTCGGACTGTTTTCTACCTTATTGTGTAATGGTTTTGTTTTTTCTTTTTAAAGAAAAGTGCATGGGTGTTTTTCACTGTGTGTGAAAATACAGTTGTAGTCTTCACGTGGACTCTGGGAATCAAACTGGGATTCTCTAGAAGAGCAGTCAGTGTTCTTAACTGCTGAGCCATCCTTCAGCCCCCCACCCCTATTTGACACAGGGTCTCTCTATGTAGCCGGCCTAGAACTCAATATGTCGACCACGTTTGTCTGTGCACTGTGTGTATTCATTGCCCTCAGCAGCCAGAGGAGGGTATCCAACCCCGGAACAAGAGCTGGGGTTGGTTGTGAGCTGCCATGTGGGTACTGGGGATTGAACCTGGATTCAATATGGATTTACCTCCTCCCAACCCCCAGCTCAATCCAACTGCCATGGCAGCCTCTACCACCACTGCCAAGAGGTGACTTAGATGCCAGGGCAAGGGAGGGTAGGCATAGGAGCTCACGCCCTACCCTAAAACTGGTCCTGGCGCTTGCTTGAGTGCTCCTATGTACGGACAGACACTTGCAGTCTCTTCTCCACCGCCGTGCTCAGGTCTGGGCTTCTACAGGTTTGTTTGTTGTGTTTTGAGACGTAGCCCATGCTGGCCTCCAACTGGCTGTGTAGCCAAGAATGACCTTGAACTCTTGATCTTCTACCCCCAAGTAGCGGGATCAAAGAGATGCCCCCAACACCCTGCTTCACTTTTAAAGTATGTTTTTAGATTTAAGCTGTTTTTCTGTTCGTCTGTATCACTGTATGGGCAGCGGTGGCCTTGAACTCCTTACTGAATCTCCCTGCATCCACTTCTAGAGAGCTGGGGTTACAGGCTTGTGCCGCCATGCAGACTTATGTGATGGGAGTGGAGCTCAGGGCTGCAGGCGTGCTAGGCTTCTTCAGCTCATGATGCTTCATATTCTAAGTATAGAAGTTTAGCATGCTTAGTGTAACAAGTGACGGAGTGCAGTCACGCAGAACACGAAAAGTAAATTCAGTGCTGTCTTTTCAGAGCTTCCAGGACACCAATTTTTTTGCTTGCATGTGTTATTTTCTGCATGCCAGTGCAAGCACACACAACACATTTCCCCAAAAGTTAGACCCTATCATATTCATCTGCACTGGTCAGGATGGACCAGTGGTCTCTCTAATAGGGAAAGACCATTCTACTGGATGGATGTACCATACTTCAGTGGGGGTTGATTGATAGCAAAACCCTGTGTCACAAACAAGGTAGCAGCACACATCTACAGTCTTAGCACTTGGGAGCTGAAGCAGGAGAATGACTCCAAAGTTAAGGCAGCCTGAGCTACAGAGTGAGTTCAGGGCCACCCGTGCTAAGAATGAGCTGCTGAGAGACGAAAAGAGACAAAGTGTCACACGGTCTACTTTTGTTTCCTTACGAAAATGTTCTACCAAGTAAGAAACATTTCTCCTAGTTCAGGCTAAGGCTTGGCATTTTTACAGTGCTGGGTTTCAACCTAAGGCCTTAAAAAAAAAAAAAAGATAGGCAAGCTCTCTGCTTCTGAACCACATGCCTGGCCCCAAGGTTTCCTTTCTAAAACCCATAATAAGACTGGGGAGGAGTTATTTGAAGAAGGGAGGCAGAGCCCTGCTGAAGTGAGAACCAAGGGGTCGAGAGATGGTCTGGAGATAGGTAGATAGGTAGATGTGTTGTCTGTGCAACACAAGGGGGACTCGAGAGCAGAGGGCTCTGGCGCGCGTCTCGGTGCTGGCCTCTAGTGCATGCAGGAAGCTTGAAGTCTGAGGTAGTGAGATCACTGAAGAGACCGTGGTTGGATTTCCTGAAAGGCGGTGATGGAAGTTTAAGTGGGGCTCTGTCAGAAGTAGCCCCAGAGCCAGGAGCATCATGGAAGCTCAGTTCAGGGGCGGTGGGGGGGGGTGCGGGGGTCTTTTCAAAGTGATGAAGTCATGGGGCGCTGGGAAGAGGGCAACCTAAAGCTCCCTTCAGCCTTGGGTTTGCTTTCAGCTTCCAGTTTGGACAGTCAGTCTTTTATGATGGCGCCCTCTACTGATGAGGTGGCGAGGAGTCTCCGCGCTCTCACCAGCAAGTGCCTCCGCGGGAAGAACTACTGCCGGCAGGTCCTCTGTCTGTATGAACTTGCCAAGGTGTGTGCCAGGGGGCCCACAGAGCACTGTCTGAGAGGGAAGTGGGAAGCTGGGGCAGACTTTGGACATTGCAGTGGGAGTTCTTCAGATGATAATTGTGAAAGGGAGAGAGTACTTGCCTAGCATGAGCAGGGTCCCTAGATCCCCAGAGCCACAAGAAAAAAGAACTATGACTTGTACGGCAGGCCCTTGTCAAGATGGTGACCCATCTGGGGACTAGTGGGGAGGATGCCAGGCCACTTTGAGTCTTGGCTGTAGCTCGGGCAAACAGAAAGGTGGGGCAAGATATTTAACTTCCATGGGCTCCTGGCTCTTCTCTATAAACACTGATTTGAACATGAGTTCCTTCTAGAACTTCAGGAGTAAGATTTTGCTCTATAAATTAACATTGTATATGACATTTGATGCATATAAAGACAGAAGGCTTAAGCCTCTAATCCTAGCACTTGGGATACCGAGGCAGGTGGATTGCCAGGAGTTTGAGGCCAGCCTGGGCTGTATAGGGAGACCCTGTCTTCTCCATCCCTACTCCAAAACAACCCAGAGCAGCCATGATTTGTGTGTGGCCCTGCGCTGGCTGGGAAACAGCCACAAGTGCAAGACTACTAGTAAGGGTGCAGCGCTCGCCTCAGACGGGGTCTCTGCAAACTCGGGCCTCCATGCATGCTCCGGGAGCAATAAAGGCTCTTTCACGTCCACTCCTTTACACCGTATGACTGAAAAGATGAGCGTTCGACACGAGGTGAGGGACTGGCTTGGTGAGGTGACAGGACTCACAGGCGTGCTGCTGGCTGCTTCTGGTCTTCTGGAATTGCTAAGCTCTGGCAGCAGTGGTCTGCACATTTCAGAGCGTGTTTACTTTTTGTTTCACAATGACTTTGCTCCTGTTATCTTCCACTTAGGAGCTGGGCTGCTCCTATGCTGATGTTGCAGCCAGGGACAGTGAAGCCATGCTGCGAACAATCTTGGCTTCTCAGCGGCCTGACCGATGCAGACAAGCCCAGGTCTTTATCAGCACCCAGGGCCTGGAGCCGGACACTGTGGCTGAACTAGTGGCTGAAGAAGTGACCCGAGAGCTGCTGACCTCATTGGAGGGAACAGGTGCCTTCTCTGCAGACCTCCCAGTCTCTCAGACAGCACTGTTTCCCAGCATGAAAGATTTGAACGTTAGAATCATACACAGCTTGTATATTGCTCTATCAAGATTATAGATTCTTGGGGAAAAATCCTTTACATTCCTCTTCCTGCTCCGTACTGTTTTATGACCGTGGTTAGACTAGCTCTGTCTCTGAAGAATGCCCCTGCCCCACAAGGCCAGATGGACAGAGCTGTCAGCATACTCACCCGCTGCCGGGCCTGGACAGAGTGGGCCTCCTGCCAGCTCTCTTAGGGCAAACTCAGTGACAGTCTCCTCATCTGTCTGTGCAGGAGAAAAGCAGCCTCTCAACCCAGCAGAGGAAAGCCAAACACTTGTTCAGCTAACTGCTGTGTGTCAAGACCGCACACTGGTAGGCATGAAGTTGCTGGACAGGATTCCGTCCGTCCCCCACGGGGAGCTGTCCTGCAGTAAGTCTTTATAAGTCAAACTTTTGTACTGTTGTAGTGCCTTTAGATTGCTTCCAGTTTTTGCTATTAAATTTTAAGCCTGTCAGAGGATGAGTGCTCTCTAGACAGGACACTCTGCCAGGCCCTTTACTTTCCTGGCAAGCCAAAGTCAACAGTAGTTACAAGCCCAGCTTCTCCACATCCTATTACCCAGCCACAGAGCTCCTGATCCTGGCCCACCACTGCTTCACCTTCACGTGCCACATGGAGGGTATCATCAGAGTCCTACAGGCCGCCCGGATGCTTACAGACAACCACTTGGCTCCCAAGGAGGAGTACGGGCTGGTGGTGAGTAGTCCCCTCAAGCCCACCTCACCCTGAGGCAGCTCTGAAGAGAAACAAAGACCCAGCTCACAGCTAATAGGGTCTCAGGGAATTCTGCCGTCTGAAGCCCCACATCTCCTGATCACTGGCCAGACAGTTCAGCACCGGGTTGCTGGTGATTT
The DNA here is from genome assembly GCF_014885135.2 of Alexandromys fortis. NCBI lineage: Eukaryota > Metazoa > Chordata > Mammalia > Rodentia > Cricetidae > Alexandromys > Alexandromys fortis. The sequence continues at coordinate 16,816,105 of NW_026067902.1, forward strand.
GTCTAAAGAAGTGTCCCAAAAGAGTAGAAAGCAAGACGTCCCGTCATGTCCTAGGCTACTATAGCTTCTTGCCAGGGAAGTCAACTTTTCGAGGGGAAAGAACTGCTTCTCCCCCAAACAGGGGTTCAGGCATGATGTGTAAACAAAGCATTCAAGCCCCTTATGGCTCTGCAAATGCTGACCACGTGGGTAAGTAAAATGGATCCCAGGGGGGATGAGAAGCGACAAGAGGAAGCACCCGCTCAGAGAGGTTTTAAAGCACTTGGTAGTCAGTTAAAAAAAGACCGAGAAGGAGCGACAGTGACATCCCAAAGATTCATTTCCAGTTATCCAGAGAAGCCTCAGGTGGGTGACTGGGAGGGAATGAAACATGGCAGGCAGCCTGACCATTCTCACCATGTTGTGTTGGGCAATGTCTGGCTTCAGCAGCTCAATGCTCTTTCCCGCAGGTACGCCTCCTCACCGGCATCGGAAGGTACAATGAGATGACGTACATATTTGATTTGCTGCATCAAAAGCACTATTTTGAAGTTCTGATGAGGAAGAAGCTAGATCCGGTACGTGTTTAGTAATGAGCTCAGGATGTAAGTCTAACCTGCTCTTGGGAATGTATCTGTGTAGGTCTCTAGAATGTTCAGTGAGGTCAGGGTCTTCCCCTGGGTACACACTACCACCAGTGACTTACGCTAGAGTTCACACTAGGTCATGATATTGATGAACACTGAAGAAAATATTTGTCTTTCATCTCAGCCTTCAGCCCCTCCCTGCTGTTTAAAGCATCTGTTCTGACAAGAACACCCCGAGAACCACCCTGCAAGTGGCCTGTCGGTGCTGAGGCTGTGTGGAAGTGCCACTAGAGGGTTTGGTTTTTTGGGGGGTTTGTTTTTCTCTTCCAGACAAACTATGGTGCCGAGAGCCATTGCAGCCTAGCCGGGCGGCCAGGACAAACAGTCTCCTTGCAACAGGTCTCCCTTCTGACAAAAGGCTCAGGCATCTAATTCAGAAGTGAAGGCAGGATGATTTTAAAAGCCAGGCAGAGTAGATGACTGCAAGGAACTGGTGTCTTCCAGACACATCAGGCTGATACACTTAGGGACTCGGAGGCTGGCACATGCCTCCGAATTCCAGCACAGCAAAAGGGAAAATGACATAAAGTCCCACAAGAAGTTATTTGTAACTGCTACCTTCTAGGAGAGAGAAAAGCTGCTTTTATGGAGTGTCTCTGGGTACTATCAATCACACTCCAGGTCCATGCTCAGAAATGTTGGTCATCACAAAACAAACTCCATGGTTTTCATTTGGCACTTTCTTTGTGGCCTGTTTTTGTTGTTTTGGTTTTTCTGAGAAAACAAAATTGGGTGGGTAGGGAGGATCTAGTAGTTAGTTGGAGAGAAAAGAACAGGATCAAAACACATATGAAAAAACACTAAAGAAAAGCAATTACCAAGGTAGGAAGCAAGTGCATTAGCCTGACCAGAGACCCATTTATGACAACAGGAAAAGCCTTGCAAACAGAGGCCTGGCTTGCTGGGTCTGCGGGCCCTGGAGCCTCTCTAGCCCCATTTACATGCTATGACAGGAGGTGTCATTCATATAGCTTTTATTTACAAAGCATTTGGGTTGGTGGGTTGTCTTTATTTCCTCTGTCAAAAAATACACAGTTTTAAAGAACCTCTACTAGGCTGTTTCCAGACAATCCTGCTGCTGGCAAAGGAGCAAGACCTGACACAGGTCCATTCAGGATCCCCAGATTTTAAAATTGTTCTTCTGAAACATTTTGCATTTAAAATTATTTTAATGACTTTTTTTCTCATTACAAAATACATACTTCATATAAGACATTTAGAAAACAATACGGAAGTCCTCAGTGTTGACCACTGGAGAGAGCCACTGCTAATATACTCCTTTCTCTGCACGTGTACCCGAAAATATAGTTCACATTTTAGCAAAATTTTATGCCTTGAAAATAAGATGACTGAGGTTCTCCTTTTATAATATCCGCTGTGGCTATTTCCCAAGTCAAGGTAGTCTGGCCACAGTTAAATGTTTAAAGCATGTGCTTAGCCCTAGGTTCAATTCCCTAACTGAAAAAAGCAAAACAAAACAAAACAAAAAAAAAGACTCCCTTCAGCAATTTAATGGCTACAAGGTATCCTTAGCCTTTATTTGGAGCATTCAAGCTGCTTCTAATTAAAGCTGTTAAATCTGCTACACTCACCTTCACACTTGCGTCTTTAGGATAGAGTCCTAGCAAACACAATAGTAGGTCAGTGTGTGCTTCCGGGGCTGCCTTCATGGTCAGGTTAACTGGCTGTCCTCCCAGCAAGGATGCGTCTGCTTATCCCCTAGACAGCCTAAGATCTCACAGTCCATTTTTGTTGTCACTTACCTTTCTTTGGGCATTTTGAGCAGTATAAAACAAAAGGACTCAGTTGATCCTCCCCTGTGGTCCCTGGTTAAGAACTTAAATATCCTTTTTTCCTGGGCAGACTGGCACCCTGAAGACAGCCTTACTAGACTACATCAAGCGCTGCCGCCCTGGAGACAGCGAGAAGCACAATATGATTGCCCTGTGCTTCAGCATGTGCCGGGAGATAGGGGAGAATCATGAGGCGGCGGCCTGTATCCAGCTGAAGCTGATTGAGTCCCAGCCCTGGGGTGAGTGAGCTGCGGCACTTCCACAGCCGGGCTCACACTAGCCTGGCCAGCTCTTTAGGGGGAAGACTCGGGAGCAGCCCTGGTGGCGGGAGATGGCCGTTTACAGAAGAGTTTGAACCTTAGGACATTTCTTGTCCAAGTGAAGCGTACCTATGGATACACGTACTTTAGGATGTTTCTCTCATCTGGCCTGCCACACTGAGTGGCCCTGAGGGGTCACTCAGCTTTACAGCAAGTATCCTTTACTCTACAGAGGAAAGCCTCAAGGATGGAGCCCAACTCAAACAGCTCCTGCTTAGAGCCCTGACTCTGATGTTAGATGCAGCGGAGAGTTATGCCAAGGTAACCAAGTTATTCTAGCCTGGCCTCCATACTGGTAGGAATGACTTTGGCTTGGGCTCTTCCAAGTGAAGAGGGAGTGTGTAATGGGTCAAGCAGAGGTCACTATTGAGTACAGAAGAGATGGTAATAAAATTCTCTTCTTGTGCTTCCTCCACCTGTTCCTCAGGACTCCTGTGTGCGACAAGCCCTACACTGTAACCGGCTCACTAAGCTGATAACACTGCAGATTCACTTTCTCAACACTGGTCAGAACACAATGCTAATCAACTTGGGCCAGCAGAAGCTAATGGACTGTATCATGGCTCTGCCTAGGTTCTACCAGGTACGAACACAGTGTAATCCTGGTGTCTTCCCCTTGGTGTCCAGAGGCTGAGAAACTGAGGTCTCAGCGTTAGGGACAGACCCAGGGCAACTACTTATTCTGATTTAGCTGTCTAATAGTACCAAGAAGATGCAATTTGAGATAGGTGCGCATGTGTTTTGTAGTGGTTCAGATCAGACAAGGTCTTCACAAATGCGGGCAAGTGCTCTAACCATTTAAGGCACACTCCCAGCACTCTCTGGCATATTATCTCAAGCGCATCGTTTGGGCAAAGGCTAGAGAATTTTGATGTTTGGCAGTTATGAAGAGAATTCCTTGGCTTGTCCTTTTAACAGTCTTTCAGACGGTGTCCATGGAATGGAGCCTGCAGGTTAGCAATGAGAATCAAGACTGCCCAGAGATTGGGTCTCGCCCTTTACAACAAAAGGCACAAATGGCCCAGCATCAGTGCTTTCCTGCTTCCCACACAGTTGAGTTATGAAAACAAATTTTCACATCAGCGGTTTTACTGTCCATTGTGAGGAAGACTAAAAACAAGTTACTGGAGAGGGCTTTATGAGAGGAGAGCAACACCAGGCAACCTGATACCTTTAACACTGTGCCTTCAGTTTTCTACAGCATGGGCTCTAACGACCCCTCCCTTCATTTCCATCCTTTTAAGGCTTCTATTGTAGCTGAGGCCTATGACTTTGTTCCTGACTGGGCTGAAGTTCTCTACCAACAAGTGATTCTTAAAGGAGACTTTGGTTACTTGGAAGAATTTAAGCAGCAAAAGTTACTAAGACCCAGTATATTTGAAGACATTTCCAAAAAGTAAGTACTTAAATTGACCCTAATCCCAGCACTTAAATCCTAGTGGGTCCCAGGACAACCAGGGCTACATATGGAGATGTTGTCTTGAAAAGGAAAAAAAAGGTAAAAAAGGAAAAAGTTGATAGTGAGTCAGAAACTCCAGCAAGTCATCTTTTGCAGTAGTACTAAATTTAATTAAGGTAGGTGCTGACATATTTGGGGTTTGTTATTTTTTGCCAAGAGAGGGTTTCTCTGTGTAGCCCTGGCTGTCCTGGAACTCACTCTACAGACCAGGCTGGCTTCAAACTCACATAGATCCACCTGCCTCTGCTTCCCAGATTAAAGGTATGAGCCACCAATGCCCAGCAACATAATTGCTCTTAATTAAATTAACTAATCTAATACTAAATCTAATACTAGTTCAATAATTTCATAAGCTACAACACTCCTGCATGGTGGCAGAGCTGATGATCCCCCCCCCCCGTTGTTGTTACAGTATTTAACCTGTACTTTACATATTTTTGTGTAGATATAAACAACACCAGCCTACCGACAGGGTCACAGAAAACCTGAAGAAGTTACTCTCATATTGTGAAGACATCTACCTGCATTACAAGTTGGCATATGAACACAAATTTTTTGAAATTGTAAATGTGCTTCTGAAGGACCCTCAGACAGGATGCTGTCTTAAAGATATGCTTGCAGCTTAGATGATCTGAAAGATGCCTTACTGCTTTTTGTACCTATATGGCAATAAAGTATTTGGAGATCTTTCTCCCCGCTTGAGGTGAGAAGCCCAGAAACACACCGTATCACATCAGTCATTTGTGACTACAGGGAATGAAGGGGAAACTGGTAGGTCAAAGACTTGTTAGAATGGCTTCCACGTTAGAACAGTCATGATTAAAGAGTGCCTGTGCCTGCAAGTTCCAGTTTCAAAGCAATTTAATCTTATTTACACAGTTAAGGAACAGGTAATACATTTTCATGAGTTAGAAACTGATCTTTTTATAATAAAATAGGTTTAAATTCAGTGTCTGTCATGATTACTGCTAAGGAGATCTTAGCCCTTGTCTGCCTTCAACAGTATTTATTGTAAGTATTGCTGTGTAGTCACGGCCTTTCATTAGTTCAAGTCATTTAGATAGATGGTCCTGCTCTCCACTTAGTGGTCTACAGAGCTCTGAGGTTCCTATTGTCTATGGAAGAGAATTTAAAAACATTTTTGACCTAGTGACAATTATGAGGAACAAAAAAAAAAAAATCCACAAATTTGGTTAAATGACTTAAATCATCACCCAACTTATGCTTACAGCAATAACATAGTAGTAGGCGCCAATACTCCAAATAAATAGTTCTAAGGTACTTAATTGAGCCTCTAGCATCTAAACAAAATAATTTCCCGCCGGGCAATGGTGGCGCAGGCCTTTAATCCCAGCACTTGGGAGGCAGAGGCAGGCGGATCTCTGTGAGTTCGAGACCAGCCTGGTCTACAGAGCTAGTTCCAGGACAGGCTCCAAAGCCACAGAGAAACCCTGTCTCGAAAAACCAAAAA
>NW_026067902.1:16822418-16952978 GCF_014885135.2 Alexandromys fortis
CCACAGTATCTTCACTCTGAGATAAGCAGTCTTCTTCACAACATGTTTTTAATATCCTCACGCTCAAATTTTAGACAAAGCAATTTTAATACTAGGTGCATCCCACATGCCCTTGCTTGCTGCAAACTGCTCTTCTTGACAAGTTATGAAGTAGTTCAAGGAGGTATGGTTAAGGCTGTATTACTGAATGGTGCTGGTAAATACTACACAATTTTCTGTCATGTTGCGACCTTTGTTTCCAATTTAGTGACTGCTGCTATGGAGTCAGATAGCAACAATGACAACATTATTAGGTTTGTTTTGTTTTTAAACTATGATTTAGTAGCAATTGAAGTTCCCAATTTTAACCCCTTGGCAACAAGATCCAAGTTCCCTCATTTGCTCATTAGCACCTGAGTGTCAAGGGGTTAAATAACCAGCACGAAAGATACTGCACTTCTGATTGTAGCATTTGGCAGAACTGAAAGGAAAGGAAGTTGTGCTACATGTTGAAGGGATTGTGGGCAACAGAAAGAAGACACCAGGAGAAGATAGAATGTCACATGAAGTCTTCGTAGTCTTGTACATATCCTCCATCATATCCACCATAGTCTGCCAGGTCATCTTTCATAGTGGCCTTTAATCCCCCTCCAGGAACCACACCTTTCTTCTTCTTTTTGGCTTTGTTTTGCTAAAAATGAAGGAAGAGTTAAAATTCATGAACCTGCATGCTATGAACATTTCACCTGTCACAGCAAACACTTGAGATGTTAAAGCTACAGCATTTTTGGGGGTTGATGTTGGTGGTGGTTTTTCGAGACAAGAGTTTCTCTGTAGCTTTGGAGTCTGTCCTGGAACTTACTTGTAGACCAGGTTGGCCTCAAACTCAGAGATCCGCCTGCCTCTGCCTCCCAAGTGCTGGGATTAAAGGTGTTTGCCACCACCGCCCAGCTAGGCTACAGCAAGTTTTATTGTCTCAGAAAAGAACGCAAGTATGTCTATGAATGGAGACAACAGACACCACGCTGCTCTTCTGTTCTAACTTAGAATTTCAACAGGCTCTTTACTGTGTTGAGGGAACTCTGCCCACAGCCCCACCCTAACATAAAGCATTTCTCTGTACAGCTTGCTCTTACCTTTTCTTGCTTCTGTTTTTCACTGCAAAGCACAGTCAATGAATTGGTAATCTTTTTCAAGTCATCAATTTCCACTTTAAAAAAAGAGAGAGACGTAATACTAAACTACAATTTTTAAGCATTTTAAAAAATAAAATCAAAATAGATATCCTACATTTGTAACCTAGGTACCTTTATTAAAACAACTATGAATTTCTCCTTCATAAATAAACAGGTAAGTAACTGTTCAGTCTATAGCACACTAAAGTACAATGGTCAACCCAATGAGTATAAGAACTCTTAATTAGCCAGATGCACGCATTAAATCCAGCACTGGGAAGGCAGAGGCAGGTGGATCTGAGTTCCAGGCCAGCCTGGTCTACAGAATGAGACCCAGTATAGCCAGGACAGCAAAACACAGTGAAACCCTGTCTTGGAAAACAAAAGAACAATGTTTGTAAACTCTTTAGTGTTTGCATGGCTTCTTACTGTCTTCCTTCAGTCTAAACAGAGGGGAGACTAACCACAGCCTCTACAATCACTGAGTAGCAGCTACATAGAATATGAAATGACACAAATGATAAGTCTCTGCCCCCTCTATGTTTTCTAGCCCAGGAACAACACCTTTTAGTAGTGGACAAACAGTAGCAGATCAGTTCTTAGATACAGAAAATGTTAGGGTTTCGTTAGCCCCCCACAAAAGAAACAGGAAAAACAGTACATACGTGTAAAATGAAAACCCACCTATGCGTACTCATTACCTACATTGACCCCTGCTTCCTGATCATTCCTCAAACTATGACTCCTAATTCAAGAGCCTTTTGACACTCTTCAACCAGTCCCAAGCCCCTCACCACCCTCAGACATTCTTGGTAATGGTGTCCCAGCATTAAGGGCACCAGTTCTGTTGGGCAATTTGGATAGCATCTCAAACCCTACTTGTATAATCAACAGTTCCCAAAGAGCCCCTAGTCCATTCCCTCTAAAGATACTTTGTAGTCCTTTAGGAGACAATGTGACCTGCTTTGCTAGGCATAAATCAGCTATCTCTTTTGAGAAGCTCCTACACAACAATGAAAGCAGCCTGCCCCCACCCCCAAATACTCAAATTGGAGAACATTCCAAAAATAGTTGCTAAAAAGGAAATCCCAAAAGTCTACATTATATAGCATTAAAGCTTATAAAAAAGAAAAAACTTTCCCAAGTATGATGTTTACAATAAAATCTTAACAAAGGGGGCTAGAAATCAGCATCACTTACATGAAATACAGACATCTCGAACTAAGGCTTCCAAAAAACTGGCATAATATAGTGATTTTTCATATTGTGTAATTTTATCTTTTAGTAACTTTCCAAACTCTGTGAAATCATCTCTTGAAGATGGGTTCATAGCATCTATTCCATAACCTGTATTATTAACACCTGCAGGAGAGAAGACCTGGAGCATTAGGAAGATACAAACATTTTTAAGTTCATCAATGGGGACTAAAGAAATGGCTCACAGGGTAAGAGCTTCCCATGTAAAGATGGGGAGAAAGAACTGAGGACACAAAACTGTCTTCTGATCTCCACATGTTCCTCCCCGTAACAAAAACTTTAAAGTTCATAAACCAAGCTGCTATCTAAACCATCAGTTTTACTCTAAAGCAGAACTTTATAAAAACACGTAAAATCAGAGGATAACTTTCACTCGTTCCACCAATGAGGGTTCTGGGGAATCAAACTCAGGTTATCAGGTTTATTAGCCACTGAGCCACCACTCCAGCCCTAGGAAGCTTTTTAAACTACTGAACTTTTTAACCTGGGCCAGTGGGAGTTTCTGGACAGAATTCAGAAGGGTGCCTTTGAAATTCAAATATTAAAAAAATTATTTTATCTTGAATTTTACTGACCTCCAATTTAGCATTTTCTTCCATTTTTATTTTAGGCAACAATCATATTTAATAACAAACCCCATCACTGTCTGCTTACAACACTGTCAACTACTACCAATAAAAAAAAAAAAACATATGAAGTTGAGTAGTTACAAACATAATCCCAGCATTTGGGAGGATGAAGAATTCAAGGCCAGCCTGGCAAGAACCTGTCTGAAAAAAGAAAACCACCAACCAGTAAATTACTAAATATGGGCTGAGAATGTAGCTTACTCACATAGTGCTTGCCTAACTTATATGAAGCCCTGAGTTCAATCCCCTGCACTAAAAACTAAAAATCTTGAATTCTGTGTGTGTCATGGATTTGTTTTGGGGTTTGATTCCTGTTCCAACTGAAGTATTAGAAACACCTTTAATCCCAGCATTCAGGAAGCAGAGGCAAATTTCTCTGAGTTCCATGCCAACCTGGTCTATATACTAAGTTCTACACCAGTCAGAGCTACAAAGACTCTGTCTCAAAAACAAAAGCTGTAACTAGAAAAGGAATCCACAGAATTTACTAGCTGTTCAAAGAAGGATGCTCTCAAAAGATCTGTCCAAGAAAGACAAAAGGGATGGGGGGCCACCAAGTGTGACCACCTACATTCAATCAATCCCTTGAACCCCCATGGCAGCAACTCCACAAGCTATCCTCTGGCTTCCACAAGCATCCTTGGGTACAGAAACCCAATAAAAGTAAAAACAAAACTTTTTACAAAGATGGGAAAGGATAAGGAGACGGATATGATAAAAATAATTAGCTAACTCCAAAAATTAAACAGAAGTAACAATGTGTTAAAACCCAAGAGAAAAATAATCTAAATTCTAAAATTCTAGGTTAAAAGTATGTATGCTGCTTAACATATCTTCTTCAATGTCAAATAATGATCTAGCAAAACCACAAATTCAATTCCTATTAACCAAATAGTGACTGTTAGCTCATTTTCCACTTCTTAATTTGCAACTGGTACCCCCATGAGATTTTCTGCACTGAGCATACACACATGGGCTGTCCTGGAGAGGAATACCCACAGTTACAGCCAACACTGCTAGAAACCCATTGAGGGCATGAACACACTTTCCTAAAGGGGAACAAGCAAACCTCTTTGTTCTAGAGAAGGGGTTGGTGAATTTTTTCACACCAGGTAAGGACAAACTTGACAAAGTAGTCTGTATTTATTTCTTTTAACTCTTCCTTAGGTATGCTGGCTAGTTCTATGTCAACATGACAAACTAGAGTCCTCTGAAAAGCAGGAACCTCAACTGAGAAAATGCCCCCACCAGATTGGCCTGCAGTACATTTTCTTGATTTTTGATTTATGTGGGACAGCCCAGCTCACTGTGGACAATGCCACCCCTGGGCAGGTGGTCTTGGGAATTGTAAGTAAGCAGATTGAACAAGCCCTAAGGGACAACGCTAGTAAGCAGCAATCCTCCATGACTTCTGCTTCAGTTCCTGCCCTGACTTCCCTGATGGTGGACTATATAAGCTGTAAGATAAATGATGGCCCTGAAAGGTAGGGTATTATGAAGGCAAAAAAAAAAAAAAAAAAAAGAGAGAGAGAGAGAAACAACCCTGAACACAAGGCAAAGCCAAAACTGAACATTCTACATGGACCAACCTGCTCTGTCCAAGTCCTATCTGGACTTACAGCAATAGGATATCTCCAAAGACAGTTGGGTATTTCAATTTCAAAGCCATAGACAGCAGAATCTATCCAGTTCATAAGTTTAGGCAACAGTACACTTAACTGGTCTACTGGCATCTTTCGGAGGGCGTTGGGAGACCGTCTTGTTATATAGCCCTAGTTAACCACCACTTCTGACCCTCCTGTCTCAGCTTTCCAAGTGTTAGGAATATGGGCATGTGTTACAAATGATGTTTTATATATATGATACTATAAAATATTACTCAAAAAATTTGAAAACATGTCTGTACTTTGTCAAGTAATCTTAAATACATAAACAAGAGATTAAAACAGTGTTCTAATCTCAATTAGAATTTGTGCATCCTTTAAAAAACATAGTTTTTGATCTCTCACAGAGAGGTAGTAAGAGTGGCAGAATTTTTCACCTGAAGTAGTTCAACACTGCACCCACCATCTTACCAAAAGTTTCTTTTGCTAATTCAAGGTCTGACTCTTCCTGTAGCTTCTTTAGCCGAAGTTTATCTGCTAATTGCTCTTCAGGTGTTAGCACTTTAGGTTCTTCAGACTCTTCTAACTAAAATGAAACACAAGTTTCACTTGTAAAAGACGAGCTTATAGTGGACAGAGTATATTTTATATTGTATGGATTTTATGTCATCAGCACTTACACAAAGAAGCAAGCACATACTTGTAATCATACAAATAATTACTGTATTTTGCATTCTTCTAAACGCTTTAAAGGATATTCATATCTCAATTATATAGATAATTAAATAAAGCATAGAGACCCAGAGAGATAAAACAACTTACACACAATAACAGGAGTAATATTTGAACCCAGGAAGGTAAAGGCTATTTAGTTCCCCATCCACTTGTTAAAAATGAGTAGATGAAATTATAGGTAAGATGAAATGGCACTCTTCACAGGATGCCACAACAGACACTGAGCAACCTTTCTAGAATATGGAGACCTCTATAGGGCATCTTAAAATATTTCTACATGCTTTCATCAATTCTATAATAAATATTATAAAACCTGAGGTAGGGGCAGGGGGCTGAAGAGATGGCTCAGTGGTTAAGAGCACTAGCTGCTCTTCCATAGAACAGGGGTTCAAATCCCAGCACCCCCATGGTAACTTAAAAATCTAGTTCCAGGAGATACACAGGTACCACATGAACAAAGTACAAATATACATACACACAAGACACTCAAAAACAATAAACTTTTTTTTTTTTAAGAGAGGAGGCACTGAGATGGCTCAGTGGCAAAGATTACCACTGGCTGTTCTTCTAGAAGACCAAGTGTTCTTCCCAGCACCCACACGGGGGTTCACAACCACCTACAACTCCAATTTGAGGGAATCCAATGTGCTCTTTTGTCCTCCAAGGGCACCAGACACTTAAGTGGTAGACAGACAGGCAAGCATGCAAGCTAAACACCAATACACAGGGGCTGGAGAGATGGCTCAGTGGTTAAGAGCATTGCCTGCTCTTCCAAAGGTCATGAGTTCAATTCCCAGCAACCACATGGTGGCTCACAACCATCTGTAACACAGATAGAATATTGTATACATAATAAATAAACACCAATATACATAAAATGGGATGGGAGGAGGTGGAGAAACCTGAGCTGAACACAAAGATATCCACTGGAACACTATTTATAATTGCAAGTAAATCTAGTGACATTAACTACAGAATGTTTAACGCACTGTTCATCTGGCAATGTAGACATTAAAGATATTTTCTTTTTTTTTTTGGGGGGGGTTTTCGAGACAGGGTTTCTCTGTGGCTTTGGAGCCTATCCTGGAACTAGCTCTGTAGACCAAGCTGGTCTCGAACTCACAGAGATCCGCCTGCCTCTGCCTCCCGAGTGCTGGGATTAAAGGCGTGCGCCACCACCGCCCGGCCTAAAGATATTTTCAAAGCATTAGAAAAAGTATTTATTTTAGAGTTACAAATGTAATCAAAATACCAACATGACACCTCAGTAATGTAAAGCTCTCACTTATCCCCCCAGCCCTCTGAAAGGATAGATAGTAACTGGTGTCTTTTCTACAGATAACAGTTATTGGGGAATAATACAAGCACCTGCATGTTCCCGCCTATGCAAATTTTCATGTTGAAAACACATTTTTTTTCTTTTTCTTTTTTTATATTTATTTATTCATTATTCATACAATATTCTGTCTGTGTGTATGTCTGCAGGCCAGAAGAGGGCACCAGACCTCATTACAGATGGTTGTGAGCCACCATGTGGTTGCCGGGAATTGAACTCAGGACCTTTGGAAGAGCAGGCACTGCTCTTAACCACTGAGCCATCTCTCCAGCTCCTGAAAACACATTTCCTTGTTCATGGAGTGGAAATGTAAAGAGCTTAAAAAAAGAAAAATGGAATATTTCCAAGTGTCTTTAGACCTAGACAAAGATCAAAACTGAAAATATCTCAATGTCAGGCTTAAGACAAACTAACACTCAAGTCAAGGTCTCCTCAAGTTAGAGACTAATATAAAAGCCTGAAAACCTGGCCAGGTGGTGGTGGTGCATGTCTTTAATCCCAGCACTTGGGAGTTCTAGGACAGCCTGGTCTACAGAGTTCTAGGACAGACAGAGCTGTTACGCAGAGAAACCCTGTCTCGAAAAACAAAACAAACCCTAAACTCCACTTCAGAGCTTTAAATTTTATTCTTTAACAAGTTATAGTTTTTTTTTTGTTTTCTGATTTCTAAATTTTTTTGAGATAGTCTCATATAGTAAGGGAGGGATGAGAGTACAGGTATACGCTACCATGCACAGCTCTTACAAATGTTTGCTTCTTTACTGAGACACGATCTCTATCTGTCCCAGGCTATTCTATCCTCAAACCTGTAACTCTCTCAGTGGGATTATAGGCATGCAGAACCACAACCTGCTTTGAAACTTCAATGTTTTATTCATTCATATGTGTGTACCATACATGATGGTGGTGGTAGTGTGAACAAGCACAAGGACAGCCTCCCCTACCCCCTGCCCCCGAGCTGGTCTCAAGCTCACTACCTAACTTAGGATTACTCAAACTTCTTATCCTCCTGCTTCCATCTCCCAAGCAATAGGGTTATAGGCATGTAGTGCCACATTGTTTTATGAAGTGCGAAGGATTGAACACAGGGTTTTGTAGATGGTCCTGTACCTATCTACACACTGGCAGCACTAAGTAGACTCTTTAGTTTTTAAAAACAGCATATGAAGTTGGGAAGGAGATTAATGGGGAAGACAGGAGGGGAGGAGCTAGGGGTTTCAACTAAACACATTATATACAAGTATAAAAGTCTCAAACAATAAACTACTGTGCTTGAGTAAAACACAAGTTACAAAAACCTTATTAACAAGTTTTTTGTATTTAAACTTAATCTTTTAATACTGTTTATTTTTAGCCCATGTTTAAAAAATAAAAGTTTAAAAAATTAACTAACTGCTTAAAAGTAAAGTTTTGCCATTGCTTGTAGAAACTTCTTTTTCCCTCTCTGTGCTGCCAGCTGCAGTACTTCTTCAGGGTTGCTCGCATTCAACTCTGATTGGCCAATGGCTTTGATAGCAATCTGTCTTTTATCTGTTTCTCCTCTTTTATGATGAAGATAGGTCAAGTACTCCAAGATGGTGACATCCCAAATGTAGTCATAGTAGGAGTCCATAGCGTCATGGCTGTTTTGTTCCTACTTTCATATTTGAAGATCTTTTTTTAACAAAAAGTAAAGAAGTCAAGGGGGTGGTGGTGCAGCCTTTAATTCCACTCAGGAAGCAGAGGCATGCAAACAGATCTCTGAGTTTAAGGCCAGCCTGGTCTACAAAGTGAGTTCCAGGACAGCAAAGGCTACACAGAGAAACCCTGTCTCAAAAAACAGAACAAAACAACAACAACAAAAAGTAAAGTATTAGAGGTATTTCCATGTTATGTATGGGAAGATTTCTACAGTAAAGTAAATAAAAATGAAGTGGAAACTACAGAAGAAAAGACAGCCAGTTAGCGGTGCACATCTATAATCTCAGTACCTGGGGAGTGGAGGCAAGAGGAAATCAAGCTCAAGGTCATCCTAAATTACACAACTAGAGTCTGTCTCAAAGAGAGCTGGGGATAATACACACAGAAATATAAAGGTATGATGGAAAGATAAGGAACAAGTGTTTACATGAGGGATAGTGGGAAAGACAGAATAAGGAACAGTGTTTTATATTAGTTTGAATTATGAAATGTTTCCTATTAAAAAGAAAATTAATAAATATAACAATATTTCTGGACCCTGCTACAAATAATCGAGAATAAAACCACTTTAGGACATGACAAAGGTTTGCTCAGTGTATTCTCTGTGTATGACTGTGACTAGAAATAGCTGCGGGTGGGCTGGGCATACAGCTCAGTGGCAGAGGGATCACTTACATGCATGAGGCCCTGAATTCAATCCCAGCACTGAAAGAAAAAAAAAAGCAAAACTGCAGGTGCTAGCAAAAACATTAAGTGTGGTCACTGCACAATCTAACTGTTCTGATGAAACTGAAAGTATTTTCAGATGTAAGACTTCTGGGTTGGATTTTTGCACCAAAAATCCCTTTGCTCTGGGATGCACCTATATCCACTTTGTCTTTACAGAGCCCTTCAGGTTGTGAGGTAATATTTGTAGCCAGTTAAGACGCTGTACCACAACTGACACATTATGAATTCTGTATGCATTTTACGGAAACTAAAAGAACTTACCCTCTTTCTAATTTCTTCTTGCCTTTTCTTCTGCTGCCGTTCTTTCTCTTTTATCTTTTCTGCTATTTTTTTCTTTTCTGAAATTTTTACTTCTGAAAGAAATATTTTATTTACAATTATATTGAATACCTTCTAGTCTGTAGCTTAGGCAGATATGATACTTGAACACCTGAAGAGACAAAACCTCCCTAGCTTTCAGAGTCTTATGGTGATATTCTGGAAATGATAAAAGTTCCAGTACTCTTCCTTTTCTTTCAAATCTTATCCCCAAAGATCCAAATAGACAAATAAGATTATTCACCAACACCGTTTCCTCTACTCTTTTCTCCTACCTAGATGACCCAGCAATCAAACAGAAAACCCGTAGGTACTTAATCTGACTGTTGTACAAAAGTACAAGAAAAGGAAAATATACTGAGAGATTTGGTTTAAAACAACGAAGCAGCATCAGTGACTCACCTGGTTTTACTTCTGCTTCCTCTTTATTTTCGTCATCATCATCATCCCAGTTATCCTGAAGACAAGAACCTCCATTAGTAATTCTTTTTTTACATTTATTTATTTGTTATGTATACAATATTCTGTCTGTGTGTATGTCTGCAGGCCAGAAGAGGGCACCAGACCTCATTATAGATGGTTGTGAGCCACCATGTGGTTGCTGGGAATTGAACTCAGAACCTTTGGAAGAGCAGGCAATGGTCTTAACCACTGAGCCATCTCTCCAGCCCCTCCGTTAGTAATTCTTACACATTTTCTTTCCCACACGATTTCTACGTTTGCCTGGTGGTGATGGTGGTATATGCCTTTAATCAGAGCACTCGGAAGGCAGAGGCAAGTGGATCTCTTTGAGTTCAAGGCCAGCCTGGTCTACAAAAGCTAGTTCCAGGATGGGATCCAAAAGCTACAGAGAAACCATGTCTGGGGCGGGGATCTCTATGGTTAACTCTGCACAAACAAGTTTGTTGGTAATTTTGGTATTATAGCCTTTGTAACAGTAAGGCCCTTAGCCAATGGTTATCTTTCCATTTTTTTCAAGTCTAATTCCGTATCTCAGGAGTATAATAAGTGTTACATGTTTTTATTTGGGTCTGTTCCTAGTATTCTGTAAATTCCTGTAAATTCTGTTGCTTTTGTAAGTTAAGTTTCCCTTGCTCCCATCATGCTCTATAATTAGTTATCTGTATGTAGCAAAGGTTACTGGGCTTTGAACATTAGTGAAGGACAGAGTCCAGTATAGCCTAGCCTGGCCTTGAACTCCTTCCTGGTCTTTCTGCCTCCACTTCCCAAGTGGTTGGAGTACAGGTTACCACACAGCCTTTGAACAGCAATTTTACCACTCAAGATTTATTAACAATTCCTTATTTATAATTCTCTAATTAAAAAATATGCAATGTTTCAGAATTCAAAACATTCTTGAGTATCATCAACATGTTGGCACAGAATATTCCATACTTGGGGTGGGGGTGGGGGCGCTGCATGCCTTTAATCCCAGCATTTGGAAGGTAGAGGCAGGCGGATCTCAGTGAGTTGAGGCCAGCCTACAGAGTGAGTTCCAGAACAGCTAGGGCTGTCTCGAAGAAGGAAAGAAAAATATTCCATACTTACAACAAATGGACCTAGTACCACAAGCCTGAATATAATCCCAGCTACTTGAAAGGTAAATCAAAGTTTAAGGCCTACCTCTACGAAGTGAGTAATCCTGTTTCAAATTAAGAAGAGAGAGAGAGCAAGTAGGGAAATTATATAATAAATTGCTTGCTTGGCATGCACAAGTCCCTAGGTTAACTCCCCAGTACTACCAAAAAATAAAAATAAAAATAGAAAATTCCCTGACAAGTGAGGGGGACTTGATTGGGGGAGGGGGAGGGAAAGGGGAGGCGGCGGTGGGGAAGAGACAGAAATCTTTAATAAATTAAAAAAAAAAACATTTCAGAAAATAAATAAATAAATAAATTTCTTTATATTTTATTATCAAAAAAATAGAAAATTCCACATCTGACTCAGATAGATAGATCTTTTGTCAAACAGAATGCTTAAAATAGTGTATAAAATTACCTTCCAGCTATGGGTATAAGGTATATTTAAAACAAAAGAATTTCAAGTTTACTTGGGTCCCATACCATTACATATACATATATACACCTCAAAATCTGAAGCAAAAAAAAGCCCCTAAATGGAATTATTTCTGCCCCAAGTGTTCTGGATAAAGGAATACTATACAACCAGTATACATCACCTAAAAACAACAGAAAGGGCTCACTACTTCTTGACTTTTGAGACAGGGTTTCACTATATATTCCATGCAGGCCTCCAACTCAGCGATCTCCCCACCTCTGCCTCCAAGTGATGAGATTGAGGACATGAAGAAGGCCCTCCACACCAGCCTGACGAATTAATTCCTCTAATTGTACTTGCTAATCTCCAGTACACTAGTGAACAGAACAGAGATAATAGGCACCCTTTTCTGCTCCTCTCTTAATGAAATTGTCCTCCAAAATACAGTAAAATCTATGAGTCACTGGCTTTTGCTACCTCTAGATTTGCATTAAGTCAAAAAAATCTCACACCAAAGAATTCACCATGTTTTCTTTTAGAATGCATATTGTTTGTTTTTTATTTAGACCCCTGATCTATCTATAGTAAAAACCACAGACCTTGTCATATAGACTAAAGCTTGCAGTGACCCTGTTGTATCTCCTGAGTGCAGAGGTTAAAGTGGAACTAACGCTCATTTACTACCACACTGCTTTCATTACAGAAGCTTTATGGTATGTTTAATGTCTGCATACATAAAATAATGTGTGTTTAATGTCATTCCCCATTTTAGGAATTTTTATTCATTATATATTCATTATATATACAGTGTTCTGCCTGCATGTATATCTGAAGGCCAGAAGAGGGCACCAGATCTCATTACAGATGGTTGTGAGCCAGCCCCCGTTAGGATTTTTAATGTTTTTACTGTTATGTTTGTTTTTCCATAAGCCTTTATATCCACTTTTCTGATGCCATAAAAAGCTTACCAATTAAAAATACAAGATAACCAAGCTCAAATTTATAAGCCTTAAGTAGTTGCTGTCTTATTTTTAATTTGACAAAGTCTACCTATATAGCCCCAAATGGCCTTGAACTGATCCTCTTGCCTTCCCTTACTGCATTCTGAGATTACCTACGTGTGTGTACCGCCCATTGCTTTTCAGGCTCTCTAATCAATGGGTTATTTGTTTCCAGCGGTATTGTTTACAACACAATCACAGTCAATGAATCAAATTACACAGTATTTTTAGGCACAGTATTAGAATAAGACAAGTGAAGAACTATTCAACCCTTTATGGCTCTGCCTCCTTAAGCCAGGCAAGGCACTGAGGTAGACCTATAATCTTTTTCTATGCCTAACTCTATACTGAGCTACATATAAACCTAATGTCAAACAATATTCTGAAGACACTGTAGAATTTACAAGATTCCAGTTTAGCAGGGATGGAGACAGCCCTCAATTTAAATTGTGCTTTAATCTATAGGTAGAACACAGTCTCAGCAACCACCAGCACAGTATGACATGTCATTTAAAGATGAGCCATCAGAGGGAAGATGCAAAGCAGGAAGCCCTAGTGCCATTAGAAGAGGCAACAGCTGACTAATACCACAGCTATGACACAAACACAAGCGTCTAGTTTTATAGCATTACAGACCACAGGTCTAAATCAATGCAATAAAAACAAGTTTGTACATCCAGCAAAGAAATTAAAAATCTATCTTCCTGATTGGAATAATTTCATATGCAAGTAAGTATGTGTATGTATAAGTTTCTAAAACATTCTATTTTCTGCGTTTGAATGTTCAGCCTTCATGTATGCCTATGTACCACTTGTGTGGCCAGGGAGTCCAGAAGAGGATTCAGATGTCCTGGAACTGGAGTTACAGTTGTAAGCTACCATGTGAGTGCTGGAAAATCTAACCTGGGTTCTCTGGAAGAGCAGCCAGTGCTCTTACCCAATGAGCTAACTCACCAGTAAAAAATATATTTTTACAATCACTCAATTTAACCCATGGTTTCGAGTTTTATCAGACTGAAAACAAATTAATTATTCATTATTTAAATAACTAAGATATTAGAGTTGGAAATAAAAAATCAGAGCCAGGCAATGGTGGCGCACACCTTTAATCCCAGTACTTGGGAGGCAAAAGCAAGTGGATCTCTGATTTCAAGGCCAGCCTGCTCTACAAAGCAAGTTCCAGGTCAGCTAGGACTTTTCACAGAGAAACCCTATCTCAAAAACCAAACCAAAAATTAAAAATAAAAAAAGTTTGTATTATTACCTTACTACTATGCCTTAGTTTTCACATGAAAACTGTAGTACAATGGGAACCAAAGAGCTACCAACAGAAGTTAACTATCAAGTATTTCAGGGTCTGTAATAAGCTGCTTAGACAGTGCTTCAGATAGGAGGGTACTGTATTTCCAGTAAGTGCAGATTTAAAACCGAGATAATAATAGTAACAGAACATATTGATGAACATTTACTTTACACCCAAAATTATGCTAGGCGTTTTTTCTTGTAACATTAAGGCTAATTCTCGTAACTCTTCTCAATATACGGCAGCAGCATCCCTTTTTACAGAAAAAACTGTGGTCCGGATATAGCCAACAAATGATCTTAGTAAGAAACAATATAGGAGTTCGAGACCAGCCTGGTCTACAGAGCTAGTTCCAGGACAGGCTCCAAAGCCACAGAGAAACCCTGTCCCGAAAAACCAAAAAAAAAAAAAAAAAAAAAGAAACAATATAGGGACTTACATTGAGTGGCTCAAAGTGACAAAGAACTTCCTGAGACTCAGAATATAAAGTAACTGCAAACTGACATTCTCCTATTAATATTTGTCCTTTCAATTAGTTCTAGAATGAACTCCCCTAGATCATAGGGAATCTCAAAAAAAAAAAAGCAGTTAGGTACATGCTAATATGTAAAATGTGCCCAGATACATAAAACTGTATTAATTACATACCTTCAAAACTCAGGGTGCCTATTATTTTGTTTAGAAACTTAAAAATCTTGAAGTCTGTCTGGTACCACAAAGCCAAGAGAGAACTATCACTGGAAATAAACAGTACCCCTGGTGACACCTTCAACACAGAGAAGCACCCTTAGTAGCTCATCCACACCAACTCTATATACCATGTCCCTATTATGAAATGGTTTCCTATAAAATATAACCCAGCTCCCATCCATGCAAACAGGAGGCTCCCTAGAAATTCCCCATTTTATCAGAATCCCTTTTTTTTCTGTGGGGGTGTAGGGTATTGTAGTGGGGTCTAGCTGTGTTGCTCAGGCTGGCCTTGAACTCATAATCCTCTGACTTCTACCTCCAGAATACTGGGATTTGTGCCAAAGAGGCAGTTCCTGTAAACAAATTCTAGGCAGAGTCGTGACCCCGCCCCAATGCACAAAGGACCATGAAAGGCAAGTCACTGTCTATCATCATTACCTTCAAATACATGCAACAAACCTGCCCTGAAGTTACTACTAAATTATCATATTAATTTTCTTAAGAGTACACAGAAGTATCAAAGAAGGCTCAGTAGCTTTCCACAGGAATTTTTTAAAATTTAGCTCTTTAGCTATGAAATTAGCGAGTCCTAAAAATTTAATGTAGGGCATAGACTACCTACCACAATTGCTATTTAAAAAAAAAAAAAACAACTGTGCAGACTATCCTGTAAACACAAGAACTCTGTAAACACTGGCAAGTTTTCAGATAAAATGACAAAAGTGTTGCAAGACACTTAAAATAGACAGTAAGCTTATCTATCACTTCAAAATAAAAAAGACCTAAGTGTTATTTGGTTCAAGATACAATCTATTAATATCCTATTAAAAATACCTTTCCCAGAAACTGGGAATATATCTCAATTGAGACAGCATTCGTACAACTCGCATGAGGTCCTGGATTCAATCTCCATTACTGAAACAAACAACAGACACTCCAGAAATCTGATCCAGGTATCCTGGTGGCTCAAGCCTGTAATTTCGGCAGTTGGAGAGTGGAGACAGGAGGATAAGGAGTTATAGGACAGCCGGGACCATGAGACTATAACAAAAACAAAAACACTGACTGCCTTCCTGTAATGGCCAGCTTCTTTAGAAGAGACTGTTTATAATTTCCTTATGCCTAATATCATTCAAATTGAATCATTTGTCTGAAAGAGATGGCTGCTTTTCAAGTTCGAAAATCTTTTTTTTTTCAAGACACAGTTTCTCAAGTGGTAGTGGTGCACGCCTTTAATCCCAGCACTCGGGAGGCAGAGGCAGGAGGATCTCTGTGAGTTTGAGGCCAGCCTGATCTACAAGAGCTAGTTCTAGAACAGGCTCTAAAGCTACAGAGAAACCCTGTCTCAAATTAAAGGCATACAGCTGCCCCCCAAAATCTTTTTATCTAGCCAAACACAACCAAGTATTAAAATCAAAACAAATACTTTATTTTGTTTTGTATGTATATACATACACATATTATATATATATGTACTTAAATTTATAATAAAGTACTTAGCAGTGTAGGGGAGACCCAGCCAATCACCTTGCTAGCAGGGGGTGGGGTCCCCCGAGTATATTTTTTACTTATAAAGATTGCGGGCATGCTCCCAGCAGCCCCTTCTGCTTTCCTGTTCTCCGCGGGAACCTGTGGTTCTGTAAGTCTATTATTACAATCTATCTGCATTCATTTACGCCATTTTTACAATACCGAAATGTTGAGTGTCATATGCAATGAGAGAATATATTCAAGTCTGAAAATGCTTTCCAGCTGAAGGAAGACATATTTATAGGTTGTCAAACAGGAATAGCTTCAAAAGAGCAGTAAAATGGCTTTTGCCTCATAGCAATATCCCAGGAGCTAACATATACTTCTCTCCTTTTCTCCTTAAATAATTTAGTTAAGACACAGCAAAACTTTCTGATTCGCATTTCTTTTAAAGGTAGAGTAGCCCACTCTTCCTATGAGTAGATGACTTTGAACTTCTTACCCTCGCTGAGATTATAGGAAGGCACCACAATCATGTTTTTGTAATGCTGGAAATGGAATCCAGAGCTTCATGTATCCTAGACAAGCACTCTATCACCTGAGCTATATCTCCAGCCCACAAAATACATCATAATTCCTTACTGGAAAAACAACTTCTTAGTACTCTGTAAATTATGTGTTGGTTTCTGCTCTAAACAGCCTCAGAACTGACAGAGCTAGATTTCTCATAAAAATTCAGTTTATGAAAGAAAGTTAAATAAATGTTCTATCATCTTTCTTAAGTCAATGTAATTGTTTCAGTAAATTCTACTCCATGCAATCCAATTCATTAAGTTTGGTTCAGTGATAGAGGAAGGTCATTGGTTAAAAAATAAAGAAACTGCTTGGCCCTCATAGGTTAAAACATAGGTGGGAGGAGTAAACAGAACAGAATGCTGGGAGGAAGAGGAAGTGAGCTCAGAGGCCATGCTCCCCTCTCCCGGGCAGACGCCATGAAGCAAGCTTCCAGGTCAGACATGCTGAATCTTTCCCGGTAAGACTGATGCTACACAGATTATTAGAGATGGGTTGATCGGGATATGAGAATTAGCCTGTAAGGGCTAGAGTTAATGGGCCAAACAGTGTTTAAAAGAATACAGTTTGTGTGTTGTTATTTCTGGTGTAAAGCTAGCCATGCAGGAAACGGGCGGGACAAAAAGCAGGCCCGCAGCTCGTAACAGTTCAGCACTCAGTTGTGTTCTAGCTCAATGCCTATCTGTCTTATATTCAGAGTGATTATTAACAAACTCTACATTCTTGGCTGAGCAGTATCACAATCAAAAAACTAAACACTGAGTCGGATAGTGGTAGCACACGTCTTTAATCCCAGAACTTGGGAGGCAGAGACAGACAGATCTCTGTGAGTTGAGGCCAGCCTAGTCTACAAAGTGAGTTCCAGGACAGCCAGAGCTGTTACATACAGAAACCCTGTCTCAAAAAAAAAAAAAAAAAAAACAAAACCCACGAACAAAAAATTCTTGTTGAGATAACTGACTCTGAAGTTATCTTCTGATTGCCAGGCATACAATGTGGCACATGCACCCACACAAAAAAGGAAAAAAATTTTAAAGTATGTTTTAGGATTGAAAATCAAGTCCAATGATAGCATATTAAGTGTAAGCACTTGGGTTTACACTCCAGTAACTGCAAAATAACAACAACAACAGTCATAAAAAGCTAAGTAAAAACCTGCTATTTTACAAAAAGTATTACAATACTGAAATGATTGGAATTTTCTTAACAGTAATCTGTTCAAAGGTCAGACATGGTGGCTCCTTCACGCTATAATCTCAGCACTTGGGAGGCTAAAGCAGGAGAACTGACAGGGGTTTTAAGGACAGCCTTGGCCATAAAAGGCAGGCTGCCTCAGGGGAAAAAAAAATGATGGTCACTCTTTTTTTTTTTTTTAAAGATTTATTTATTTATTATGTATACAACATTCTACCTCGATGTATGCCCGCCCGCTAGAGGAGGGCGCCAGATCTCAGTACAGATGGTTGTGAGCCACCATGTGGTTGCTGGGAATTGAACTCAAGACCTCTGGAAGAGCAGGCAGTGCTCTTAACCTCTGAACCACCTCTCCAGCCCTGGTCACTCTCTTCATTCAATTGAGGATCAAGAAACAGCGAAGAACTTATTAAACTACTTCTGCATATTTGTAATTTTATGTAAAATTTAGAAAAATAATCTCTTCAACATACGAATTTTCAGGAAAGCATGGTGGCAACCACTTGTAATTCCAGCACTCAGAAGGCTGAGGCTGGAGAACCTGGAGAATTCAAGTCCAGTCTCGTCTATATAATTCGACTGCCTCTCCCACTTCCCAAATAAAACAGGGTTGGGGAGATAGTCCAATTGGTAGAGTCAGGACATCCTGAGTTTGATCACTAGAACTAGTCAGGCCTCATAGCACACAGTTGTAATCCCAGCACTTGGGAAGCCCAAGCCAAGAGATCAGAGTCCAAGGCTATCCTTAGGTACACAGTGAATCTGACACAATCCTCGGCTTTAGGAGACACCAATTTAAAGAAAACAAAAAAGATGCCTATTTATGCAAAATGGTATCAGAAGGTGTTTTCTCTAAAACACAGATCTTCATGAGACAGGCATATATAATCAAAGAACTTAGATGGCTGAAGCAGGAAGATCCAAATTGGAGATCCTGGCTCGAAATTAAAATATAAAAACACACTAAAATAAAATATAAATCCTGTTCTTCACAATACTTGAAAAATGCCCTTACTCTGGAAATTTTAAACTATTACTTTGGATAGATCCTTAAAGAAAATGAGTAGGACATGACTGCTTAATGCTCAGTTTTAACCTGGGTAAATTCTCTTGAGATTTTGTATAATAAATCAATTTATCTAGAGAAAGAACTGGCTGAGGGTTGAAGATGTAACTCAGCTGTTGGCTTGCCCTGGACTCTATCCCCAAGTCAGCATCAACTGGGGGTAGTTGTACAGGCCTGCAATCCTAGTACTCAAGGTAAAAGCAAGGGGATCAGGATTCAAGGTCACAGAATTCAACTGGCTATACAAGGGCTGAGGCCAGGTTGGGGCCACATGAGATCCTGACTAAAAAAACTAAACATACACAGATAAAAACAAAACAAATGCTTGAGAGAGTTGAAACACAGTCAGAAGCTTCCTCTAAAAATCTGTATACCTTTTGAATAAACCGAATTTGTAACCTGTTCAATGGGAATGTAGGCAATCCAGTAAAATGGTTTTAAAGCTGCGTTGTCCCTGCTTCCATTAAGTGCTCAATCCTGTGTCTACATCCTGCAACATTCTTGTCATTCCAGTCACACACAAAGTAAAACATTCTCTCCAGACCTCTGTGTATCAGGATAGTAAGAAAGGTTCAAGTAAATAATGCCAGAAATGTATGCTCCACTTATTTACATGCATAATACATACATAGATGTGTATCTGCCTGCCTGTCTGTGAGTGTGTATGTACGTGTCTGCAAGAACTGACTCCAGATGCAAAGTCACAGGGATTGTGACAGGAGCTCTAGGAATCTAAGTCTGGTCCTCAGGAAGAGACTGCTGCTCTTAACCTCTGCACCATTTCTAGTCACTTCTCACCTTTTTACTGGGAAAAAGTCTATCCTTTAAGAGGTCTGCAACTTAAGTCCATTTTTGCCACCGCAAGATAGCTTCTGAAAAGGACAGTCAATCAGAGCGAGTAACTAAATAAACAACATTAAAGTGGCAATTTATAAAGGTCACTTTATCCTGACATAAAATGAATAATGCTTTCTAAAGTTTTGTGATAGAACTCTCACTCAACTGCCAAAGTTGGTTCTAAACTCCTGGAATCAAGAGATTCTCCCCCAACTTCCCCAAAGTACTGAAACTACAGGCACTGGTCATCTCGGCATTTTTTTAAAACTCGGGTTCAATTTTTTTAAAAATTCACACATTGAATTGTTTAAGGACTACAATTACTTGATTTCATGAAAATTAAGCCTTGTTTGCATACCCCCACAAAAAGATTAAATGCTGAAAGCAGACAGTGGTTGTGCATGCCTTTAATCCCAGTACTTGGGAGGCAGAGGCAGGTGGATCTCAGTGAGTTTGAGGCCAGCCTGGTCTACAGAGTGAGTGCCAGGACAGGCTCCAAAAACAAAAACAAACAAAAAACATGATCTTCAAAAAAAAAAAAAAAAAAAAAAAAAAAAAAAAAAAAAAAAAAAAAAAAAAAAAAAAAAAAACCCACAAAATTCATAGTAAATAAATACTATAGAAAATACTTATCTTTTTGGCCTCAGGAAATAATAAAATGTGGCACAAAATAAATCTCATTTAGCAGCCTAAATATGTTCATAGGATTTAAAAAAAAAAAGTAAAGATCACTGAAAACTAATATTTATTGAATACCTATCAGGTGTTAGGTGACCCTGCTTAAGGCTCATTTAAAATACATATTCTCATGGTGTTGCACTCCTTTGATCCCAGCACTTACGAAGCAGAGCTAGGCAGATTTCTATGAGGTTGAACACCAGCCTGGTCTACACAGTAAGTTCTAGGCCATACAGGGCTACCCAGTGAGACCCTATCTCAAAACAAAACAAGCAAAAATAACAAAGTAACTATGTAATGCAGGTCTCATAACTATTTACATATAGAGAAAGTATAACTTGCTTATGGCCACAAATCTAGAAAATGCCAAGTTAACATTATAATCAGTATAATTCTAAAAGCCAGGAGTCAAACTATTCTTATACTGTACCATGAGAATGGAAATAAACATTTCAACACCTTACTTTAAGTCTCTAAAATTTAGCCCTAAGACTTAAGACTTATAACAACTCTCAAATTATAGGTCTCTTTGGGGGTCACATTACCCTTTTACAGGGGTTGCTATCAAATATTTACATTATAACTCATAACAGTAACAAAATTGCAGTTATGAAACAGCAACAAAAATAATGTTATGACTGGGGGTCACCACACATGAGGACATGTTAAAAACAACATGTTAAACATTAGGAAGGTTAAGAAACAATGTGAGTAATGAGAATTATTAACATCAGGCTCAACACTATCTAGATGCCATAATCCCAGATAGATACTACATGGCATCATAACAGACAAACTTAAACAACTTTCTGAAACTTATTTCCAATTCCTCTCATTTCCCCAGCCCCCCTGTTTTGTTTTGAACTTACTCCCATTCCTTTTTCTAACTTCTTTCTTTATTTACGTCTTAACTTCCACTTCCTAGGAAAAGTGAAAAATCAAAACTGAAAATCTGCTGTTGTGTGGTAGCAGAAAGTTGGTAACAAATTATCCCCAAGTGCAATACACACAACAGGCAAACACGCATGCAAGTGGCTACTCAATAAAACTATCAGTCATTATTAACTTCAATGTATGCAGACCTCACCTCGTTCCTCAAACTTAGGCTGTCTGGTAAAGTGGACAAACACTCGACAAAAGTCAGAGACAAGACATAAAAATCCAAACACTACTATTAAATTCACAATGACTACCGAGCTCAAAATTCTGAACACCAGCAGGATTTACAAAGTACTAGATTAATCAAAGGACGAAAAAGCATTTTCCAGTCCATACAAAACTTTATCTGCACAAATATCGGAAGACTTAGAAAACTTCGATAGTGGCCAGACAGTAATGGCACACACCTTTAATCCCAGCACTCGGAAGGCAGAGGCAGGCGGATCTGTGAGTTTGAGGCCAGCCTGGTCTACAAGAGATAGTTCCAGGACAGCCAGGGCTACACAGAGAAACTCTGTCTTGAAAAAAAAAAAAAAAAGAAAGAAAGAAAAAGAAAACTTCACTAGTATACAGTTATGGAGCTGAGACTTTCTAACTTTTTTTTAAAATGAACACAATATAATGACATCTAAAGCTGTAGGATGAGCCGTGGGAGTTTTCAAAAACAATGAAGGTTAACAGGATTCGAACTTACAAGAAAAAAAAACCACTGGCCCCTGGTCTACTTCAACCAGCAAATCTTGGGTGTTTTTCAAGGCCTATCCTTGTGTAGATGAATTACTGTTACCTTTCCCCTTTCCACAGTGCCCAGTTCTGGCCTAGGTTTCTGTCCACTAGCCTGCTGGTTAACTCGGCGCTCAGGTCATCCTCCTTACCGCAGGGTGGGGGAAGGGAGAGCTAAAAGTTGTTTTACTGTTCCAATTCTAGTTTAGGAAAAACCAAGCTCTTTTTTGCATCCAACCGCTGTAACGAGCTACCGACCCTAACTAAGGAGCCGATCTAAGTTACTGACACCTGGGAGCCGCGAACCGGGCAAGGCAGGCGGCTCTCCCTACTTTCCATATGGGACAAACACTGCAACCGAGTTTCCAATCTGCTCGGCTCGTTCCAGTGAGAGGTTCTGGACTGCGAAGCTTGCACGTGGGCCGACCCGACTGCTGCTGTCACTTCTCGTCGCCAGTTAGGATCCAGGCCAGGGAGCGGACCCCCGGTGATGGCCTGGGACTCGGGCTGCCGCCACCCTCGGCAGAGTCCGGCCGGACACGCCGCCGCCCGCTGCCCACATGGCCGGCCGGCCGAGGGAACCAGGGCACGGCTGGGCCGACGCTCACGCGGGACCCACGGCCCGCAGGCCCGGGCGGCGCCCCGGGGCCCCCCGATCTGCCCGCCGGCCCGCAGCCGGCGCCTGCCGAGCGGCCTGGCGCTCCGGCCCGCACCTACCTTCACGTCTTCGTCCTCGTCCTCGCCCTCCCAGCGGTCCCCGCCGGCCGTGCCGCCGCCCGCGACCTTCCGCATCGGGTCCTCCATAGAGAACGTGTCCGCGTCTACGGAAGAGAGGGAGTCGCGTTAGTCCACGCGTGGGAGCGAGGCCGCCACGGCCCGCACTCGGGCCGGAACTTCTGCTCACCCCAAGAGTCTGAGTCGCCGGCCGCCGCCGTCGCTGCCGTCGCCGCCGCCATCTCGAGTCGGGATGAGCGTGCGTGAAAGGAAGCGCTGCGAAGAGTTAGCGCGGCAGAGGTGAGTCACCCGGCTGGTTCTCGTTGGCCCGCGCGGGGCAGGCTGGGACCGTGGCTGACTGGGCGCCCGGCCGAGGGCCCGCCCCTTCGGGCGACGCGCGCGGCGGGCGGGGCGGGGCAGGGCGGGGCGACGCTTGGCTGGGAGACGCCAGCCCCAGCCGGGGGCCCCCGGAAGGAAAGCAAGTGCGCACGCGTGGGTCGGGAGGTGCTCGCCCGTCGGCTGCGGATCGCCGACTGCGAAAGGACTGAGAGCGGGGTGGAGCGTCGGGTGGTGGCAGCAGACTGGGCGGTCCTCCTGCAGTCTTCCAGCGTGCGGGTCGGAAGATCGAAGTTGACCCCAATCTCTCGGGGTTTCCCCTTTCCGTGAGCCTCTGGAGGCCAGCCCGGTGATTCTTTAACGAAAACATTTCGGAATTCCGTGGTGTGTGCCAGGCATATGCTCTAGTTTGTTCTCAACCCCTAGCAAAATAGTTATGTAAACACATTTCGACATAGAGCCCTGGCTGCAACAAAAAGAAGCATTATGAGGTTAGATGTAAAAAGGTAGCGTTAACGACGGCGGAGAAAGCAGTTTCCTGTCTGCGGTAGGCTGCCTACTGTAGGCGCTGGTGAAGTTGGTGTTTGAGAAACCACGTGACTCCTCGGGTGCATTTAAAAGGCTTGTGGCGCTCACCTGAAAGAGTGCAATCGAATAGGTAAATTGATGATAAAGAACCTAAAAATGAGTATTTTTCCCCCCATTTGGCACTGGACTTCCATTGTAAGGACATTAAGGGACGAGCTAGTTTAGATATTTTGTTGTTTATTTTCCGATATATTCGGGGGTTCGTTTTGTTTTGTTTTTCGAGACAGGGTTTCTCTAGCTTTTGGAGCCTGTCCTGGAACTCACAGACATCCGCCTGCCCCTGCCTCCCAAGGGCTGGGATAAAGGCGTGCGCCACCACTGTCTGGCTATATTCATAGTTTTAAAAATCTTTAAAAAATATACAGTAACCAGCCATTCTCATTAGTTTCCATTTCTTGCCTATTTTTGGTCTAAAAATAAATATTTCATAAGGTGGACTTTCAAGAAGTGTTGTACAGCATTATTAAATCGTGACCGCATCTATTTGTAAAAGTGGATTAAAAGTTAAGCAAGAGAGACGGCAACAAAGAGGAGGACGGCCAGGCGGTGGTGGCGCACGCCTTTAATCCCAGCACTCGGGAGGCAGAGGTAGGCGGATCTCTGTGAGTTCGAGACCAGCCTGGTCTACAGATCTTGTTCCAGGACAGGCTCCAAAGCCACAGAGAAACCCTGTCTCAAAAAAACAAAAACAAACAAACAAAAAAAAAAAACAAAGAAGAGGACACAATCATTCACAAATTTTATCTTCAACACTTGGCAAAGTCCCTAATTGCTGTGCTAAGGATAAAACCAAGAGCCTCTGCAAGCCTTGCACTACCACTGAACTATGCAACCCCTAACCTCAGTGAATTAGTTAATTGAGAAGAATTCAAGCCAAAATTAAGTTAGTTAAAGTAAGACCCTCAAGAAGGAAGACTTGTGCCTCTAGATCTCCCTTGGGTCTTTATCCTACTTGCCTGCCCTGAAGATTTTGAAGTTGTGTGATCTAAATTTCTTAAATTCTCTGTTTATACATGCATCCCATTGATCTGTGTCTTCAGAGAGCCCTAATATGGTGACTGAATTTATTGAAGCTCCGAGTAAGAAAGGTTATGCTTTAGGAGACTGAGTGATGGTGCATATCAAAACCTGAGAGCTAAACTTGATTTCTTGCCCTCTCTGTCCCCCGGGACTCCATTTGCTACCCACTTTTGTAGCTCTCCTTTCATTACTGGAATTGAAAAATTACCATTACCTGAATTAGAGAGTTTTGTAACTTCAAACTGGTGTTCCATCTTCATCTCTTTCTACACAGTCCATCCCACACATAACAGTTTGCTTGCTTAAAAAAGTGATTTATGAGAAAAAAGTTTAAAAAAAAAAGTGATTTATGCCAGGTTGTGGTATAATGTCCCACTGACCTAGCACCAGAGGGATAGCAAGCAACCTCTGCTAGCCATGAAATCCTGCTGGGTTATACCTGGCCTGGCTCTGGAGTTTTCACACAGCCCCTTGGCCTTCCTTTGTTACAAATACCTTTTTGCTGGCCAGTGTGGTGCTCAAACCTTTAATCCCAGCACTCAGGAGGCAGAGGCAGGCAGAT
Source organism: Alexandromys fortis (assembly GCF_014885135.2). NCBI lineage: Eukaryota > Metazoa > Chordata > Mammalia > Rodentia > Cricetidae > Alexandromys > Alexandromys fortis. The sequence continues at coordinate 16,847,553 of NW_026067902.1, forward strand.
CTCTGTGAGTTTGAGACCAGCCTGGTCTACAAGAGCTGGTTCCAAGATAGGCTCCAAAGCTACAGAGAAACCCTGTCTCAAAAAACAAACAAACAAATATCTTTTGCTGCCCTATGTTAATCTTAACTGAGACTTTCCCACGAATACAAAGCCTATGCAAAACTTGGTTTCAAGTAAACCCAGACAACCCTGGTACTTCATGAATCAGCTATATGTACCTGGCATTGTATTGTCAGAAGCTTCTATCAGTTTGTTTTGAGATATGGAAATCTACTAGCTAAAGTATAAATATAGGAAAAATAAAGATGCTGGGAGGCAAAGGGAAGGAGCATCAGTTCACGGAGACTGAGCCCCCTACAGGCACAGAGGCTGAGTTCATTCTCAATGTGACTCTGAGTCTCCATTTCTTGGACACTTGTGAACCCACATACCCATGCCAAAATAGTCGTGACATTTTGACACCCACCATGGGGCTTGAAGATCAGAGACCCCAGCCACACTGAGAACTAGGAGGAGCTCTCGACAGTAAGAGGACCCAGGACTGGCAAGACCGTGGGGATTGAAACTCTTCATCTCATGAGCGACAGAGTGCATAGGCGCTAAAATGCTTGTCAAAGGAAAAAGCAGTAACTGCACATTTTTTAAAGATAGAGATAAAATGGATCCCAAAACAGAGAATAAATCAAGGAAAAAGACCCTTCTCTGTAGAAAGGAAAGGGAAAATATTGTATCAAGTCCTAAACATTAAAAGACCTCATAAAAGAAAAATGATGAAAAGAAAAAAAAAAAGCCTCTTCCCAGTAGATATAGAGGGGGGGAAAGACTCTGATAAAGGAATTGAGAATAGTTAAAAACCAGAGTTCTAGGGGCTGGAGAGATGGCTCAGAGGTTAAGAGAACTGATTGATGTTCTGGAGGTCCTGAGTTCAATTCTCAGCAACCACATGAAGGCTAACACCCATCTATAATGAGATCTGGTGCCCAGAACACTATATACATAATAAATAAATTTTAAAAAGTCAGAGTTCTGTCTCTCTAGCTGAAATTTGCCTGTCAGAACAGAGCTGTGGTATCTAAAGGAACAACAGATGGACCTCACTGCTTCAGCTTGAGCTAGCTCAGCAAGCCAGAGCTTAGAATTTTATGTTTGCTTAACTTTGCTTAAAATTTTGCTGTTACTGTTTTTCATCCACACTGTTAATAATTAGCAAGTTGCGTTAACATGTTACTTGGGATCTATAAAAAAGAATCCTCTTCAGGCAGCGGTGGTGGCGCACACCTTTAATCCCAGTACTTAGGAGGCAGAGGCAGTCAGATCTCTATGAGTTCGAGGCCAGCCTGGTCTACAAGAGCTAGTTCCAGGACAGGCTCCAAACCCTGTCTCAAACAACAACAACAACAACAAAAAGAGATCCTCTTTTTAAGATTTTATAAAAATGCTCCACAAGTATTGCCTAAAGTTATGTCTTAAAATCCTATAGTGTTGTGCCCAGTCCATAGTTACCCCAAAAGACTGCCAGGGAAGCTGACTCACTGAAATACAAAAGCAAGGTTTATTGTGTGCACAATACAAGCTGACAGGGACCTCGTCAAAGCAACTGATGCAGCAGAGGAGATCCCCCGCCCTTCTAGAGAGCATTATTTAAAGGCAAAAGCCAGAAAAGTTACATCAGCAGAGTGTGGGGTGACAGGTTCAATCCTGACTGGCTCATATCTAGGGACTTTTCTCAAATTTTATTTTCAAACCTCGCCTGTTGCTTGTCAATCTTTCATATCAGCTGACCTTCAGGTGGGGACATTCTGTGGTTATCTGCACTTTCCAGATGGCTACCCTGTCACTTTTGCCCCCAGCCATTGCTGAGGACTAGAAGGTTTTACCAGAAATAGCTTAAGCAAGACACAGATGGAGGTGGAGGACAAAATGGAGGAACTTTGGTTCTTCATAGAGATTGTTTTAATGCTTTTAAAGATGGTTTATGTATAAAAGATTACGCAGATAAAAACTGGTTATAGAATTGTTGTTATTCTTGCCCCCATATCTTAAAGGTAAAACAGCTCCAATTATGAAGTAAAAGGTTTTAAATCACTGGGGGAAAAGGTGTTTTGGTAAACTGTTATTAATGATGAGAGGCCAAAGTTAAAATTGCAAATAAATAACAATAAGATTGAGGCCTATTAAATGCAAAGTTGACATATCTGTAATTTTTCAAAATTCTAAAATCTGAATTGATCTATTCAAGAGATCTCCACTCAACTTTTGGGCAATAAAATCTTAGGTGGAACAAAATGTAAAATAGATTAAACATGGGGCTGGAGAGATGGCTCAGTGGTTAAGAGCATTGCCTGCTCTTCCAAAGGTTCTGAGTTCTATTCCCAGCAACCACATGGTGGCTCACAACCATCTATAATGAGGTCTGGTGCCCTCTTCTGGCCTGCAGACATACACACAGACAGAATATTGTATACTAAATAAATAAATTAAAAAAAATAGATTAAACATATAGAACCTGAAAGACATAAAAGGAGATTAAAGTCTATGTGGATAAAACAGTGGCCCTTAACTAAAGAAAAAAAAATGCTTGAGGAACTTGTAATAAAACAGTTAGGTGCTAAGCACATTGAGGAAACTACCAGTCCTTAAAAGTCTCCTGTGTTTGTATAAAACAGAATCTCAAGAATGGAAAAACTGGAAAATGTTAACTTATCTAAGAGCTATTAATAAGATAATTCAATCTATGGGATCTTTATTGCTTAAAATTCCTTTACACAAACAAAATAGAAAAAAATGCCTTCATGCTGCCTACTTACAATAATGCCTAGTCCATAAAGAGATATCAATAAAAGTACTTTCTTAGATTGTTAAATAGCGCAGCTTTGTGTCAATATTTTACAAATTAACCACTGGTCCCAGAACTCGGGAGGCAGAGGCAGGCGGATCTTTGTGAGTTCAAGGCTAGCCTGGTCTACAAGAGCTAGTTCCAGGACAGGCTCCAACGCTACAGAGAAACCCTGTCTCAAAAAACAAAACAAGACAAAAAAATTAACCACTGGAAGTGGTATGTAAACAATTTCTTCAGTCTATTATTTATCATTGTAAGGATATTTTCTTGGCTGCTTCTGATACAGAAACCTTGGAATGAATGTTTGATGCAATACAGAAAAATTTACCCAATGGGAATTACAAATTTCCCCTGGAAAAATACAAAGAAGAGATTCTTAATTATTTACGATTTAAAGTAAGTAAACAGAAATTCAGCTACAAAAGTACAGATTAGAAAAACTCTAATCCAGAGATGTTTGTTAAACAGAGGGGAATATAAGGATCCCCCAGAGACAGAATACATAATGCTTTACTTAGTAACTTCTAATTTTAAGAAAATTTAAATACTAATGAACCTGGGATAGCAGCAGCTAAAAGACATTGGATTAAGGGGGAAGCTGCTGAATTAGGTTAGTCCATGTAAAACCAGGGAAAGTGTTGAGTCAGGGCTGAGGTTATGCTCATGTTTTCACAGGAAATAAAAGACTGTATCCCATCAAAACTGATAAAAATCTAGCACAGCTGCTGAGATGTGTCTGGGAAGCCAAGGCCTTTGGAGCTTACTGTGTTTCCTACCACCTGGGGACAGTTTAAGAGTATGTGTGACAGAGGTGAGGTGAATGACTCAGAGTACTACAGATCTGTTCCTCGATAGACTTATTTGTGGTAATTAGACAGGNTCTTATAGACCAGGCTGGTCTCAAACTCACAGAGATCCGCCTGCCTCTGCCTCCCAAGTGCTGGGATTAAAGGCGTGCGCCACCACCGCCCGGCTTCAAGCATCTGGTTTTAAAGGAGATTAATGATACTAGTTCCATAAGACTACCATTCTGTGAGACGTGGGTTACCAACAAGGAATCTGATTGGGTGCATTAGCAACAGTGTAAGAGTGAGAACCCTCGAGTGTTAATTAATATATCCCAAGGAGACATAATACACTGGAACCATTTTGGCCCCGCTCAAGGAAAATATTCTCACTCAGAACTAAGATGGACACGGTATAATTTGAAGGGAACTGTGGAAACTGGTGCTTTTGTTAGTGAACCTATCCAATGGCGTGGAATTGGAATGGCAGGACCTCTCCTGCAATCTGGCACTTCAGTTCAGACTAATTCTTCTCAAATAGTCTATGAGTTACAGAAAGAAATCAGGAAGACTTTTACAAAAAAAAAAAAAAAACCTGATATGACAGGAATAGATATTATGGAAATTCTTCTAGATACCAAAGCTTCATTCAACCCTATGAATCATCTTATCAGAATTCTTATTGGAGCAGGTGTTGCTCTTGTTCTATCAATAATGTTTTAAGATGTGTTTTGGCCTACTTATATAAAATTGTAAGTCAGATAGATAGAAAAAAAGCTGTATAACCTTCGAAAATTAAATTTTGAAGAAAGGAAGAAGGGGAGATCTGTGGTGTAATGTCCCTCTTACCTGGTGCCAGAGGGCTAGCAAGTAACCCCCACTAGCCATGAAGTCTATACTTGACCTGGCTCAGGAGTTTTCACACAGCCTCTAGGCCTTCCTTTGTGTTACAAATACCTTTTGAATACCTATGTGAATCTTAACTGAGAGTTTCCCATGGATACAAAGCCTATGCAAAACTTCCCTTAGAGGGCAGGAGAGATGGCTCGGTGGTTAAGAGCAATGCCTGCTCTTCCAGAGGTCCTGAGTTCAATTCCCAGCAACCACATGGTGGCTCATAATCATAATAAAGGGTGGACCATAATGAGATATGGTCCCCTCTTCTGGCCTGCATGGATAAATGCTGGCAGAACACTATATACATAATAAATAAATCTTTAAAAAAAAAAACTTGGTTTAGAGAAGACCCAGAAAAGCCTGGTACCTCATAAATCAAGTATTTGCACCTGGCATTGTATTGTCAGAAGCTTTAATCAGTTTGGCTGCTTTTGGTTGCATTTTTAGGGGAAAAGGGGGAATTTCAAGACAAGGTTTCTTTGTAGAACAAACTGTCTCTCACGTGCCAACACGTGTCTCCCTGCCCTGGACCAGCCACTTTCAGAGACCTGCAGCATGGCCTCATGGCATGCCCATCTGTCTGTCTCTCCTCGTGGCCTGCTGCAGCCACTAGGGGAACCGTGCTATCCCTGCCTGGGACTGGCTGCTCTCAGAACCGCTGTTCACTGCCCACTGCTGCTGCTCAGTGACCTGCAGCGTTTCTGCCACTGCAGCATTTTTAATTCACCCATTACAGCCAGCCTGAGCTACAAAGTAAGTGCCAGGACAGCCAGGGCTACACAGAAACCCTGTTTTGAAAAAAACAAACAAAAAAAATGACAAAAAAATTAATTTTTACCAGTTGTGGTGATCCAGGTCTGTCTCCCAGCAATCTTGATGCAGAAGCCAAAAGAGCTCAAGTTTCAGCTCAACCTGGGCTACATATCAAGACACTGTCTGAAGGAATACATAGTAAATAACATTGCTTTCTTCCAAGTAAAATCTCTTCACTGACTTCTTATTTATTTTTAGAAAAGCATCCACTTCTTGGCCTGGGAACGTAGCTTAGTTGGCAGAGGGCTTGCCCAGCATGCACAAGGCCCCGAGTTCCATCCCAACACCACATAAATGATGTGGCAGTGTACAGGAGATGGAGGCAGGAGGCCCGGAAGACCAAGCTCATCCTCGACTACACGGTGAGTTTGAGGCCAGCCTGGGTTACATGGTCCATAAGCCCTTGCATAGACTGTCCTGCCTCCTTTCAGACACAGGCTGGCCCATTCTTTCCTCCCTCTTGTCCTTTCCTTCCTCTGTCTCTACTTCCCCCTGTGCTGCCCTCCCCTCTGTAGCCGAGGCTACTCTTTCTCTCTAGGAGCTTTAGAGTCGCTGCTATTTACTCACACTCCACATGGTTGGCCTCTCCTCCTTCACAGTGAAGCCGCACTTCACCTTTGCAGAAATCCCTCCTGGGAGCTGGGCATGCGCTAAGCTAGTAGAGTGCTTACCTGGCGTGCAGAAGGCCCTGAATTCAGTTCCTAGCGCCATGCAGGGTGCTGTGCGCCTGCAAAGCACCTTCCCATTTGCTCTCCATCGCCTCGTTCTGTGTTCTGGTTTTGTCACAGCATGTGTTCTGTGATGATCTTGTTTCCTGTCTGAGGTAGAGGAGGGGGCTTATACAAGGTCTTGGACTGTTGAGTTCAGGTTAGCCTGGAACTTGCTAGGTAGTTGTTGATTTCCACTCTAGATTCATCCTTCTGCCTCTGCTTCCCAACTAGATGGGGGTTGCAGGCCTCTGTGCCATCACACGGAGCTTTTTGTGTTCTTTGTTGTTAAATTCCCGGTACCTGGCACATAGTAAATGCTCAATACATTTTCTTACAAATGATCCAATGATCCCTCTTACAATAAAGAATACAGAACAAATTGTTTGAACACACAGATATTGAGTAAATGTCTAATATTCTTTGTGTAGTTTTATATTCCAATTCTGGGTATATACGATGCATGTAAATATGCAATACTATAGGCTATGGATGTTCTTCTACTGACTCAGATGTTCTGCTTTTATTGACCTCATCCCTGGTGCTGTGCATATGGGAGACTGTGCAGCTGCTCTCTCCTTTCCTGGAAATTGCTGTAGTACACAGTAGCCGATGAGCGCCTCAAAGCCATGTCTGCTATCTTACCATTCCAGATTACATAGCAGGCCTAGCAGACTTAGAAGCAAATTAACTAAAGCTCTTGGACCTGTAGTTCAGGGTCCCTTGTTCTATGGACCTCTTCTCATTTCCAAAAGCCTTCCAAATAGTGTGTGCTTCAAGGTAGATATAGTTGGGACCTGTCCCTAAGTGGAGTATAAGCAACCCAGTAACATCATCAAATGTGTGTCACCACCTCTCCAGTGTTGTCTCCCCAGGGAGCAGTAGTTAAGCCTTTATATCATTGTCTTACTTGAATCGGGACCCTTATGGTTTCTCTTTGAATTATTGAAATATACAGAAACATAATCCTAAGCCATAAAGTGACTTGGGACCTACCTGTATTACTTAGAGTGCTCTTGTAGATGCCAACTGCTCTTTAAGAAGTCTGTTATTGGGCTGCAGAGATGGCTCTGAAGTTAACACTGGCTGTTCTTCCAGAGGTCCTGAGTTCAATTCACAGCAACTCTTTGGTGGGCTCATTGCCATCTGTAATGAGATCTGGTGCCCTCTTCTGGCCTGCAGGGTTACATGCAGGCAGAACACTGTACATATAGCAATTTTTTTTTTTTCAAGACAGGGTTTCTCTGTAGCTTTGGAGCCTATCCTGGAACTAGCTCTGTAGACCAAGCTGTCCTGGAACTCACAAAGATCCGCCTGCTTCTGCCTCCTGAGTGCTGGGATTAAAGGTGTGCGCCACCACTGCCCAGCAGTAAATAAATAAATCTTAAAAAGGTCTGTTGCTTTTGTTTTTCTGGGACTAGGTCTCACGTAGACCAGGTTGGCTCCAAACTCACTAAATGTAGGTGAAGATGGCCTTGAACTATTCTGATTTCCTCCCTCTATGTCCCAAGTATTATGTATGCATCCCCTTACCCCAACTCACGGAAGAAGCCTTCTTTTTTTCCCGTTGGTTTTTTGAGACAAGGTTTCTCTGTTTAACAGTCCTGGTTGTCCTCACACAGAGATCTACCTGCCTCTGCCTCTTAAGTGCTAGGATTAAAGGTGTGCACCACCACCTCCCAGCATGTAAGAATTCTTAAGATCATGCTTTGAGGGAGTTGGAGAAGCTGTACAGGGAGAAATACTGAGCTAGACCATGGCTGGTTCAGCTGAATGGCCACACGTGGGTGTGATGAACCAATCTACCGTCCTAACTGAGCCTCAGATTATTTCACCACTTGTCACCATTTGAACACAGTTATGCACGATCCCAAGCAAGAACAGCCCAGCTTGCCGGGCTATGGTGGTGCACGCCTTTAATCCCAGCACTTGGGAGGCAGAGGCAAGCGGATCTCTGTGAGTTCGAGACCAGCCTGGTCTACAGAGCTAGTTCCAGGACAGGCTCCAAAGCCACAGAGAAACCCTGTCTCGAAAAACAAAACAAAAAAACAAAAAAAAACCAAAAAAACAAACAAACAAAGAACAGCCCAGCTGACCTATCAGTCTTCAGATGTTGGGGAATCAAGTTATCCGAAACACCTCTGTGGGACCGTTGTGAAGTAATGAGTAGATGAAAGATTGCCTCCCCAAGAATAGAGTTTGAAGTCAGGGATGGTGATGTCTCCAGTTCTTTTATTGTACAGAATTGTTTTGGCCTCCTGGGTTTTCTGCTTTTCCATATGAAGTTGAGTACTGTTCTTTCGAGGTCTTCGAAGAATTTTGTTGGGATTTTGATGGGCATTGCGTTGAAGAAAAAAGAAATCTTTAATGTCTAAAACTAAAATATAATAAGGTGGAGGAATAGCACTAGGGTGGGGGAGGCCTTGTTGTGTGAACCCCATTTTTTCCATTTGATCATTAACTGCATGGAGATCCTGCAGGAGGCGGTAGCATCCTGATCTCCTGGGAATAACAAATAAGGGTATGTTTTCTTGTGTTTGGTTCTATGTGCCCTATCTTTAGCTGTCTGCAGTTGATTCCTTTAGAGCTGATAGCTTTGGTTCATTCACAGGCCACTTCAGGCTAGGAGCCTCAATTGTGGTGGATTTCTGAGGGTCAGTGGCCCTTAGAATTGGGGGTGCAATACATGTGTAGGATCGCGATGTACCAAACCTGTCTTGTCTTTTCTTTCTTTGTAGACCAGGCTGGCCTCGAACTCACAGAGATCTGCCTGCTTCTGCCTCCCGAGTGCTGGCATTAAAGGTGTGCGCCACCACTGCCCCCAGACCTGTCTTTTCATGAACCTGAAGATTAGCGAAGAAAACCCTATCGTCAGGAGTTAGGACAGAACCCATACCCTCCAGGATGTCTCTGCTGAGGTTTCTCAATACCGTAGAACTGATAGGGTGACTGGCTCCCTTGTTGCCATTAAGATCTTTCCAATGGACCAGACAGGTGGTAGTTTTGAAACCTACTGGCCTCCTACTCCACTGATGGTAGGCCCAGATCTAAATTTCTAATGGGAGAAGTCAAGTGCCTCCATTTCTGTCAATATGGTGATATCCACACCCATGTCTGCCAAACCTCTAGCAGATAGACAGTCAGCACTGGGAAGGGTGGAAAAACAGGCCGTGTCCAATAGAGTTTTGGATTATCAGAGCCTCATCTTACTGGTGGGGCCGTGAAGCGCCCTGCCTGGAGTTTAAAGGAGCAGGTGCTTTGGCAGATTGTGATCTGCAATGCTTTGCCCAATGAGATCCCTTACTGCCTCTGGGGGCACCAGGTCCTAGGTTTTGCCCAGGGCAGTCACACCACAGATGGCCTGGCTTACCGCATCCCCAGCAAGGTCTGTCTACTTTAGCTGCATAATGGAGAGTTAATTTGGAAGCAGCAGTTTTCTTCTAGTTTCAAAACTGGATGGTACCTTTAGCCCAGTTTGTATGGTTCTATATTCCTTTTTTAACGGTATCTTTTAGACAAACTGACGTACGAGTAAGTTTTGTATTTATGTACAACCATGACCACACAAGAATGCCAGCACATTCGAGACCAGCCTGGTCTACAGAGTTAGTGCCAGGACAGGCTCCAAAGCCACAGAGAAACCCTGTCTCGAAAAACCAAAAAAAAAAAAAAAAAGCCAGCACACTGCAGTGCTACTAAGTTTGGTTTTGGTTCACAGGCCCGACTTGACCTTGTTTCTGTACTGGTCTTTCCTCATCTGCAACCCACTCTGATCTTTATAGCATGTCCTAAGGTCAGTATCGTAAAGAACACGAAAATACTCAAAATCTCATTGTTTCTGGGGGCCGATAAAACATCATCGAAGAAAAGTACTTCCATAAAAGTTTTATTTATCCCCACAACAACCCTGTGAGGTAGGGTGATCAGGGCATTTGAAGATGAGAAAACTAAATCTACATTACTTGTTCACGGCTATACTGCATAGTAAATAAGTAGAAATTAAATTGAGATTTTTAAATGTCCATAACTTCATATTGATTCATGTGGAAATAAGTAGAGAGAATATTAACTCCTCCCTACCTTAATGCCAAAAGGACACTACCTTGAAAAATCCCATTTCAAAAGATGAAAGTAGCATTTCATTGCTCATTTCTACAAAGATTTATAAAATAAAAAAATAGTGAAATATTTTAGTTACTATATATAATGGTCTCATTCAGGGACATGTCCTTCAGCTACGTAAATGATCAGCTATTCAGAGCTCTATAAATGCAAATTCTTTAGAAAGTATGAACGACAAAAATAATAATGAGCAGTAGCCTCAATCTTCATTATTCCTCCTCGGATCTTGAATAAGTTCTGTGAAATCTGGTCCCAGGACTTGAAAAGAAGAAAAAAAAAGGAAAAGGAAAAAAAAACCTACCACAGAAAGATGACTGGTGAACTTTTGTAGCCTATTCTCAAACCACACTATTTAGAACAGGGACACACCAAAGTTGTGTATTTAAATCATTAGGAGAACCTTAAAAAGGGAACTGTTCCCAGCCGTGCTCCTGACACAATGAGAAGGCTTCCCAAGGGCAGGCTTCAGGAGTTTGCAGTTCAAAAAGCTCCTCAGAGTAATTCTGATGAACATGCTGGTTTGAGAATCACTATGTATCTTAAAACAATAATATTAAACCATAAACTAGAATAAACTTGCTCTCATTTCCTTAATTCTTTTTAAAAAAGATCTCAAAACATGTTTGTTGACTAAATTGATTTACAATGAAATCTCAATTCAAGATAACAGAGAAACATTTTGTGAAAATGTATGTGACCTGGATTTCAATAATTTAAGTAGGATTTGAATATAAGGAACTGAGTTTTAACTCTGAAAACTTTTTAAGGTATTTCATACAAATTCCTAGCAGGTTTTCAACTCAAGGGAAGACATGAAAAGCAATGGTATAATCAAATACATTAGCACTGAAGAAAAAAAAATTCAAATACAGCCCATGAGAGGAATAAGAAAGTGAATGAATGACAACCTAAGGCCTATTTATTGGCCTTACATTTTTGTTCCCAGTCCACTCTTCCCCTATAAGGGGAAATAAAATAAACATTCTTTCCTAGTTCTTGGCATAGTTATTCGGTGGGTAACTATTCTAAGTTAATTTAGACATACAAGATTTAAAGAGGTAACAAATAAATACCTAGGAAGACAAAGAGGTCAGGTCACAAAACCTTAACTAGCTAGTGATGTAGTGTATAACACCATCATATCAGTACAAGGAAACGAAGGCTTCAGTGTCCTTTATGTGACTGACACAGACGTGGAAGAGATCCGATCCTTATGAAGAATCTGTGCTTGCTGTAAGACTTGTAGGAATAATGAAACACCTTCTTCACTGATGAGATGAAGTCTCTCTTACAGCCAAGTTGACAACAGAATAAGAATGAACTCCATTAGAAGGCTGAATGAAGCAAAAGCTAGCAGAAAGTCATTGGCAAAAGGTAACTTAAAAAACAAAAAAACATTGTCAACCCTAAAAAAAAAATTACCCCCAGAAATATATATATATGTATATATATATAAAACAATGTACACATCCATATCACTGACAGTTACAAGAAAATAGCCATTTATAGAAGTCACACAATGCTTTCAACAAGTCCCAACACAGTTTTGGGAAACAAATAAAGCCATTGGATAAATAAATATACATACTAGCAAATATAAAACAATTTCTGGTTACGAATTGTCATCGATTCTCTTTTAGGACCCAGAAAAATGGTAGTAAATCTGGTCAGGACTACATATATTACATGGGATTAAAAAATACAACCAATTAAAACATCCTCTAACAATGATACAAATATTTAAAAGAATGTCTTAAAGTCAAACATTCAGAACTGGAAATAGCACAATTTTAATAGGTCCTTAAGAGTTGTAATGTGTACACAGGTAGCTTGCTATGCCTCATGGATCCACTGCCCCTACATTTACTACAGGCATGTTTGTTGTGTGCACTGACAGTTGGGTGTGTCTCAATTAAAAAACAACACACCTCCGAGTAACTAAATGGAAGTGTTCTACAGCTACCAACAAAGGAAAGATATGACTGGAAGATAATCTACTGAGAAGGGAAATAGCTGGCTAAATTATTTGTAATTTGTTTTAAACTTTGTATCAATAACTTTAGAATTACCCAAATAAAGTAATGGAAAAATAATGTCCATTTATTTGGTCATATAAACTTTCCCACAATGGGTTTTCTCTGTCATTCTTGAGTCATCTATTAGCTGACTTTAAAGGAACCCTCCTCAATCGGGTCTGCTTTTATTATCAAAGTGCCCAGAGGCATAATGGTGTTTAAGTGTTTACATTTCCCCTTAAAGTTGTGGGAAGGGCTTTGAGACTGTATTCACTTAGTCAGGAAAGCTTTCAACAATTATGCATGTCAAAAATTCAGATCTTGTGTAGGTTCGGGGTTTGCTAAAGAAGCATAAAAATGGTGAGGGTCAGGAAGAAATTAACTAGGTTCACAATTTTGAGCAAGAGCATATGTAAAGGTAACGTATGTACATTTTATTTCAAGAAAGACATAAGACAAACAGCATAAAGATGCCCAGGTGCCCTAAAGATAAATACATTTAAAAGATTCTCATTAAAATGAATCTGTAGTATTGTTCCTGCAAGCAAAATACCTTTTTTTAAAATAAAAAAATCAGTATTCTGAATTGCAAATGCTTTTGCTTTTTTTTTTTGCAGAAAATCTGCCATGATTATTTTTTTTAATGAATAAGGATTTTCCACAAAACAGGCTTGCTCTACATGCTAGATTTTTAAACAGTTCAGTGACACAATATGCTAACTACATACATAACAGATAATAATAAGAAAACACTCAACCTGATGAAAAGTTAAAATCTTCATTAATACACTGAAAACTGACAACTCATGCCTTTAAAATCAAAAATACAAAAATTAAATGTTTTCCTAAAAAGATTTCCTTATTTTAAGGATTCATTTGAAAATGAAGCTGCATGTAATTTGTACAAGAAGTTGTACAAGTAAACAGGTAATATACATAAAAAATTAACTGACATACTCCTCAATTATCAGTTGTCCACCTTTAATTTCCAATACTGTACTTTCTTAACAAGCATACAAAATATCAAACTTCTCTTTAGAAAAAGTGCCGTTCTTTGACATCCTTTACACAAAAACAGTCTGAGCCTGCGGCATGTCAATGCAGTTGAGAGGCAAAGCATACTAACTCTTACAAATTCTACCTTCCATAAAAAGCCCCTGAAAAGGAGATTACACGCCACTATAAAAATATCAACCTCTTGTGGTAGCTGCATTAGAGAACCAAGGCGTGACGACTATTCCCACACAGCACAGAAAACAGCTGTGAGCAGACTAACTGCACGGGTGGCTGGGAGTGTACTGAGCCACGGGTATGCATAGCTACTGTTAGGTACCAAGCCTGTTACAGAGTTTTAAACTGATTGTAACCGAGAGTGTAACAGACGGACCACCAGCCCATGCAAAGCAAATACTGAGTCACTGTGCTGAATACTTCATTCCTGGAGAAAACCAAAGGCAGCAGTAACTGAATCAAGCCCCGACAGGAGACTGAACTCATTCTCCTCAATGATGTGCACAGTGAAGTCTGAGGTATACCTTTATCCATTCCATGTGTGCCATTACAAGATATTACCATCTGGAATACATGTCATCACAATGGTTCAAATCGCTTGAATATTAGTCATTCATATATTCTTACCTACCCAGTCTCTTGATTTTTGAAGATTTTACCTACAGTAGAATATTACAGAACAAAATATAAATGCATGTTTTTTTAAAATGAAACTTACATGGACTAAAAGAGAATATTTTTAAACAAATATACAATATGCAGGCAGACAAAGCAGGAAAACGGCCATTCAAATGTGTGTGTGTGTATATATATATGTATATATATATATATATATATATATACATACCCAAAAACTAAAAATTGACTATTTCCAGAAAACTGAAGCGCCTCAACTAAAAGGAATGCATCATGAGAGTCTAATCTAATACAGGTCAGAAGTGTAAAAAGGTTATAAACCTGAACAGGAAAAATAAAACAACTTTTACTGGCCATTCCTGTTGAAATGAGAATAGTAAAGTAACAGAAAAGTGGCTACAAACCCACTGAGAGCACCAAACAGAGGGAAAATGAAAGTCCACTTTCACCCCTGTTATTATCATAAAATCCTGTGTACTACAGGTCAGACTGCTGGTGGCAGAAAACAGAATTCTTTATAAACTGCAGATGTCCTGTACATAGAAAGTTTCACTGGAGTTGTACTAGCTCTACAGACGCTTCTGTTTTGCCTACCCACTGTGTGTGTTCAATCTGAGATAGATAGTCTCTTTCTGTAACCCTTGATTATTATTGGGCACCAAAGATAAGAAAAGCAAGACGGGGTACAAAAATGCAAAATTTCAACAGTAATGGCAATGTTTTTGTCTTAGTCCAAAGGGTCCTGCATTCTCTCTCCCCCCTCAGTGATCTGACAAGTCTCTGAACTTAATCTGGGGGCAGCAAATCATGCAAGCGAAATCTGTCTCTGATGTGAGGCCGGACATCTTCATTCTGTGTGGAGAAAAGATTATTTTTGAAAAGCCACATATTTCTAAGGTATGGTCCTATATAACACTCATTACAGAGGAAGTGGACTACTTCTTTACTTAATGACACTTTTTTTTTTTTTTTTCGAGACAGGGTTTCTCTGTGGTTTTGGAGCCTGTCCTGGAACTAGCTCTGTAGACCAGGCTGGTCTCGAACTCACAGAGATCCGCCTGCCTCTGCCTCCCAAGTGCTGGGATTAAAGGCGTGCGCCACCACCGCCCGGCTAATGACACATTATTTTGCTTGACAAATACAGTCAGTTTCTATAAACAATCTATAGATTCACATCTGTACTGGCAGACTTTTCTTTGTCATTAATCTCTAAACAATAGAGTGCAAACCATTTAACTTAGCATTTACATACTAGATATTACTAAGAACTCTGAAGATAATTTTAAGGATTTTGGAGGTATGTGAAGGTTGTACACAAACACCACACACAACTCTCTAAGGGACTTGAACACATATGGATATTGTTATTATGGGGGATCCTGGATTCAATCTAGAAGGGTTATGGAGGGGTGACTGTATTAGACTACAGCATAAAATAAGTTCAAAATTACATTTAGACTTAAGCTTTTTTCTTTCTTGTCATTTTGTTAAAAAACATTAAGAAGCTAAACCAATAGATAAGTAAAAGGTTTATATCACTAAATTCTACTTTCTACAATTGATTAACTCATAAATAAGAAAATAATTCCTAGAAAAAAGGTTGAGTGACAAAGCATTACTACTAAATGTGAATTATGACGGTAAAATGCATCATTACAGAACACATGTAAACAAAAGAGGAAACTATAAAAAGTAAAGTCAAGCACTCAGTATATAAATTTTTAAAAACTGGTAGGCCTTATTTTTTTTTAATAATTTCTAACAGAATTCGAAACTGTTCATGGAAAACAATGGTGGGCAGTAAGGACCAGGGTTTAGAACCTGAAATGAGGCTAAATTAATCACTAAATTTGTTTTAAGCCCTCTATCTTTGCCCAGGGGAGGAATATTATTTATTCTTTGAGCATCCCGGCCTCCAGCCCAGGATTTCTCTTATAAAGCCCAAGGAGAAGGGAGCCTTTTCTGAGTCCTTGTTCTCTCCAGTGCTTCTGGCTTCTCTGTTAATTTTCCTGAGGAATCACTGAGAAGGAAAGCCTTGCTGTAGACACTGTGATTTGTTGGGCATAGTAGCACTCAAGAGGCAGGCAAATCTCTAAGAGCTGGAGGCCAGCCTGATACACATAGTAAGTTCCAGGCCAGTCAAGTCTCTGGGACCCTGTCTCAAACAACAAAAAAACCACCTTGACCTATTTCTTTGGTCCATTTTACTGGCCACTGGACCAGCTGCATCATGGAAGGCTTCGTATCCTGCCTGAGGCAGAATCCTGGCAGTTCCAGCTGATTACAAATCTCTGCCTCCTATCAGAACTACCAGTGAGGATCCCAAATCATTTGCTCACCAGAACTACTCTCCCAGGCCATCTTTTTGTCTCACCACCACACACATGGCTGAACTCTTCCATGTCAGGAAAATTCTGAGCTGTTTTTAGCTCTCACACTCCTGCTTACTTCTAACTCCAAGCAAAAGCTAGGGGAAGTTTGTAAAAGGTTAGACTCCCTGAGGATAACTGATCACAGTGTGTCTGCGCATCACAGTGCAAGGCCAAGCTCACTCTCGTGTTGCCAACAAGAGCCCCCCCCCCCCCCGCAAGTCCTCCTACTTTCTGCTTATTTTTGTACATTTCATAACAGAGGACTATGAGTACTGAAAACTTTATCTTTTCAATATGCAAACAGAAACAAACTGTAGAAATTTTTTTTAAGACAAGAGTTCCGTTTAGTCCCAGGCTGACCTCAAGCTTACCATTCAAGAATCAATCACTTTTAATTCCTGATCCTCCTGCCTCTGCGATCCTTAGTGCTGGGATCAACTGGTCATTCATATGTACCACAACACTCAGAAAACTTTTGTTTCAATAAAAGAATGAGCCTAGTCAATTTCTACTGCATATTAAGTTTTATTAAAAAAAAACCTATTAGTTTTTTTTTCAACTTTTGCCACAATCTTCTTTTTTTATTTTTATTTTTTTTTAAGATTTATTTATTTATTATGTATACAATATTCTGTCTATGTGCAGAATATTGAATCTATCAGCAGGCCAGAAGAGGGCACCAGACCTCTTTACAGGCAGTTGTGGGCCATTATGTGGTTGCTGGGAATTGAACTCAGGACCTCTGGAAGAACAATCAGTGCTCTTAACCACTGAGCCATCTCTCCAGCCCCCCATCTTTTTTTTTTAAAAAAGATTTATTTATTTATTATGTATTCAGTGTTCTGCCTGCATATATCCCTGCAGGCCAGAAGAGGGCACCAAATCTCATTACAGATGGTTGTGAGCACATGTGGTTGCTGGGAATTGAACTCAGGACCTTTGGAAGAGCAGGCAAAGCTCTTAACCACAGAGCCATTTCTCCAGCCCCTTGCCACAATCTTCTACCAGTTAACTTTATTGTTTGTTGCTGTTATTTTTTAGGGAGGATTTCTCTATATATGTAACCTAGACTGCCCCCAATCTGATGATTCTCCCTCTTTAGTCTTCCAAGTTGGTACACAGTTAACTTTAAAATCCAATACACACAGAGAGACTTGTTCAATATAGTTCAACTAACAACAACAGCAGCAGCAATAAAAATCAAGTAGATAACATACTTACCATTTCTACAAGCTTCTCCAGAAATGGAATCAATTTTAGGAGCTCATTGTCATTTTTATCCATAAACCAGCTTTCTATAGGAATCCCATTAGAAAGCTAAAACAATAAATATGGAATTAAGTTCTCTTTAACTACATTAGCCTGCTTTGAAAAACTTAAAAAAACAGAGTTATATAACTATGGACATAAAAGTTTCTCTGGAAAAAAATATTATTAGATTTCACTGGCAGCTCACTAATGCAAGAGAGTTTAACTGACTGTTCAGTGTTCCTGATTTCCTCGGTGAGTGCAAAAGGGAAATAATAAAGAGCTCACTAGGCTATTCTACAATATTCATTCTAGAAAGTCACCAGCACAACGCTAGTCATTGTGGAGTAAAGAGAAACTACCAACCTAAACACTCTCAGAAAGCATATGTAAGTACGTTTACACAAGGACCATGCCCTTCCTATTCACTGGTTTTTTAATTCCTTCTTTCCTTTCTTTCCTTTTTTGGTCTCTCCTTTTCTTTTTGAAACACTCTATAGTCACTGTTCTATTCTTTTAAGAAGGGGTCTTGAGCTGGGTGGTGGTGGCGCACGCCTTTAATTCCAGTACTTGGGAAGCAGAAGCAGGCTGATCTCAGTTAGCTTGAGGCCAGCCTGGTCAACGAGTGAGTTTCAGGACAGGATCTAAAGATACAGAGAAACACTGTCTTGAAAAACCCAACCCCCAAAAAAAGAAAAGAAGAGAGAGAAGGGGTCTTGAACTGGGTGGTGGCAGCATACACCTTTAATCCCAGCACTTGGGAGGCAGAGGCAGGTGGAATTCTCTAAATTCGAGGCCAGCTTGCTCTACAGAGCAAGTTCCAGGACAGTCAGGGCTATTACACTGACAAACCCTGTCACTCTGAGGCCCAGGCAGGCCTTTAAGACCTGTGCTTAAACAATCAATCCTCCCACCCCAGACCAACCATTTTCCTGCTATCAACGCCTGAGTACAAGTAAAAGTACAAATACAAGGTAGGAAAACCACTGATTTTAGCAAAGTAAACTCTGGGGCAAGGATAGGGCCTTTAATTCCACCATTTGGGAGGTAAAAGAATGCTGATCTCTGAGTTCAAGGTTGGCATGGGCTACATATACATATGTTGAGAGAGAGAGAGAGAGAGAGAGAGAGAGAGAGAGAGAGAGAGAGAGAGAGACTGACTTAAAAGATAAAACAAAATGTCTTCCAATAATTCAAGTGATAGAACAGAGCTATAGAAATAAACAGGCCGGGCAGTGGTGGCGCACCCCTTTAATCCCAGCACTTGGGAGGCAGAGGCAGGCGGATCTCTGTGAGTTCGAGTCCAGCCTGGTCTACAAAAGCTAGTTCCAGGACAGGCTCCAAAGCTACAGAGAAACCCTGTCTTGAAAAACCAAAAGGTAATATTAGCAAAACACACAAAAATCTAGCCAAAACACTTCAAATTATTTAAGTCAATAGACTAGAATATTGCTAATTTTAGTTTTCAAACATGTTTATAATTTTAAAAAAATATCAAGGGGCAGGTGGTGGCGGCCTGATCTACAAGACTACAAGAGCTAGTTCCAGAAAAGCTATGGCTGTCACACAGGGAAAACCTACCCTGAACAAAACAAACAAACAAATAGAAATGCTACTAAATGGTGTCCTGACCCCTCATTTTATCTGCAGATTTACTACTTAGATCTCTCTTAATTTATGTTGTACTTCAGGTAGAAAACAAATTTCCACAAGTACTTATCTATTTGGCCTTTCTAATCCTAAAAGATTACATAGTAAACAAAAATTACTGTTTTTTTTTTTTCTATCATAATTTCTTGGCAGCAATTGTCTTCTTTGTAATTTTTTCAATTGGGTTTCTATAGGAATCTTCTCCCTACCTGATAGGCAAAGGCTTGTGGTGAGTTGTCAATTATTATAGTTTTGGAAAGATCTCTTCCAAGGATATTTAAATCTTTTATATAGTTTCCTTGTACACAAACACAATGTTCTCGGAAAAGCCGATGCCTAAACAAAAATAAAAAGAGATTTTAAAACATGCACTGAAATTCATATGCCACAAGATTTCTAAGTATTCTTTCTTTCAGGAAGCAAATTCAACTACAAACATTGGCCTAAGTTGTAGTATAGTTTCAATACAAAAATTCTTAGCAATTATTGAGACCTTTTTAAAAAAAAAAAAACACCAAATATTACAATGGTTTAAACAACTCTGGTTTATACTATGTCATAAAATAAAAAGGAAATTAAAGCTTTGAAGTTGTTTTTGTAATTTAATTACCCAAGAAAGCTCAGCTCAGATGCAGCATTTGGTTGTCATCGAGGTCCTGCTTTTTAACCAATTTTCCAGATGGTTGACTGAGGCACAAGTGACTTGCCCAAGGTCACAGTAAGTCTGTGGTTAGTTGGAAACCAGGATCCTCCTGGCTCCCAGTCCTTTGCTCTAACCAGTAGACCACACAGCCTCCCTATCCCTGTACATGCCAGAATAGAAAATATAAGAAGGTATGTTTTTGTATTGGAGTTAAAATATTTTTTTTTTAAGTTTTCCTAATAGTTTTTTGAGAAAAGATGCTGAGGCCAAAACATTCCATCATTTCAACTTTCCCAAACACTCTTATTTCTGTGTGTGTGTGTGTGTGTGTGTGTGTGTGTATGTGTGTGTAATACTGATTCAAAGAACAGGGATTGAAAAA
The DNA here is from genome assembly GCF_014885135.2 of Alexandromys fortis. Lineage (NCBI taxonomy): Eukaryota > Metazoa > Chordata > Mammalia > Rodentia > Cricetidae > Alexandromys > Alexandromys fortis. Next base: position 16,867,673 of record NW_026067902.1, read on the forward strand.
AAATCAAATGTAAACTAATAATCTTACAAACTAAATAGAAAATTCTGCCATTTTAAAAGCTATTAAAAGATGTGTAATTCTTATATACTATAGTAATTATGAAATCTGAATTTATTATCAAGATACTGTTTTCTAAATATTACTAATAACTGAAACAGGTTTTTCAGCTTGAAATACGTTTGTACTATATGCCTTAACAACTGAGTTTGTCTTGCTGCTTAACCCTTAACAAATGTTCATGAGCAATATACTATTCATGCCTGTACTTTTTGTTTTATAATTTCAAGAAAGGAGTATATTTTCAGCTGGGCATAGTGGTGGTGCATATACAGATGCAGCTGCATCTCTGTGAGCCCAGGGCAGCCAGGGCTACACAGAGCAACCCTGTCTTGGAAGAAAAAAAAAAAAAAGAAAAAGAAAAAGAAAAAAGAAAAAGAAAAAGAAGAAAGCGTTTTCTACCCATACACTCTGTTCCAGTTCAATTCCAACATGTAAAAAGCACACACAAACTCATCTTAAAAACCAGTGCTAGTGGCAATGACGATTAGGGAGCTTTAGTTACCCAGCTACTAAGAAATAATTCTCTAAAGCACTTCAAAAATTTCCAATCAGCCACATTTTTTTTCCCTCTTTAAAAATCCAATATGGTAGAACAAACAAGCATTTCCAAGCGTGTAGATTTTACAATACAATGTAACAGCATGGCTCCTCTCCAGGAAATGAAACTGCACAAGAGCCAGGACCATGCTGCTTACAACTGTTGCTACCATACTAAAGATACTGAAAGGAAATCTTGGGTTGGAGAGATGGCTCAGAGGTTCAGAGCAAGGACTACTCTTCCCAGAGGTCCTGAGTTCAATTCCCAGCAACCACATGGTGGCTCACAGCCATCTATGATGAAATCTGGTGCCCTCTTCTGGCGTGCAGGCATACATGGAAGGAATGTTGTATACATAATAAATAAATAAATTAAAAAAATCTTTTAACATGAATAGTCATCAAAGCAGAATCTAAATTTATATACTTTTATTAAAGTTAGGTACAGTGAGCATATATTACAGTATACATTTGTGAATAGGAAATACCATATCTTATCTCTGTAATTTATTTGATCCTTTCAATTAAAAATTAAAGATCACAGTTTAATTGTAACCATTCAATAAAAGTTCTTTTGAGTTTGTTGAGACAGCATCTCACTGTATAGCTCACGCTGGCATGAAACACAGAGATCTGCCTATCTCTATTTCACAAGCTCTGGAGTTAAAGTCTTATGCCACAACACATGGGAATAAAGTATCATCAATAGTAAACTAGGTTTAAGATTTATAACTAAAGTATGGGAGATAATGCTCAATACAATATCCAGCTAAATAGCTGCTATGAGCTTCTTACATCCTTTCTCTATTTTTTTTTTTTTTATCACTAAGTCAGACTTACTCCTGCGCCTCAGACGATGGAGCAAGTGTACTACAGTCTTGACTAAAGTGTCTTCAGCTGACAGAAATAAAGGACTGATTTTCAAATCGCCCAAGGCAGCCCTGCTACCCAGGAATACACTTCATTTGCTCGTTAATGACAAACACAAGAAACAGAGTCCAGTTTAGGATAAACTGCATGATCAATCCAGTTTTAATTTCCAGATAGATGCATGTAACATTTTCTCAGGAGAGAGGGAGGCAAATCTAGTCTTAAAGCATCCTTTCTACTATATTCCTAAATGCCATTACAGAGGCAATATAACAAACATTATCTCAGAGACACGAAAGTAAAACAAGCTCATAGTGAAAATATCCACCACCCGCCTCACCCAAATTCCCAAAGAAATGAAGATATAAATATAATAGGAAATATATCTGACTTTGGGACCCTTTAAGGAATGTCTGTCTGAAGCCACATAATTAGAAACTCTTAAAGAGTTGTTTGTGAGACTTAAAAGACTCATTTACTATTCAACACAATAATCTCTAGCTATCAGCCAACTGAAAATGGCCATTAAAATTAAATAAAGTCAAGGTAATTGCATGGATAAGTGTGACAGACATTTCTACGATTTCTTAATTAAATTTACCTGACCAGTTGCTTTTTAGGGTCTAGTATGTTCAGTAACTTGTCTGCATACACCTTCTTAGAAGCAGTAAAAAGAATGATCTACAAATTCAGGGAAAAGAAGTAATCATTATACATGATCTAAATATGGGTACTATATTGAATAAAAATACATAAGGAATTAGTTTAAGCACATTTACCTCATACATCTGAGACATTCGTTCAAGGAATTCCCTGAAGAATGGTCTTAATCTCACATAAACCTGAAGAAATGCAAAGATAGTTTTCAGCAAATAAACATAATATAATTTAAAAGTTCCTATTTTAAAGTAACAGAAATATTTACTAAGTATCACTCAAACCAAATATATTCCATGTACCAGAAGCCCTTAAGATGACTTTTAGAGACAGTAATCATTGTTTCATTTTTAATAGCAAATACAACTGTATTTCACTGGAATGTAATTTCAAAAAGCATTTCAACTAAAAATAGATTTCCCTCATTATAGATTGTGATCCACCAATCAGTTCCATCTTCCAAGCAGGTAGCATCCATCCAATTATGCTGTAGGCTGTGAGTCCAGCTCTAAGTGACCTGTCTCAATGGACCTTCAATTACTCAGAATGTCTTCTAAAAAAGTACCTGTTAAAAATACCTATTGAATTTTTATATTAAGACAAGTAATAGTCAAGAAGGTGGTATCTGGATTGGCGAGTTTCAATAACTCCCCCTTTTCTAAAGAAATCAAACTTATCCTTGACATTTAATGTTTCAGACATAACAACCAAGTTTGTAAGTATACAAAGTCAGTAGTTCTCAAAGTTTACTTCTCAAGATTTTACACACACACATATATAAAAATTATATATATACTGAGTTGGGTTGAGACAGGGTTTCTGTGTCGTTCTGGCTGTCCTGGAACTCACTTTGTAGACGAGGCTGGCTTTGAACTCAGATCTGTCTCGGGAGTGCTGGGATTTAAAAAAAGCGTGCAACACCCAGCTATATATTCTTATCTCTAAGTTCAGCTTCTTTCCTAGTGTTACTGCTCTTTTAATATGCTGCGACTATCAGAAAAAACACACAAATATAAGCCATAAATAACCACTGAAGCTACTTACAAAAGACCGTTCACTCCTCTTCTTATGTTCACTTGGTGACTAAATTTTAGAAAAGTTTTGTACTCCATCCACTGAAAGATGACTACTGATTTCATATGTCATAAATAGACTGAGTTAGACAGATTGTGACTTTGTAACAAGCCTGTGGTGACAACACATCTAATGCACGCTTAGTGTTCAATTTTGCCATCTACATAAAAATGTTCCTGTGACAAAAAGGCCAGGTCTAGGAATGTTTAAATTTAACACACAACCTATAATTTGACATGGTTTCAAAATGAAAGGTAGCACTAAGGACAGAAGAGTCCAATGCTAGTGCTTCCATCCTGCGAACACAAGGGTTAAGAAGAGCTGTCTGTCAAGGTGTCTATCTGCAGAACAGATTCACTGTTTAATCAGAAAGGTATCACAAAAAGATTCAAAGACACAGATAACACAGTAGCTAATGGTGAAAAAAAAATAGTGGTTAGGTCTGGAATAAGACTAGAGAGCTGCGCCATGTGATACAAATGCACACAACCATAAAGAAAAATAGTAGAGATGAAGTACATGCCCAACAGGGTTTATGACTCAGAAATCTATTAAACATGAACAGGAATATATATGAATCAGCAAGTCCTAAGTTTTGTTCTAAAAGAAAGAATTAAGGCATGTATAATGTGGTCTTTCTTTGTTCACTAGGTCCATCTACCGGGGGCAAGGTGTGCTGTGGTGTGTACATGACATCAGTCAGAGGACAACTATTTGAAAATCCATTTTCTTCTTTCCCCATGTAGGGCCTAGGAACCAAACTCAAGTGGCAAGTCTTTTCCTTTTGAGCCATCTCATTGGCTCCAAAAATTTAGCTCCTGACACTAACATTATTTAATTGTATTAGATCACAAAGACAGACACAGCCATGCCTCTAAATCCTTCCAAACTTAAGCTTACAAGTAACAATTAGCTCCATTTTCCTTCTCCAAACTTCAGCCTCATACAGGATTCTATTCTGAAGCACCCACCCATCATTTCCTACCAACTATCCTCCTAAATAAAAACTCACAACTTTTTGTTTTGTTTTGTTGAGACAGGGTCTTAGTCTGCAGCCCAGACTAGTCTGGAACTTCCTATGTAGCCAGGATGACCTGGGTACTGTGGTGATCCTTCCTACCCAGCCTTCCCAACACTGGCATTCCAGGCGTTTGTAGCCATGCCTAACAAACGCAACTCTTAATTGTGTAAACTCTTAAAGACTAAAAGACTGATTTCACTCTAGCTAAAATGTTCTTCTAGACCCACAGCAATGCTATTTAGATTAAGTCTGTTTTCAATAAACTAAATATATTTTGGAAAATAAGTTAAATTTAAAAATAATGCTTAATGATAGCAATAAATTATTACTATCTGGCAAGACTGACAATCACTCAGAAGTGGGTATTGTGAATAAGTACATTTTACCAAATTTTTAAAAATCAGAAACATTATATTTTGTTGGGTGGTGGCGGCGTATGCCTTTAATCCCAGCACTTGGGAGGCAGAGGCAGACAGATCTCTGAATGTGAGGCCAGCCTAGTCTAGTGTAAGTTATAAGACAGCCAAGGCTATATAGTGAGACCCAGTTTCAAAAAACAAAACAAAACAAAAAATTAGAATCTATGAAGAACTGGCTTAACTAAAATTTAAATTTATAAAGAAAAATTATATATACGTATATAAATACATACACATATATATACACAGACACACAGATACACAATAAGAACCCAGTACACCACATTAACAATATAATAACACTACTTGACAATGGGTAATAGTTTATTTTCTGTGTCCTCTTTGGTAGCCTGTCAATGAAAACTGATGTTCATGGTACTAACAAAGCACAATAGAACCACAATTACATAGAAGACTACTTATAAATTGATTATAAACACTGAATTTAAGTCTGGTCAAACACAAATTTAACATTTCTATTAATTATCAAAATTTCATGTTATTTTAACAATAAGACAGAGAAACAAAGCAAAATCCTACCTACAGCAATTTCAAATTGTGAGAAAATTACTAGTCAACTTTTTTAGGAGAAATATTTTACATGATTTCCAAGCCCAGATTAACATTAAAAACAAGGGTTTTTTGTGTTTTATTTTTCATATAATGGTGGCACACACCTTTAATCCCAGCACTCAAGAGGTAGAAGCAAAACAATCTCTCTGAGTTTGAGGCCAGCCTGGTCTACAGAGTAAGTTTCAGGGCACTTAGCGTTACTCAGAGAAACCCAGTCTTGAAAAAAAAAATCTTTGATATATCCTTTGAACTTATTGATATACATGTCTATAATTTAAAAAAATAGTAAGTTTATACGGTAGAAGTATAGATCAAGGTTTACATGTATGCTTGGCTTAGTAGGGCCCTGGGTTAGCATTGAAAGAAACATATAGTCAGTAACTCATTAGAGATATATGCTTTTAGCCCCATTACTCCAGAGGCTGAAGCAGAAGGATTTCATTGAGTTTAATACCAGTCTGAGCCACAATAAATAATAAATAAATAAACAAATGCAAGTATATACCAGAGAGAAAATACACTAGGTATTCCTTTAAACAAAAAGATACCTGTGAGCACTAATTATTTAATAAGCAGAGACGAGTGCAAGTCATGTCAATAATGTGATCTTAGCACTTGGGTAGCTGAAAGCAGAAAACAAATGATGCTGGAGGTTTTTTTTTTTTTTAATAGATTCTTTTCTTTTTTTTTTATATATTTATTTATTATGTATACAACTTTCTGCCTCCATGTATACCCAAACGCCAGAGGAGGGCGCCAGATCTCATTACAGATGGTTTGGAGCCACCATGTGGTTGCTGGGAATTGAACTCAGGACCTCTGGAAGAGCAGACGGCGCTCTTAACCACTGAGCCATCTCTCCAGCCTGATGCTGGAGTTTTTGAAGAATTAACTAAATGTTAAATTATTAGGGGGCAGAAGATCTTATAATGAATAGACATACTGGTATACAAAGCGGCTCTGCCAATTTCCAACCTTTTGGCACAACTTCATTTCTTCATCTATAAAATGGATCCCAATGTTATAAAGGGTAAACAATACAGGTAAGCGTTTAGTATCGTACCCAGTGAATGTAAGGTGACAAAAACTGGTAAACACTATTACCTAGTTCTTTATTTAAAAGTCACCAGTGCCCCGTATTATGGGGTAGAACTGAGCAACCACAATCCTAAAGAGAAAGCCTTACAGCTACCAACTAGTCTCTTAAAAGAAAAACATTACTGACTCCACCAATATTTTCTTAGCATTAGCATGAAAACACAGAAAGGCTGCTCAAGTAAGAGCCATGGAGGTCCCCACTTTATAACCTAGAGGTTAATTTAGTAATCATTTGCCTCAACTAGTTCCAGTAAGAGGTGGGGAATCAATCTGGGAATGAACACGGAAGAACTCAAACACCAGAACCAAAATTTTCCTTAACTATCAAATAGAATTCAATCTGAAAAGGGGCTTAGAGTCCAAACAGGATAAACTGAAGTTTAATGTATTCATGTATATTATTAAGTATTCAATGAAGAATAATGTTTATGATGGGAAAAAATACCGATATATTTACACATAAATTTAAGTATTTAAGTACTTTAAATGACATCTATTAAGAGAAACTATAATTACTTCAAGGGCAAAAAGAAAGTAGCCATTTAAGTAGCAAAATGTTGCCTTTAAAAACCATTTTAGCATAAGCCAACATGGTGGCCCACGCCTTTGCAAAGCAGGCAGATTTTTGTGCTATTAAGGCCATATGGTCTAGAGTGAGTTCCAGGCCAGTCGGCGCCTCAAAGAAAGACTTTGTCTGTAGTAGTAGCAGTAACAACAACAATAATAACAACAGCAATAAGAAATCATTCTAGTGAGCAATCAGGAAGTTGAAAGATTGTGAGTTCTAGGCCCACCTGGGCTATACATACTGAGACCATATCTCAAAAATAAAATGAAATAAAAACCACTCTCAAACATCATTCTAAAGATAATGAACCCTCCAATTTAGTTCACGCTGTAATCAACTCTCATCTCTTCTATATTTAAAATACTTTCAGCTGTTAAATAAGAACTTTCATGTGTAAAGTCCATCTACCCCTCCCCATATATAGCCCAAGCAAGCCTCAAACTCTTCTAAGCTGTGATGACATACATGCATCACCCCTCTGGCTGTATAATTTGCTTTTCTAAGTGATTTATTCCTAATTTGAGATACCTTAACAATTCCCATGAAATATATTTTCTAATTTTTGATAAAGAGAAAACTGTAAGTTTAATTTATATAATTTCTAATCTAAAAATCAATAATTATAACGAAAACATAGTACCCATGCTTACATACTAAGAAAGATGGGAAAGTTACTTTACAACTATTCTAAAGTATTATTTTTCAGGTAAGTTATCCAAATACTCTTCTCTCCTATCTAAAAGTGACATCAGTACTAAATATTCTTAACCCCAAATACTATATACAAGGCATAATTATATACAACCACACATGTTTATGTACAACAAAAGAAAGTTTATAAAACTCAGCAACAAAATGCCTCTTTAATTATAAAGTCAGAATTTGCAAAAGAAAATATAATCAGGTATTGACAACAGAATTTTTCACTTAAATATATTTTTCTTCATGAAGTGAAAATAAAGCTGGTTTTCTAGGAAGAGCTAAAAGCCATTGACACTTCTAATGATATGGAAAATGCCCTGAGCTCTATGATTTTCAAGAAAATAAAGTAGGAAGAGGCTGTTTTGCTAACCAGCTCTTCACTGGCCTTTCTTCCCCACCACTCTCTCCATAAAAGCAACCTCAACCAATGAAAGAAAGCATCTTTTACAAGTAGCTCCCTACAGCATCCTAGCTCCTTGAGTGCTTACCATAGTCTGATTTCTGGACAGCTGACCCAAAGTTTGTTGATTTTACTGATCCTCAGAAAGCCACTGACTGGCTAAAGTCTTAATGGTGAATACAGTCAAAAAAATCAGATGCCCCTGCCTTACTGTACAGAATGAGGAGATGGACAACACAGTTGCGTTTGATGCACTGTGGTGAGACATATGAGGTATCTTCTTTGTCTTCAATCAGCCACATTTGGGCTGAGTAGCTCTATTACATCTTCAAAAAACTGAGCTCCAGTTCTTGATGGAGACAGAGGAAGGTCATTGAGGAGGTGTTTCAGCTCAAGAGCTAAGTGAAAAATGTCTTTTGATTCAGTTCTGCTTGTGGATAGCAGTCATCTTCTGGATGGAAGAGGGAGTGAGATGACCTAGAGTCTTGAATTGGTGGATCTGCAGGAACAGAAACTAAATACAGTGGAGACCTCTTAACTGAGTAACACCACGAGATGGATTTCCTGACAATGTGTCATATTAAACTGACTACAAGTTTAAACGTGCAGTGGGAGTGATCATGCACCTCTTTCCAAATGAAATGCATCTGTACCATTTTATGAATATATCCTTCCTTAATCACTACGGCGACAATTCTTAAGAAGATATGTATTAAAAAAGTACAGCAATTCAAACAATCTGTACCTTTTGTGAGTCTAATACCCTCACTTTCAAGTCCATTCTTTCATATTTTCCATATACACAAACAAGTCTGCCCACTATATCTAGGATCAGGAGTAATGTGTCAGCTTTAATTTCAGATGAATCTTTTGTTTCCCTCCCCCCTAAGAAATGGAATTTAGGTAAATACTAAATTCAGACTTGAATGATTTATCTGCCTGAAAATTCCAAAGGCTGGTAGTATCTGAACTTATTCCTATTTACCAAAATAAGGAGAGTATATGTCATAAAGTATAGCAATCTTAATAGTTACCCGAAACTTCCCTCAATCTTAAAAAAGCCTATTACCAGATCACCATGAATTTAAATTTTCTATATAAAAGTAAGAATTCTGATTAATATTTGGTTACTCACTTCTACTCAAATTTAAGTATATGCTCCCAAAATTATTAGGCCAGCAAATTAAGGACTGTTAGCCAAATACAACCTACTACTTACTTTTTAAAATATTTCGTTCTACCGGAAGACAACCATATTTTTGGCTATTTTTTGAGACAGGGTCACATTATGGCGAGGAACTATATAGCCCAGGCTGGTCTCAAATCAATGATCTTCCTCCTGCCACAGCCTCCCGTGTACTGGAATTATAGTGTGCGGGATTATGGGCGCCTGCCACCACTTCTGGCCAACTCTTTTTGATAGATGGTTCTTTCATGTTGGAAAAGCAGAAAAAGTGCTTGCAGCAAGAGCTGTAAAACCTAAAACTCCTGATTTAGATTTTTTTTGTTTTGTTTTGTTTTTTAAGACAGGGTTTCTTTGTGTAGCCCTGGTTGTCATAAAACTTGCTCTGTAAACCAGGCTGGCCTTGAACTCACAGAGACCCACCTGCCTCTGCCTCCCCAAGTGCTGGGATTAAAGGAGTGCGCCACCACTTCCCGGCTTTGATAATTTTTAAAGCATATTTAACATAATTTACACTTTAAACTGTTTTAAAGTAGAAAAAAGTAGAATTGAAATTAGATATAGATGACATTACAAACTGAACACAAACCTAAAATAAATCCCAAGTGGATACTTTATCTCACCTTTATTCAGAGCAAGAAGCTAATTTTTAAACACACAGAGAGCGAGAGAGAAAAAAAATGCGTGCACGCAATTCACACATACACATACATACACACACGAGGGGGGTACTATGGAATAGATATATTTAAGAAGTACAAGTAAATGTCATGGATGTGCTATGTAAATTTCACCCCAGTAAGTTATTTTAAAATAAGAGTATATACAGTATTTATGGGTTTCCACCTTTATGTGGGCCATATTACATTACAGTGGTTAGATATGTAAGTTACATCTTACCTAATAATGTGGTTTCTCCAAAATCTCTTAGCTCATCCCAGACCCTTGTGTATATTCTTCTTTGCCAGTAGATGGAGACAACACCACTGAAAGTTTAAAAGACATCATTCCCTGTTTAAAGGGAGCTTGCTGGTCTGAAAAAAACTGGGGGGAGCCCTAAGCCAAAGACTCCATTTTTAAAAAGCTACGTTAAAACCAGAAATCCAAGGAAATGTACCCAATATTAACTATGGATATCTTAAAAAATTTAGTAGAGGGGAATTAAATATGTCCTTCATAAAGTAAATAAATCATAATACTAAAAATGCAATCATTTCTACAGCTTCTAAAACTCAAACTTCCTGCCCACTGCTATTTAGATGGCTGGGTCACTTCACTCAGTTTCAGAAAGTGTGACTCAAAATATATGTGGAAAAGGTTTCAGAATTCTATAAAGGTAAGCATAATATATTGCATAGCTTTTCTAAGTATTACTTAACACATACAGTTATAAGCCTTTTATTCAAACAAAGACAATTATCCAGATCCACAGGAAAATAACTTTTAAAAAGAAAAGGCAGAAATGGTAGAAGCAGTAAGAAAAATTTCTATATATACCCGTACTGAAAGGAGCCAAATGGAATCTACTTCTCACATTTATTTCACTACTCAAAAAAAAAAAAAAAAAAAAAAAAAAACCCAAAAAAAAAAAAAAAAAAAAAAAACTTCCCACAAAACCCCCAGAAGCCATTTGTAAGAAATAAATTTCAAATCAGGAAATTTAAGAATTATCAAGTTTTACTTCTGAAATCCAAAGGCCTAAAACCAGTTTTCAAAGTCGTTCAAAATAAATAGCTACAAAATACCAAGCCACAAAGAACAACAAACAAGGCTACTGCACTCAAACAGAACACCAAGTTATTGCTATATTACGTATGTTGGCCTTTAAGACTCCAATCCCTTAACGGGGCTAATCACGAGCAATCTGTCTGGTAGGGAATAGTTCATTCAGGAACAAAAACAAAAACGAAACAAAAACCACCTTAAACGAAGTAATAATCCAAAATAAAAAAATTTAAGTATGTTTTCCTCTTGCCCTAATAATGTATCAGGAGTAATATCAGATTACTTTAAAAGGAAATGAATATACTACTCAGATATTATAATACCCATCTAGATTAAATTAGACCAAATATCACTAGTAAAATAAATCCTCACTACTCATGACTATACTACATAAAAGCGTTTGGCAAAGTAGCTCGAAACTACTTCTACTTAACTCTGAAATCTTTTTTTTTTAATTTATTTATTATGTATACAATATTCTGTCTGTGTATATGCCTGCAGGCCAGAAGAAGGCACCAGACCCCATTACAGATGGCTGTGAGCCACCATGTGGTTGCTGGGAATTGAACTCAGGACCTCTGGAAGAGCAGGCAGTGCTCTTAACCTCTGAGCCTTTCTCCAGCCCCTTAACTCTGAAATCTTATGACTCCTGCCAGACAACAACTAAAATCTATCAAAAACTATAAGCATTCGCACGTGCCCATCAACAGTACATACAAAACATACAAATGCCTACAACTTTATAAAACCCAAGGTGGCTTGGCTTCCTCTTGACACATTTGACCTTTTCCAATCTTTCAGCAGCTGGTATATATATAAAGATCACACTAATGCAAATGCAAACACACAAAAGAATTTTGCAATTTTCCAAATATATTCATTGATTAATTAAGCCAGTCCTGTGACAGGAAATTTTAACAAAAATATGGCCAACACAGATAATCCACAGTAAAATCTTAACAGTATTTATATTTTGCACTCTAACCTGTCCATCAACAAAGATGAGAGAAATGCAGGTACCTAAATTCTTTATATATAAAAGTAGCAACTACAGGAGTCCTTGAATTCTGTGATTATAAATTAGGTACACTGAACTGTAATTTACAGATAACATTACTTTAGTAAGTAAAAATGACCAACAAGGAATGAACATTCTTTGTATTAATTGGATTTAGGGGGGAAAATAAAGGCAAAACCCCCAGGTATTAACCTGGCAAGTTCTTCCTGGGGATCTGTGTCAGTGTTCCTTGCCTCCACCTGCTGGCAAAGAGTATGAAACTAGTAGAGATCACAAGTTAGCAAAGTTAGAATTTTTTGGTTACAAATTAATGTTGTTCATATAACTCTCTAGCATTATGCTATTTTGTGTTAATCACTATTAAAATATAGATGAAAACTATTAATAATCTACAAAAAGAATGCTGAACATCATAAAAATTTTGTCTTGGCTCGGAATGTTACCTAATAGTTTAAAAAGTCTTAATTACCTGATAAATGACATCTTGGAAAAGGACTGGAAAAGTAAGTGCTGCATCTTCTAGCTCATTCAGACTACAGTGCACTAGTGTTTCATCCTTAAAACAAACACAGAGTAAAACAAAACATTAAAAGAAACTTCAAAGGACAGTTATGTGGTCACGATCACCCTTCACAGGTGGAATTTATATGTCGCATCATGTGACACAGCATATTAGGACAGGACTACTCCTATAGTTGATTCTCAGGTCTAGATTTTAGAGCATAAACAGCACCACGATCCTTGGGAACTCTATTCCTTATGAGTTACAGACTTAGTGGCTGTGATAAACTTCTCAGGCACCTCTGCAGCATATTCAAGTTTGAAAACCTTTGCTCTGAGCTCTGCAGCTCAACTTTTTGTTAAAGACCATTTGTTACTCCTTTTGTACTTTAACTTCCTTAGAAAATAATCATTTAGTTTTTTGTGTTTTTTTTTTTTTAAAAAGACTTATTTATTTATTATGTATACAGTGTTCTGACTGCATGTGTCCCTGCAAGCCAGAAGGCACCAGATTCTATTATGAATGGTTATGGGCCACCATGTAGTTGCTGGGAATTGAACTCAGGACCTCTGAAAGAGTAGTCAGTGCTCTTAATTGCTGAGCCATCTCTCCAGCCCACCATTTAGTTTTTAAAAGTCTCACTATATAGTCTAGGCTATCTTCAAATTCATGATCTCCTCCTCTTGTATCACCTCTTGAGTGCTGACATTACAGAAGCATGTGCCATCACCATCTGTTTATACTAACTATATTTTATTGAATTAGCTCATGCAAGTCTAGAATCTAATTATTTGTATTTTCTCATATAAAACATCTTCAAACTTTTATAAGATTATTAATTTAGGATTTGATGTCATAGTATCTGAGTATATTTCATCTACCTTGATTAGACAGCTAATGAAAACTTAGGATATCAAATCCTGATTTCTTATTGAAAATAAGAGAGCTGCTCAAGAAAAATATCTAAGTTAATACATGTCTTAAAACCTGAATGTTAAAAAGGACTGGGAATACAACTGACTTGGAAGAGTGTTTCTTCCCACGCACCAAAGCCTCCGTTCGATTAGATCCCCAGGGCTATATAATCAGATAAGGGGCACTGCCTATTATCCTCAACACTTGGGAGATGGAAGCAGAAAATCAGGAATCCAAGCTCACCCTTGGCTATATAAGTTCAAGGATGGCTTAGGATATCTCAAAAATAAAATGTACTGCTAATAACCACCCTCAAATTTTTCAACAAGCTTAGTTAAGCTCAACTAAAATAGCCAGGCAGTGTTGGCACAAGCCTTTCATCTCAGAACTCAAGAGGCAAGAGCAGATAGATCTCTGAATTGCAGGCCAGCATGGTGACAGAGATAGTTCAAGGACAAGGGCTACACAGAGAAATCCTGTCTCAAAAAAACTAAAATAAATAAATAAATAAATAAAAAACAAAAACCAAACAAAAGTAAAAGAACTGGCTTTACATCAAGATAAGTTTACTGAGAATTAAATAACACTTCTAATTATGGGATACCAGGAACAAGTTAAGCAATAAATTGCTTTCCAGCACATTAAATACATTTTTTGATAAGAACATAAAACTGTAAGTAGGTGGTAAATGTAAAAAAATAAAAATAAAAATTCACCCCCCCACCCCGGAAACGGGTTGGTAAAAATGAGATATTCAATTCAAACTTTTTCTGGTACCCAAAAGGTATTAAGACACTCAGAAATGTAGATTTTTTTTCCCAGATAGAAGTCTTGATAAACTTTATATATTAAAAAAAGATTTATTTATTATGTATATAGTGTTCTGCCTGGATGTGTGCCTGCAGGCCAGAGAGGGCACCAGATCTCATTATGGGTAGTTGTAAGCCACCATGTGGTTTTTGGGATTTGAACTCAGGACCTCTGGAAGAATAGCCAGTGCTCTTAACCGCTGTGCCATCTCTCCAGCCCAGACCTGCTACTCTTATGTCTCAGCCTCTTCCATAGTTCAGGCTACAAAGTACATAAAGTTATATTCTATACCAAGTACGCAAACTAGAAATTTTTAAATCACATTGAGAAAAAAAGGTTGATTGGTAATTAAATAAATCTATTTTATTGGTAATTAAATAATCTACTTTATCGGTAATTAAATGAACTGAAAACAAAAACAGAATAGGGACACAGTTCAGCTGGAAATTTCAGCATGCAAAAAATCCCTAACATCAAACACACCAGGCACAGTGGCACATCGCAGACCTCAGATCCCAGTACTTGGGAGGAAAAAGTTGAAGATTCAGAAGTTCAAAATCATCCTCAGCTACATGTGGAGTTTTAGGCCAGTCCAGGTCACATGAGAACTTTTCTTAAGGGGGGAAGGGGTAGAACAAAACACATTCTAATAGTTAACTTATTGAAGCCAAATTATATTTGGACCTTCAGGAAAAGAAAATTATAAAAATAAAAGGAAATCTAAATTCTAGACATCATTTTAATAGGATCAAACTGGAAATTGCAGGGGTTTTACGGCACTGGCGAGATACTCAGTGATTAGAAACCTTGCTAGTCTTGCAGAAGTTTTGGGTTCAGTTACAGCTATCCACAGCTCCAGTTCCAGGTGATCCAGAACCTTCTTCTGGCCTCCTGTGGCACCAGACATTTACTGGTACAGAGAGATACATGCAGGCAAAATATTCATATACAAATATATGATGTGGGATGTCCTTCTGTATATGTGTTGCTTTTATTGGTTAATGAAAGAAGCTGCTTTGGCCTATAGCAAGGCAGAATATAGCGAGGCTGGAGGAGATATAGAGAGAGGGTAGGCAGAGTCAGGGAGACTGTAGCTGCCAAAGGAGATGGTCACTGGAACCTTGCCTGATAAGCCACAGCCTCATGGCGATACACAGAATAATAGAAATGGTTTATTTTAAGATATAAGAGCTAGCCAATAAGAAGTCTGAGCTAATAGGCCAAGTAGTGTTATATAGTTTCTATGTGATTATTCGGGTCTGGGAAGCCAGGAAACAGGAAATGAACGAGCAGTCTCTGCCTACAAACATACATAAATCTTGTTTTAAAAGAGAGACAGAGCCAGGTGGATCTCTGAGTTCGAGGTCAGCCTGGTCTTCCAAGTGAGTGCCAGGACAGGCTACAAAGCTATACGAGAGCCGGAAGGTGGTGGCACACTCATTTAATTCCAGCACTCGGGAGGCAGAGGCCGGCAGATCTCTGTGAGTTCGAGGCCAGATTGGTCTACCAAGAGCTAGTTCCAGGACAGGCTCTAAAGTTACAGAGAAACCCTGTCTCGAAAAACAATAAAAACAAAACAAACAACAACAACAAAGCTATACGAGAAGCCTGTCTCGAAACAAACAAACAAACAAAAAACCAGAGAGAGATAATTCAGGCAGAGGATATAATACAGTGTATATCACCTGTCTTGCATCCCTGGATCAATTACCAACTTCTCAAAAAAATAAACATCAAATAAAATTAGAAACAAATCACAGGATCTCAAGAATGTGGAGGAAAAACTCATTTAAATACAAAAGTAAAAGTCTAATTGATTTTCAAAATATACCAGATTCCAACCAAACTAGTCTAATGCTAGGATCCGTAGAGTCCCTAACATTTATTCACTTAAATAAAAGCATTTCAAACACTCAGAACATATTTACAGTAAGTATGGTGACTCCTTATTTGCTTGTATTCTTTACAGCACTTTGGACTGATACTTTAAGAGAATTTAACCCTTATTCTTTGTACCTGTAAAGATAACACACTCACCAAATCTAAGACCAGGGAGAACTCTGGTGTGCTTCTCGTTTTCAAAGGAAGAGCAGGTTTCCTATTTAGTTGTTCTTCTGTCAGAGGCGGAACATGTTTGATGAAATAATAGCTATAAATCAAATTTTAAGAAAATTTCAACACTTCTATGTTCCATACATATCAAACACTACTGAATTTATACTAGCTTGGGATGTGCTCAGCTATACAGCATTTGCCTACAAGGTTCAAGACCTTGGGTTCAATCCCTACAGTACAAAGTAAAACAAAAGCAGCCTGTGATGGCTGGTCTTTATTATCTACCCCAATGGATTATTACATAGGCACAAAAGGAATTGCTATGCTACTCAATTTTAAATAGTTGTAACTAGACTCAAACACATCTCAACTGATCCCAATAAGAACAATCAATATGCAGCCGGGCGGTGGTGGCGCACGCCTTTAATCCCAGCACTTGGGAGGCAGAGGCAGGCAGATCTCTGTGAGTTCGAGACCAGCCTGGTCTACAAGAGCTAGTTCCAGGACAGGCTCTAAAACCACAGAGAAACCCTGNGATCTTTCAGGTGCATCTGCCCCCCCGGATATGAAGTGAAAAGCGAGAGCTGCATTGGTGAGGCTTGATTTCATTCTGAGGTCACAGGTGTGCGGAAGAATAAGGCTTGGTAACGGTAAAGGCTGCGTGGGAACCTCAAACCCAGCCCCTGCGTGCCTGCTGGCCCCGGGAGTTGACCGTGCCTGCATCGATCTTACTGTAGCGTCAGAAATGGTTGTGTTGTACATTGTTGGCAGCGAGAACTTAAGAGATGCGGGCTTGCCGGGCGGTGGTGGCGCACGCCTTTAATCCCAGCACTCGGGAGGCAGAGGCAGGCAGATCTCTGTGAGTTCGAGACCAGCCTGGTCTACAAGAGCTAGTTCCAGGACAGGCTCTAAAACCACAGAGAAACCCTGTCTCGAAAAACCAAAACAAAACAAAACAAAAAAATCAATACCAATCAATATGGCCGGGCTGTGGTGGGACACGCCTTTAATCCCAGCACTCAGGAGGCAGAGGCAGGTGGATCTTTGTGAGTTCAAGACCAGCCTGGTCTGTAAGAGCTAGAGAAACCCTGCCTCCAAAAATCAAAATAAACAACAACAACAAAAAAAGAATAATCAATATGTTTTTGCCTACAAGAAATAAGTTTGGTTTTTATTCTATTTATTCTATGTCTCATCTCTTGTAGACCAAAGAAATAGGTGTTTATTCCTCTAGAGCAGCAGTTCTCAACCTGCGGGACATCTCCCCTTTGGGGTCGAATGACCCTTTCACAGGTGTCACATATCAGATATTTACTTTAGAATTCCTAACAGTAGCAAAACTAGTTATGAAATTGCAACCTATTAATTTTATGGTTGGGGGTCACCACAACATGAGGAACTGGACTGAAAGGCAGCAACGCTAAGAAGGTTGAGAACCACTGCTCTAGAAAAATCCAGACTTCGGGACTCTGAATTCTTGGACATTATTTTCTGCATGCTGATGGTTGTGGAAATGTTTTCCCTGAAAATAAGTTACTTTGAGCTAGGTGGTCGTGGTGGCGCATGCCTTTAATCCCAGCACTCAGGAGGCAGAGTCAGGTGAGTTTACAGCACAGCCAGCCTGGTCTACAGAGTAAGTTCCATGACAGCCAGGGCTACATAGTGAAACCCTGTCATGAAAAACCAAAAACCAAAAACTAAAAGGCATTTAATATACCTAGACTACCAAACACAATACTAAGAAAATATAAAGCCTAAATGAAGAATGCAGAGCATCAGCTGTCTGCCCTCGTGAGGACATGGGAATGAAGAGGAAAATGGAATTCTCTCCCCAACATCATGAGAGAGTATCCTGTTAGGTAGGTACTCCTTACTTGGAAAGAAGTTGAAACTAAACATTCAAAGTAAATTTTCTACTGGACAAACATTTTTCAATTTCATCATGAAGCTGAAAATTGTTCAATATAGAAAATTTAATAACCAGAAAACAACTCACGGGTCAAATACTTCCCAGTCTTCCTCATAGGTGGCCTCTGCATGGGCTGACGAGTAACCACTTTCTGGAGTTACTGGTGCTATTTAGGAAGACAAAGAGGAAAGATTACTTTCACTTCTCTGAAGCGTCCCACAAAGTACACATTTTTACTGTTTCTATACAAGAGCTTCTTGAGGTTCTGTGTATTTTAGGTTAAAGATAAAATAATTCATAAAGATCACTTAAAAACAATTCAGTAACACATTCAACTCTACACCCAAAGGAAATTAATTACTGCTATCGATGACATGGCAAACTACAGCATGGATAGAATTTAAATGTCTATCAGCTAAGAGGAGATCTATTATTAGAAAGTAATACTCAGCAACAACAACAACAACAACAAAAAGAGCAAAAAATCTTGTGCTAATTAGTATTTTGTCAATTCACCAAAAGCTAGAGTCCTTTTAGAAGGTAAAACCTCATTAAGAAAAGGCCTCCGGGGCTATAGTTATGTCTCAGTGGTTAAGAGCAGTGGCTGCTCTTCCAGGGGACCCAGGTTTAATTCCCAGTACCCATATTGGCAAAGAACACTGTAACTCCAGTTCCAGGGAATCTGACACCCTCACATAGACATACAAGCAGATAAAACACCAATGTACATAAAACTAAGGAGAGAGAGAGAGAGAGAAGAAAGAAAGAAAGAAAGAAAGAAAGAAAGAAAGAAAGAAAGAAAGAAAGAGAAAGAAAGAGGGAGGGAGGGAGGGAGGGAGGGAGGGAGGGAGGGAGGGAGGAAGGGAGGAAGGAAGGAAGGAAGGAAGGAAGGAAGGAAGGAAGGAAGGAAGGAAGGAAGGAAGGAAGGAAGGAAGAAAAAAAAGCCTACATCAGATTGGCCTGCAGGCAAGGCTGTGGATATTTTCTTGATTGACAATTGGTGTAGGAATGTCCAGCCCACTCCTAAGAAGGTTTATATAAAAAACAAGTTGAATGAACCATGAGGAGCAAGCCAATAAGCAAAGTTCCTCTATGATCTCTGCTTCAGGTCCTGTCACGAGTTCCCAATAAGCTATGAAATAAAATAAACCCTTTCTTAAATTGCTTTGTTTGTTTGCTTTGTTTTTCAAGATAGGTTCTCTGTGTTGCTTTGGCTGTCCTGGAACTCACTCTATAGACCAAGCTGGCCTCCAACTCACAGAGATCTGCCTGCCTCTGCCTCCTGAGTACTGAGATTAAAGGTGTGCGCCACCACCACCTGGCTTGTTTTTGTTCATGACATTTATCACAGCAATAAAAAGCAAACCAGAACAATTCATTTCCAATTGGACAGTATATACATGCAGTAGTACAAAGACAGCAAGCCATGTACATACAGGTGTTCAATCAATACCTGCTGACAACAAGCCAAATATAGTTGTAAAATCTAAAACCCACTAACATTCTAAGTAATCCACTAATCCCCAGACATTCAGAACAGAGATGCAACTTGAGCACTGTGTTAAGTAACCTGAGTCAGTTGCAAAGAAGAGCACGAGTTCACCATGTGGCGGTTAGGAGAGGAGAGGATGATCAACCGGCACTAAGTATCTCAGTTTCAAAAAGAAGTTCTCATGCGCTATTGTACATGAGATATAATAATGCATTAAACATTTTAAAAAGCTAGGGGGAAAAAACACTGTTTATCATGAAGAAATGTTATGTATGAAGAGATAAACAGGTTTAGCCTAACTTAAATACTATAAATTATACATGTAAACTAAAACATTACATAGCAGATACCTCTCCTTCCCATGTGTTTGTATTGTCCTATTTTGTTTTGTGACATTGTCTTGCTATGTAGCCCAGGCTAGCCTCAAATTACCAATTCTCCTGTTTGGGCTTCCTAAGTGCTGGGATCACAAGAATGCTCCACCACCCCTAGCTTCTATTTCTCACTCTTTCTTTTTTAGATCTATTTATCTATATAACTGTCTTATCTACATGTATGTCTGTGCACCACGGGGCCTTGAAGAGGTCAGAAGAGGGTGTTGGTTATCCTAGAACTGGAGATACAAATGGTTGTAAGCCTGAACCTAGTGTCCTCAACAAGGGAAACAAGTATTCCTAACCAACAACTACTAAGTCATCTCTTCCTCCCCCACAGCTCTTACTGTAGAAGACAAGGCCTCACTACGTAACTCAAGTTGGCCTCAAACTCATGAGATCCTTCAAGCATTGGCAATATGTTTAATTTTTCTGTTGTGACCAAAATCATAAAGGCAGAGAGAAAAAAAGAATAAGACAACAAAACAGGAAGAAAAAAAAAAACCCTTGAAGAAAAGAAACCCTAAAGAAAGAATATATGTCCAGAAATTTCAAAGTTACCCATGATTGTAAAAATTTAAGAAAAGAGCCGGGTAGTGATGATGACACACACTTTTAATCCCAGCACTCGGGAGGCAGAGACAGGCGGATCTCCTTGATTTTGAGGCCAGCCTGGTCTACAAAGCAAGTTCTAAGATACACTCCAATGCTACAAAGAAACCCTGTCTCAAAAAAACCACCCCAAAATAACAAACAAAACAAAAGTTAAGAAAAGGTTGGGGGCTGAGGAGACGGCGCAGCAGTAAATAGCACCATGTGTATTTAAAAATGACCTGGAGGGGCTGGAGATATGGCTCAGTGGTTAAGAGCACTGACTGCTCTTCCAGAGGACCCGGGTTCAATTCCCAGCACCCACATGGCAGCTCACAACTGTCTGAAGATCCAGTTGCAGGGGATCTGACACATTCACACCAATGCACATAAAATAAAGTTAAATAAACCATAAAATATTTTAAAAAAAAAATAAAAATGACCTGGAGTCAGTCCCCAGCTCCCACGTGGTGTCTTATAATTTACAATTCACTGTAACTCCAGTTCTGGGGACTTGATGCTTGCCCACTGCTGGCCTCTACAGGAACCAGTAATACATAGTACACAGACATACATGCAGGCAAAAACACCCATACACAAAACCAAAGGAATTAAAAATAAAAATAAACAAATAAAAATGGTTTAAGAAGGCCTGGCAATGGGGGTGCACGCCCAGCACTCGGAGGTAGAGGCAGGTGGGTCTCTGTGAGTTTGAGGCCAGCCTGGTCTACATAGTGAGTTTCAGGGCAGGCTCCAAAGCTACAGAAAACCCTGTCTCGAGAAACCAGTAGAAAAAAAAAATCCAGAAGCAATTTTATTTTGTATTCCATGGTTCATTCTATTGGAGCCAAGGACACGTCAAGTGACAGCATCAGAAACAACTTTCTAAAATGGCTAGAGAAGGCAGTGAAGCTCACAAGGTAAACAAGTAATATCTGAGATAAAAGAGAGAATTCAATATAATTATTAAATTCCAGCACTGTGGGTGTGTGCCACCAAGCCTAGCTATTTATCTACTTTTAATTCCTTATTTTTGAGATGAGGAGTGTAAAGGCTTGATTAACTGTTTGAAATTGTCTGAAGCTTAAATAAGTAGTCCAAAGTTATAAAGCCAAGGAAACAATAGAGCAAGCCTCCAGTATTTCTGACATCTTTGGCTATATTCTCCAAGTTAAAACAAGCAGCACTTTATCATTACTATTGATTTTATTTTTTGACTGTTTTTCCCCACTTTGTTCTTCAAAACAGGGTTTCACTGTGTAGCCTTGGCTGGCCTTGCACTCACAGAGATCTACCTGCCTCTGCCTCCCATGTGTGGCACAACTGCCTAGCCTATTTATTTTAATTTTGAAATAAGGTCTCTCTGTAGCCCTGGTTGTCCTGGAACTCATTAAGTAGATCAGGCTGGCCTTGATCTCAAAACAGAGACCCACCTACCTCTGCCTCGTTTAAAAGATAAATAAAAGTCACTTCTGTCTATCTTTTCATAGCATTCCAGAATAACAATGATGTGCATTTGCTACTACGCTATCATAATTTTTCTCTATATTTGGTTCTTTAATTCAACTGTAAAAAGTTCAGAGGCAGCCGCCGGCCAGTGGAGGAACACACCTTTAATCCCAGCACTTTGGAGGCAGCCTGATCTATTCAGGATAGCCAGAGCTACATAATGAGACCCAAAAATAAACAAATAAAAAATGGCAGAACAAGCCGGGCAGTGGTGGTACACGCCTTTAATCCCAGCACTCGGGAGGCAGAGGCAGGCGGATCTCTGTGAGTTCGAGGCCAGCCTGGTCTACAAGAGCTAGTTCCAGGACAGGAACCAAAAAGCTATAGAGAAACCCTGTCTCGGGAAAAAAAAANGGGAAAAAAAAAAAAAAAAAAAGGGCAGAACATAATTTCATCTTGTACTTTTTTAAAAAATTTTACTTATTATGTATATAGTATTCTGCCTGCATGTAACCCTGGAGACCAGAAGAGGGCACCAAATCTCACTGCAGATAGTTGTGAGCCACCATGTGATTGCTGGGAATTGAACTCAGGACCTTTGGAAGAGCAAGCAAAGCTCTTAACCACTGAGCCATCTCTCCAGCCCCTCATCTTGTATTTTTTATAAACATGTATCACAGTAAGTAATAAATTCAAATATCACGTGTTCCACATTTCAATGGCAACTAGCACAGGAATGTAACAATGATAGAACTTTGTAAAGATCTAAGATTAAGCTGCAAAGTCTGGCATAGGGGAAGATATATTCTGGGCAAGGTAGCCTCCATTTATGAATCAAACAAATCTAAAGGTATGAGATTGCCTTTCTCTACACTGGGACTTTAGTCTTAAGGACCTAAGGCTATTATGTATAATGACAGAATTCGGGGACAAAATTTGTTCAGCCTTTTTAACTTCAAGGAATAAAAACTTAACCATTCAATCTAATCATTTAAGAAAAAATATTAAATTCTGTGTTTTTGTAACTATTCAGAAGATGTGTCAAAGGGGGTATTTTATTCACCAGTAAGAGGTGGGATATCGCGGGTAACTGTTTCTTCTGCTTCTTCTAAACCATTATTTATCGATGGCCTCACTTGAACTGCTTGACTTGAGTAAGCTGCTCCATTAGCTGATGTTGTGCTGGTAGTGATTTCATCCACCTGTTCCATATCAAGTTGCTTTACTATCTCCTCAGCTTCCACAGCCTGTCCCGGGGAATCCGAGCCTGACGTTCCTGAAATTGTCCATAAGTAAACTCTAAATCACTTTAAAGCACAAATATTAGAAAAGCTAAATATAATCAACACTACAATTTATTTAAATGATAACCCATAAAAAAGCAAAACCGAGGATACCACTGTTTGAAATATCTATAAAAATCCCAATAAACAATGGGGAATAAAGATTACTACAGGCACCTGTCCTTGTTTTTTTTAGTACTAGGTACTGAACCTAGGAATTCATCACACACTAGCCAAGCCAAGCCCTCTGCCACTGAGCTATAGCCCTAGACTTCTTTCACTCTCTGAGGCAAGGTATCATTGAGTACTCCAGTAAGAGTCTGAACATTCAATCCTCCTGCCTCCGCCTCCACAGCAGTTTTGGATTACAGGTTGTGTCACCAGGAATGGCTATACTAATATTTATGAACTAAGTTTTCCTTAACTTCTCAAATAGTTCAGAAACACTTCATAAGTCAAACAACAACCACAATTTAGAACTTTCCATTAAAGTACTGCGTGTGAGGCATCTGATAAACATTCATCACCCCCAAACAGCTCTCCATCTTTCCAGTTCAAATACACTAACATTCTAGCCACAGAGGACAACTAAATTCTCAAGTTATCCGAGAAGGGGCTAAATGTTGCCCTAACCATGATTAATCTTTTTATTAAAAGACTCAAGATTAATTTTTCTTTTTAAATTTTTCGTGACAGGGTTTCTCTGTAGCTTTGGATCCTGTCCTGGAACTAGCTCTTATAGATCAGGTGGCCTCGAACTCACAGAGATCCGCCTGCCTCTGTCTCCCAAGTGCTGGGACAAAAGGCGTATGCCACCACTGCCGAGCTAAAAAATGATTTTTACTTACCATTTTTATTTGCTGGTGAAAAAAAGTTGAAGACAGGAGAAAATATGGTCCCCAGCAATGTAGTCCTTGGTGGGCTACCTGCAGAAGGGTTATCTTCTAATTTCCCATTTTGTTTTATATGTTGATTTGTCATTTCATAACTACCAGCTTCTAAGAAAGAAACAGAGAAGAAAGTAATGTCTAGAAACACTGCATTTTCAGGTTATGTGCTGTAAATAATTTTTAATGTATTTACATTAAAATGTATTTCATGTAGACTAACATTAATGTTCACAAGTGCTTATTAAAGAACTCCTGAGGCAAAATCCTTAAAAATCAAACTGTTTTATCTACTTTCAATGCTCTAACTATTAACACTCACTTGTTTAGGTGGAAGCTCCACTTTGTCCCCACCCCTCTCTTTCCTGACCCCACCTTCAGAAAGGCCATCAAGCAGTGGTTCCTCTCTGAGATGCTCAAGACCAAGCTTACAGGGTATTTAAGAGGGGAAGGAGTTTGAGTGTGTGTGAGAGTGTGTGTGAGAGTATGTGTGTGTCTCGGACCTGCCATGTGATTTCTGCTTTCGTCCCCAAGAATCACCCAGGGGTGCTTTGCTTATTAAACCTGGACTTTTAACTTGGCCTGATCTGATTTATTGCATCAGGAGAGAAACCCAATATTGGGGTACAGAAACCTTTCATCACTGAGTTTTTTCAAAGGTGATTTGCATCTAAAATGAAATAAACTGAAAGGTTTCCGATCAGCAGAAAATGAAGAAAATCCTTGTAAGCAAGCAAATAAATTACCAATTCTAACACTCAGACAGAAGACTCCTGTTGTTTATATTTTGGGACATTAGCTATGTTTCAGAAAACTTTTTTTGACATCTACTTCTAGTAAATGACTGCTAATGAATATAGTTAGATCCACAAACAAGTGTTTTATATAATTTCAACTAAATTGTCATAATGTTGATGCGTATCCCTTTTCTTGGTGTTGGAAACTGAACAAGCTATCCAAGCACCCTACTACTGTGGTAATTCCTCCTAGCTCCAATTCATAAATATTGTAGAGTAAGTAATATAAATTTGGTATTCTGCCTGTACTCATTTTAATCCAAAGAAAAAAATTGTAGAAAAATAATTTTTAATTTTACTTGATGCTTTAAACTAATTCTCAGTACAAAAATAGACTATAAAAACAAAGCAAGGGGCTGGAGAGATGACTCAGCAGTTAAGAAAACTGACTGCCCCTACAGGTCTTGAGTTCAATTCCCAGCAACCACATGGTGGTGGCTCACAACCATCTATAGTGGGATCTGATGCCCTCTTAGGGCATAAAGGTGTACACAGCACTCACACATATAAATAAATCTTTTCTCTTTTTTTTTTTAAAAGGCAAAAACTGTACTAAATGTTTTATTGTTGCTTTTTGAGTTAGTATTTTGATTTGTTGCCTAGCCTGGCCTTGATGTCTCAATCCTCTTGCCTTTTGAGTTCTAGGATTATAGGCAAAGGCCACTATGCATGTTTTCAAAACAAAGGGTCATGGCAGGTGTGGAGGGACTTTTGGTTACAGCTAAAGGAAAGATAGCATCAAATCATCAACAAACCTCCATTGACTGGACTTTTCCTTCTTACTCGAGACAACTGCTTGTTAGGCTTTTCTCCAGCTCTTGGTGTTGATGAAATCAAATTATTATCTATATCACGTTCAATTCTACTCCGTTTCGAAGGATTTTCTCTCTCTTCCTTAAGATACAACAGAAAAAAAATTCACTGAGCATAATTATTCTGCCTTTCAATTTAAATGAAACATATAAGACACAATATATTTTTCTCATGCTTTTCAAATCATGAAGAAACAAAATGCAATTAACAATGAAGATAGACAGTAATGTTAAAGTGTTAATGTAGTTATACTTCACAATTATAAGTACAGCATCCCCAGAACAAGTTTTCTAAGGCTCCTAAATTTTCTATGCTCCTGAAACATTGAATTTTACAATATGCTCTGGATTACTGACCAGCTTTATTATTTATCTCATTCATCTAAGACTCTTCACAGAACACACAGTAACAGTAATTCAGACCTGGTGAACAGACCTATAAACACCATTACTTGAGAGGCTATGCAGGACAGCCAATTCAAGGTCAGCCCAAGATATTTGGTAAGACCTCAACTTAAGAAAAACCACAGCTAGGCAATGGTAGTGCAAACTTTTAATCCCAGCACTAGGGAGGTAGAGTGATATGGCTAGGTGGAGAGAGGTATGTAAGAGGTATATAAGTTATGAGGAGACAAGAGCTCATTGCAGCCTGCAGTCGTTTTGAGGACAGGATTGCCCCTTTGTCTGAGCCTTGGCAGAGGTAAGAACTCTCTAGTGGCTGGCTGCTTTGCTTTTCTGATCTTCAGCTTGAACCCCAGTATCTGTTTCTGGGTTTTTATTATTCGTGCTACACAAATCTGTCTCAACAAGACAAACAAAGAGTTGGGGCTGTTGCTCAGTGCTTATTTAGCATGAATAAGGCCCTGGCTTTGTTCTCCAGCAGCCAAAGCAGGTGCTATGACAGGTGTTTGTATCTCAGCACGCTGCCAGCAGTTTGGAGGTAGACGCAGGAGGGTCAGGAGTTCGGGGTCATCCTCTGATACATAAAGCGGCATGAAACTTAGAGGAAGGAAAAAGAAGAAAAGATTACCTACTCATTATTTATTATGGTCCTGGGCCAGTTAAGATGCCTTAATAGGCAAAGGTTCCTGCTGTCAACCCGAGTTGGAGCCGTACGACTCTCATGGTTGTGAGGTCCTGACCTTCACACATGTGTTTTGGCATATGCACACCCATACATTACGTGTACATAATAAATAAAAAGTAATAAAAGTATTTATTATGGTACTATCAGTTATTTCATTCTAAGGATTACAATATTACTATCCATGTCAGGTGTGGTGCACATCTTTGATATCTGCACTCGGGACACAGATGGATCTCTTTGTGTTCAAGGCTAGCCTAATCTACACAGAGTTCTAGGATAGCTAAGGCTACAGGAAAACCCTGAATTGAAAAACCAACCAAACAAACAAACAAATAATCTTACTATCCAAACCCTAATTTGAAACATTTCTTCAAGTTTCTTCTTAGTTTCTTTTAGTAGAGAATAGTAGAAATGCTGAATGCTAGGCATATATAATGTAGTAGACAGAGCAGAAAACATATAAATGCAACATGCATGGAGAAGTGCTTTTTACTTTGGAAAGCATCGTGCATGATACATGCTTTTAATCCCAACACTCAGGAGACAGAAGCAGGCAGATCTCTGGGAGTTTCTGGGCAGCCTGATTTATATAGAGTTCCAGGTAGTCCTGGACTTTTGGTGAAACTCTGATCCAAAACAAAAATGATCTAATAATGTTTTTCAGATCAAGGGACATAAGTCCAACAGTGAATCATGAAATTAATTTATAGTTTTATGATCATCTTTAAAAGAAATGACAGAATGAAGCCGGGCGGTGGTGGCGCATGCCTTTAATCCAGCACTCAGAAGGCAGAGGCAGGCGGATCTCTCTGAGTTTGAGGACAGACTGGTCTACAAGAGCTAGTTCCAGGACTGCTAGGATTGTTACACAGAGAAACCCTGTCTCTAAAAACCAAAAGAGTTCCAGGACAGCCAGGGCTGTTACACAGAGAAACCCTGCTTCTGCTTGGGTGTGGGGGAAGGGAGGGAGTCTTCAAAAAAAAAAATTAAATTAAAAAGAATTTGTTAGCTATAACCATATTTATCACTATGAATAAGCCAAGAAACTGATTATTATCTTTCAAAAATACTTGCCCCAAGAAACACAGAATAAATCCATTAACAGCCATAACAAAATCTACATTATAAATAATAAGTTTCTGAGACTGATTTTCCACTTTGTATCATCTAGTCTGAAAACGATTCTGAGACCAAGCACTTGGCATCGACCCCAATTTCCCTGACACTTAGAAGAGTAACTGACTTCCTTAAGTTGCCTATGAGAAACCCATAATATCAATGTAGAACACATCTAAGTCATTTTTTCTTTTAATAATTTTGTTTCTGCTGCAGTTTTTAATAATTTTGTTCCTGGTATACCCACTGTTCATCTTTACTATGCTAAATCTGTTTTCTTTAATAATTCAAAAGAATGAAGAAAATCCTCTTTTGCTTTCCACAATACTATGCTGGAAAACAGAAGGCTAGTGGTACAGTGGCACAATTATAATCCCAACACTCAGGAAGTTAGCCTGGGCTACATAGCAAATACCTCTCAAAAATACAAAGCAACCATGACAGAAAGCTATCATTAGTTCTGTGGAATGTTTGTTTTGAACTTTCATTCATTTCACATGCAATATAAAACCAAAATGTGTATAACCCTTAAAATGAGCTCTATCAATATCAACTTCTATATGCTTAGAGAAAATAACCTAAGCATGATTTTTTTAAAATATTTAGTTATTATGTATACTGTGTTCTGCCTGTACATCTGCCTGCAGGCCAGAAGGGGACACCAGATCTCATTACAGATGGTTGTGAGGCCACCATGTGGTTGCTGGGAATTGAACTCAGGACCTTTGGAAGAGCAGGCAATGCTCTTAACCACTGAGCCATCTCTCCAGCTTCCAACAGTTGTGAGCTGCCATGTGGGTGCTGGGACTTGAACCCGGGTCCTCTAGAAGAGCAGTCAGTGCTTTTAACCACTGAGCCATCTCATCAGTCCCAGCATGATTTTTTTATGCAGGTGTGAGGCTAAAGTATTACCTTGGGCGTGCTTCCTTTAATGAATTTTTTAATTGAGGACAATAAGCCAGTTTCATTCTTTGATGGTTTTTCTCCTCCCGAAGGTAAGCTATCATCAACCTCTGAGTATTTCCTTTTTGCTCTGGCAGTGCGCTGTGTTTGGATTGGACTGGATTGCTGAGAAGCCTTCCGTGTTCTCAGCTTCATCTTTTATGGGTGCCACATGTAAACCTGTAAGAATAAAAAAATAACACAAATTACCCAATATGCCCAGTTAACTTACACAATAAAATCTACTTCTTTAAAAGAGCCCAGGTTTCTAAGAGGAAGTGAAAAGCACTGTATTTTATATGTAATCTACCAAGTAAACTCAACAACCTGTTGATATTGCATCCTATAAGAGAATGTAGAGTAATACCAAAGGGGGTACACAATCTTTCTAACACTGTGCTTACCCTTACCTATGCCAAAATTATGTTAAGTCATCATTTACTCTACAAATATTTATTAAGCAGTTAAACACACTTGAGATCCCAAGCTAGGTAAGCACTGAGACAACAGTAAACAATGTAGGGAAGGGTTTTGTCCTTTTGACCTTAAGATATATTAGGGGTAAAACCTGTCATTTGAAGAATGAATTTCATAAATATTATATTTATGAAACCAATAGCAATGTAAGAGTTGAAAGAGAGGCTGGATCACTTTGATAAGAGTTCAGTCTTATCACACATAATAAAACTAGATTTATGGGCGGATGTGTGAATTAATGCTACAACATGAGAGGTCCCAGGTTCTGCTTCCAGCTACACATATACAAATATACATAATTAAAAAGAAATTTTGGAGAGATGGCTCAGCAATTAAGAGCACTTGTTGCTCTTCCAGAGAACCCAGGTTTGATTTTCTCACCTACAATGGAGGCTCACAACAGTCTGGTCAAGTTCCAGGGGACCCGACACCCTCTTTAGGACTCTCCAAGTACCAGCACCTTCATGGTACTCAGATACACATGTAGGTAGGCAAAACACAAATTCAAAAAAAATTTTTAGAAAGAAAGAAAAAGGAACAATGTTGTTAAATGAACATACTTGTAAGACAACCCATAAAATAAATACACACACACACAAAAAAAAAAATCCCAAATCCCAAATCTGGTGTTGGGGAGACTTAGGAAATGGCTTGGAGATAAAAAACCCTTGCCTCTTCAAAGCCTGCTTAAAACATCTTTAATCTCAGTACTCAGAGGCAGGCAGTTCTGTAAGAGCAGGAGGCTAGCCTGGGCTACAGGAGAGCCTGTCTCAAAAAAGAATAAATCAGACAACAAAATTAAAAATTTTAATTGTGTACCAAGGACGCTAATATACAAAGTCAAAACGTAACCCAAGAGCCAGTGAGCTGGATCAATGGGTAAACACAGTTTGAATTTAATCCTCAGGACCCACATGGTGGGGATATTAGAGGCCCATAAACTGTCCTCCAACCTTGCATATCATGGGCATGCATATGAATTGTGTATATATATGAAGAAAATATGTACAAATCATTCATCTTAAGGAATTGGTATCCAGACTACATAAAGGAACCCCGTCAAGAGACTAGAAATTGACTAGATTCAAAAAGAAACACCGGCAACAGACAAGGTAACCAAGAACTGAGGCCAGCCTAGAGAGTCACCCAGCTTTAAGGGTCTTAAGAGAAAAATGCAATCCAGGACCAAGTAAAGCACTGTTTTCTTTCTTTACTTTCAATCTGGCCAGGCTGATCCTTTCCTTGAACTAAATCAGAAGACAATATGAAGGGGGGGGAGGGGAAGACTTATTAAAACTGGAATCCAAGAAAGGACTATAACCAATTCTGCTTAAAGTTCTGCTGTAACAGAATTCTGCCTCCGTTACAGAAAGCTGATAATTAAGTTGCCGCAGCCCAACACCAACAACAGTTGAAAATTTGGGTGAATCACAAAAGAGATTTTTCTTGTAACCATAGTACTAAGGACTTGCAGTAACTAAGAAATCTCAATCCAAGAAAATGCCAGGTAGTGGTGGTGGTGGTGGTGGTGGTGGTACACACAGTTGATCCCATCACTTGGGGAGGCAGAGGCAGGCTAACCTTCATGAGTTCAAGGACAGTCAGGGCTATTAGAGAAACCCTGTCTCGAAAAAACTAACCCAACGTGTGTGTGTGTGTGTGTGTGTGTGTGTGTGTGTGTGTGTGTGATTTTTAAACTTTTCTTTAGATTTACTGGAGTTATGGACGGTTGTGAGCCACCACACGGGTGCTGGGAATCATACCCAGGACCTTTGCAAGAGCAACAAATGCTCTTGACCACTGAGCTATCTCTGTCCTTAAAACTGTTAGCAGACTGAATGCACGTGGGCTAGCATGAGCACACAGTATATATCTGTGGTGCTGAAGCAACCTCTAGTGTAGGAAATAGAGTCCAAACCAGATTCTCTCTCCTAAGGTACTAAACTGTGAAGGCTCTGAAGCCACAAGTCCAGCTGACCCCAAAGACACAAGAGAAGCTATCATTAAGGATAAGAAAAGGATGGAAGATGTTCACAACTGCCACTAGGATAGCATGCACCAAGTAAAATGAAGGCAAAGAATTAAATAAACAAAAGTCCAGAGCTGATCAGGAAAACTGAGATGCTTTCCCATCTTTCAGCTAGGATTCTGAGCAACAAGGGAACTTAATTAAGCCAATGATGCACAAAGGAACCCTCTGCAACAAAACTGAAACTCAACTCTTGACTAGGCTAACACAAATGCCTTCAATTACAAGTCCATAAATCCAATTTTCCAAATATACTCTACCAGCAGTTACTTTCTATTCATAATATTCAGTATTCAGTAAAATAATCTCAAAGCTAGAAAGGTGGCAAGTTGAGTAGAAGCACTTGCTACACAAACCTAGCAACCTGAGTTCAAACCTCGGAGCCCACATAAAGGTGAAAGGAGAGTTGCCCTCTGGCCTCTACATGCCCTGTGGCATGCTCCCCTAACACACACACACTCACACACACTCTCACACACACATACCAGCAACAAATGCAACAAACTATCCACAAACAAACAAACAAACAAACCGGAAAAAATAAGGCTGGGGATGGAATTTTGGTTCAGGGGCAGAACACTGACTTAGCATGCATAAGGTCCTAGGTTGTCTCTAGAATTATAAAATAGAGGGGAGGGAGAGTAAATACAACCAGAAGTTGACTTTTTAAGAACAGACCAGTAAATTGATAAACTTATAGCAAGAATAAAAAAAGAGGATACCAATATTGGGAATGAAAACTTGAAAATAACAGACTGTAGACTCAGAAAGAATTATGGAGCATTCCAAACATCTCTACATTCACCAATTCAGGTAGAATGGACAAATTCCTCAAAATGTGAATCACAAGCAGGGAAATGGTCATGCTTAGTTTTAATAAACGTAGTACTAATGAACGAAAATGATAAAAATGAGAATAGTTAAGTCCAAAAACTTGAGACATATAAATCACTTTTGGGAGTGGGGTGGTTTAAGACAGGGTTTCTCTGTGTAGCTTTAGAGCTTGTCCTGGAACTCACTCTGTAGACCAGGCCGGGCTCAACTCACAGAGATCTGCCTGCCTCTGCCTCCTGGGTTAAAGGTTGTGAATAAAGGCGTGCAACACCACCGTCCAGCAGCACTCTTTTTTTTTAACATTCCAACCAGATCTCACTCAGGATTTTTTTTTTAAATTTATTTAACTTTATTTTACATGCTCTTGGTGTGAAGGTGTCAGAGCTCCTGGAACTGGAGTTACAGACAGTTTTGAGTACCATGTGGGTGCTGGGAATTGAATCCAAGTCCTCAGGAACAACAGCTACTGCTCTAAACTGCTGAACCATCTCTCTAGCCCCTCATTCAGGATTATGACAACTAAAAACTGAGCAGTAAGTTTGTTCTGTAGTTACTTGATGCCCAGGTAAGCAGATAAGAGAGGAGGGGTGTTGGTGCTGGAGAAAGTCTTCCAAAGATTCACCATAAACAACAACATTGGGCCGGGCAATGGTGGCACACGCCTTTAATCCCAGCACTCGGGAGACAGAGGCAGGCGGATCTCTGGGAGTTCGAGACCAGCCTGGTCTACAGAGCTAGTTCCAGGACAGGCTCCAAAGCCACAGAGAAACCCTGTCTCGAAAAACCAAAAAAAAAAAAAAAAAAAAAAAAAAAAAAAAAAAAAAAAAAAAAAAAAAAAAAAAAAAAAAAAAAAACCACCACCACCAACAAAAAAACCAACATTAATTCTACAAGTTTTCTAAACTACCATCTTAAATTCCAGACTCACACCTAACTACCATGTTTGGCACTTCAAACTCAACTTACACAAAACTGAATTCATTCTTATCCCATTCCATCCCAAAATATCTCCCTCCTGTTGTATATTTTTCTCCTATAGTCACCCATATAGCCTATCAATCAAGAAATCCAAACTCCACCACCCAGCTAGTTGTGACACCCTGCCCTTACCCCTACAGTCAATTACCAAATTCTGATTTTTAACCTCTAAAATTAATTTTCCAGTCTTTCCCTTTAAAAAAATCTATCCTCTGAACTACAGAAATGTGCCTATTCCTCTTACCTAGTTTCTCATCAACTGCTTTCCAATATAAACTAAATTCACTGGTAAATATGTACTGCAGTGTGTGTGTGGTGCAAATACAAAGAGGTGTTCATGTGTGTTGATGTTTCTGTGTGGAAGACAGAAGTAGACATCAGATGCCTTCCTCAGTCTTTCTACAGAACTTGGAGCGCACAATCAGCACCAGAAATCCACCTGTCTTACTTCCCCAAAGAAGCTTTCCAGTCAGTCTTTCTTCGTTGTTTTTTGCTGTTTTTCTCTGTACTGCAGTACACTCTGGGCTCTCTACCCACACTTCTGTCCTCTTTACCACAAATATTATTTCAACTAATTATCTCATTGTCTAAAACTCAGCCCAAGTATCACAGAACCAATAAAAGAACCACCCCCACACCCATAAACTTCTGTAAAGCCTGAGGTCATCTCTCCTACCAAATTACCCTAAAACAATCTCCTTCAATAGATTCAATTGCACTTGACAAAAGTGAGTCCCGATGGCCAGGACAGGAGATGTATGAACCCTTGGCTAAGCATGCAGAGGCACTGCAACAATTAAAAACTCTTTAAGGCAAAGATCTCTAACAACCTGACACACACAACCAGTCTCCCCTGAACTCAACGGTTTTCTTCCCATGTCTTTCAAAAATAATCACATGAGAGAAAACTGTATTGCTGAAACAATCAGAAGTACATTAAGAATGCTTGCTTACAAAATTGGGGCCAATTAATAAATAAGTTCTTCATCACAAAATTGCTGCTACCTACCAAAGCTATAATTCCTTTTGCATTTTCTTGCCATCCTGTGTATGACTGAGCGGAGATTGGGCACCGACATGACATTGCACACCTGCAGGCATCAGAAGACAACCTCCAGGTGTGCATTCTCTCCTTCGGCCATGTGGGTTCAGGGCTCAAGCTCAGCAGGTCAGACTTGGCAACTCTCTGAACCATCTCACTGACCCAAAAAATTTTTAAGGCAGACAGTTAAATTAAAAATCCTCTTAGGCGGGGCTGGAGAGATGGCTCAGAGGTTAAGAGCATTGCCTGCTCTTCCAAAGGTCCTGAGTTCAATTCCCAGCAACCACATGGTGGCTCACAACCATCTGTAATGGGGTCTGGTGCCCTCTTCTGGCCTGCAGGCGTACACACAGAAAAAAATATTGTACACTAATAAATAAATTAAAAAAAAATCCTCTTAGGTTACCAGATTACAATAATGGTACAAGTATTAGACTGGCTTTATCTAGGTGTTTCCTAGATAAATGCAGCAATTTCTCAGTAATGATACAAGAACAAACTCAGTTAACAGTTTGTCACGGAGGTCTTCAGCGCACTAATTTCTAAATAAGGACAGACAATAAAGAAAACTGTAAAAGCCAGACGGTGGTGGCTCATGCCTTATTAATCCCAGCACTCGGGAGGCAGAGGCAGGCGGATCTCTGTGAGTTGGAGGCGAGCCTGGTCTACAAGAGCTAGTTCCAGGACAGGATCTAAAACGGCAGTGAAACCTTATCTAGAAAAACCAACACTCCCCCCCCTCCCTCAAAAAAAAAGGGCAAAGCTAGCCATGATTGTCTATTATAAAGAATATTTGAAACTGGGGAGTAGTGCCATATGCCTTTAATGCCAGTACTAGGAAGGCGGAGGCAGGCAGTTCTCTGTAAATTCAAGGCCAGCATGGCCTACAAAGAGAGTTCTAGGACAGCCAGGGCTGTTACACAGAGAAATCCTGTCTTGGGGGGGGGGGAGGGGAAAATAAATAGACTAGAGGTATAGATTCATGGTGGAATAGTTACCTTAGTGTGGGCAAGGTCCTGTAGTCTAGACAGTATCATGGAAGAAATACCATGCCAATAAGGCAGCTCAACAGCTAAACTGTGGTGGCGCACGCCTTTAATCCCAACACTTGGGAGACAGAGGTAGGTGGATCTCTGTGAGTTTGAGGCCAGTCTGGTCTACAAAACAAGTTCCAAGACAGCCAGGACTGTTATACAGAGAAACCGTCTCAAAAAAGGCAAAAAAAAAAAAAAAAAAACCCAAACAAACCCCCACCAAGTCTGACAATATGAGTTCAATCCCCAAAATCCACATGGTGCATCATTGGACTTTACTAAATATAAATTTTACCTTTTTGTAAAAGGCTGAGCTGGGCAAGGTGATCATACCTATAATCTTGGCACTGAGGACGATTAAGTTTAAGGCCAACCTGGGCTACAGAGTGAGATCCTATCTCAAAACATATATGGATACATACATAATAAATCAAAATGAAAGACAAGTCATTGCTCCAACCTGTCCAAACAGCACTGTAGTTAAACATTTATTGCACATTTAAAAGTCTGCAAAAGCTCAGCAGGTAGGGCTTCCCACCAAGCCTGACTGACAGAATCTACATGGTGAAAGTCAAGACCTGACTCCTACAAATGTCCTCTCGCTGCCACACGCATACCAAGTGCAAGTGTTACAGACGCACAAACTCATACACATGCAGATACACATGAGAGTAATGAACGTAAAACTTTATTAAAAAAAAAACTCAGTTTTAAAACAATGAACTTAACTTTGGAAGAATTAAGAATTCTTTTCTCTGATAAATCTAAAATTCTACAATTCTTATTCAACCAAAAAAAAAATCATTGAGTGCTCCTCATCATGATACTCATGAAAGAAGCAGTTGAAAGTAGTCTAGCAGTCCATTCTCATGTACCTAAACTGAAATCAGTGCTCCACTGTTAGGTCTGACCATTTTCTCTCCCCCAACTAATCTAAGTCACTAAAGTAATTCAGAAAGAGGCTGTTCTACCACCTTTTAAAATTTAAGGGCTGGGCAGTGGTGGAACACACCTTTAATCCCAGCAGAGACAGGAGGGTATCTGTGAGTTCAAGGCTAGTGTGGTCTACGGAGCAAGTTCCAGGACAGGTTCCAAAACTGCTCTTGAGAAATCCTGTCTCAAGGGGGTGGGGTGCGACACGACAAAAAGTCTACACACACAGAGTTAATAAAGTTTAAACCTAATTATTTTAAAGTGCCACTTTTCTTTATTTAAAAAGAAATGAGGCAGGAAAGTGGTGGTACAGACCTTTAATCCCAGCACTTAGGAAGCTGAGACAGGCAGTCTGAGTTTGAGGCCAGCCCAATCTACAAAAGCTGAGTTCCAGGACAGCCAGGACTGCTAAACAGAGAAACTCTGTCTTGAAAAGCCAAAACCAAACCAAAAGGAAACAAGAAAAGGTACCTGCCCTACAAATTATTGCAGCTATGAAAGCCTGAGTGTTAGAAATCCAACTCAGTAATGTTCAATCTTTCAATCTACTATAGAAAGCTATGCCTATAGTAAATTATGGGATCCCAATATAGTTAACTATCCTACTTTGACTATATGTCAAAATTTTATTTGTTGCTGGACATGGTGGCTTATGCCTATAATCTAAGGACTTTTGAAGTAGAGGCAGGAATAACAGAAGAGGTTCAAGGTCAGCCCCTGCTACATAGACTATTCAAAGCCTGTCTGACCTTCCACAAACAAAATAAAAACCATTTGTCTATAAAGTCTTACCTGAGGCCACACTTAAATCTCACTATTCCTTACTGCCAGGTTCACAAAAGTACCAAAGGATTCCTGGAGGCCTAAGAGTCTCACTGTGTACATTTTATTCTCATCAAGCTTGTTTTACCTAGCCAATACTCTTAAATTCCACCTATCTTCTGGTCATAACTAGCATATAAAAGTTTAACTTTCTTTGCTAGGCAGTGGTGACACTAGTCTTTTATTCCAGCCCTCACAATGGAGATGAATCTCTGAGTTTGAGACCAGCCTGGTCTATAGAATGAGTCCCAGAAGAGCCAGGACTACATAGATAAACCCTACCTTTAAAAAAGAAAAGAAAATTTAACTTTTCTCAATCCCACTTGTAGTATAACAAGCTATTCTACACTTACAAGTAAAATACAGTGACATATAATCTAAAATTTTTTAAATTTGTAATTTGTTTTGAGACAAGGTCTTTCTGTGTAGCCCTGGCTTGGATATCCTGTACTAGGTCTGTAGACCAGGCTGGCCTCAAACACACAAAAACTATCTTCCCCCATGTGCTGGTCTTAAAGGCATGTGCCACCGCAACCAGGAGAATTTGTAAATGCACTTCAGAAAGAATTCCATAGAATGAGTATATATAAATGAACTCAAGCATGGACATTCTTAACAAAATCTCAACTACCCAGGGCTACCTATTTGTTTAATAACAATTGAGCACAGTGTAAATTAAAAAGGCATGTACTCAATGGCTACAGTGACGTAAATCTTTATTCCAAGGACTTAGAAGGTAGAGGTAAGAGGTTCTCTGTGAGTTTAAGGCCAGCGTAGTCTACATTGGAAGTTTCAGGCAAGCCAGAGCTATATAGTGTATAGTGGGACTTTTTCTTAAGGGAAAAAAAAAAAGCATGTACTCATACAAACATTAATGAATATGGATGTTAGGGCATAAGGATATCAGGGTAAGAAAAAACGGAAGTCAAATTGTTCATTCTAGCAAGTTTCACGCCTGTTAAACAGCCGAATTCTGGGATGCGGTGGCATTAACCTGTAATCTCAGCACTCCTGGCTAAGGCAGAAGGATCTAGAGTTTGAGTAAGCTTGGGCTACACAGCCAGACCCTGACTCATTAAAAAAACAGACAAGTGAATAAATAAACAGCCTCATCACAAATGACCCCTGTAGCCAATCCAGTTAAAACGGCTTGTCAATTTTAACCAAATAATAAAAATTACTTAAGAGCTTACCCAGGGCTGAAGAGATGGCTCAGAGGTTAAGAGCACTGGCTGCTCTTCCAGAGGTCCTGAGTTCAATTCCCAGCAACCGCATGGTGGCTCACAACCATCTATAACGAGACCTGGTGCCTTCCACGCCAGCAGTACATTGTATGCTTAATAAATAATTAAATCTTAAAAAAAAAGATCATACCCATATATGAGGTCCTCTTCACACGTTTGGCATTTGTGATTCAAACTATATTTTTTCCTTATATATTTCCTAACAACTTGATAAATTGCAAATACAATGAGATGTTCCTTTTTAAATTCCTGGCAAATCACTACATTCTTTAACTCATCAATCAAAAGTATAGTGTATTGTAACCAAGATAACTTAATTCTACTTTATCCAATCAGCAACTGATTCTGCAGCTACAAGTGTAATGTCCAGTACATCCTTTCCAAACAGGTCCAAGCCTTTTAGACGCAGGGCCTCACATAGCCCCAACTGGCCTCCAATTTGTAACTGAACTTGTGATTCTTCTGCTTCCATCTCCCTGACACACCATTATAGCCAGCTGATGTGGTAATGGGTACCTGGGTACTAGAACCCAGTGCTTCCTGCATGCTAGGTGAGCACTCTACCAATTGAGCTACATACCCAGCCAGATTTCTTAAAAATCATCACAAGAAGATGCCATCTGAACAAAATCTACAGTCTTGGAATAGGTTAGGTTAATATGGAAAAGATAAAACTTTCCAACCACCAATTTCCTAATGGTAGGAGAAAATAACACCCAGCACAGACATAATATCCAAAAGGCACTAGCACTGTGTGAAACAGAAATCCTAAAACATACCTATACATTGCCATACAGCTGCAACACATAGATGTTAAAGACTACACCACTTGGCAGCTTTCATATCCATTCAAATCATGTACAGGAAAGGATTAAGAATGTAGGGACTAGCTGGGCAATGGTGGAGCATAGGCCAGGCAGGGCTGTTACACAGAGAAACCCTGTCTGGGGGGGGCACAAAAAAATCCAATCCCTGACTTCAAACTTTACTACAGAGCTACAGTATTGAAAACAGCCTGGTATTGGCATAAAAACAGACAGGAGGACCAATGGAACTGAATAGAAGACCTGGATATCAATCCACACATCTCCGGGACACCTGATCTTTGATAAAGAAGCAAAATATATCAAATAGAAAAAAAGAAAGCATATTTAACAAGTGGTTCTGGCATAACTGGATATCAACATGTAGAATGAAAATAGACCCATATCTATCACCATGCACAAAACTCAAGTCCAAATGGATCAAAGACCTCAACATAAAGCCAGCCACACTGAACCTCATAGAAGAGAAAGTGGGAAGTACACTTGAACACATTAGCACAGGAGACCACTTCCTAAATAGCAGCACAGACACTGAGAGAAACAATAAATAAATGGGACCTCCTGAAACTGAAAAACTCTGTAAAGCAAAGGACACGGTCAACAAGACAAAACGGCAGCCTACAGAATGGGAAAAGATCTTCACTAACCCCACATCAGACAGAGGTCTGATCTCCAAAATATACAAAGAACTCAAGAAATTGGATACCAAAAAAAATCACATAATCCAATAAAAAAAAAAAATGGAGTACAGACCTAAACAGAGAACTCTCAACAGAGGAATCTAAAATGGCTGAAAGGCATTTAAGGAAATGTTCAACATCCTTAGTCATCAGAGAAATGCAAATCAAAACAACTCTGAGATTCCATCTTACACCTGTGAGAATGGCCAAGATCAAAAACACTGATGACAACTTATGCTGGAGAGGTTGTGGGGAAAAGGGAACACTTCTGCATTGCTGGTGGGAATGCAACCTGGTACAACCCCTTTGGATGTCAGTGTGGCGATTCCTCAGAAAATTAGGAAACAACCTTCCTCAAGACCCAGTAATACCACTTGTGGATATATATCCAAAGGATACTCAATCATGTCACAAGGACATGTGCTCAACTATGTTCATAGCAGCTTTGTTTGTCATAGCCAAACTCTGGAAACAACCTAAATGCCCCTTGATTGAAGAATGGATGAGGAAAATGTGGTACATTTACACAATGGAGTACTACACAGCAGAAAAAAATGACAGCTTGAATTTTGCAGGAAAATGGATGGAGCTAGAAAACATTTTGAGTGAGGTAACCC
The DNA here is from genome assembly GCF_014885135.2 of Alexandromys fortis. NCBI lineage: Eukaryota > Metazoa > Chordata > Mammalia > Rodentia > Cricetidae > Alexandromys > Alexandromys fortis. The sequence continues at coordinate 16,908,113 of NW_026067902.1, forward strand.
AGACAAAGAAAGACAATTATCACCTGTACTCACTCATAGGTGGTTTTTAAACATAAAGAAAGCCAGCCTACAAACCACAATCCCAGAGAATTTAGACAACAATGAGGACATTAAGAGAGACTTACATAGATCTAATCTACATGGGAAGTAGAAAGTGAAAAAGACAAGATCTCCTGAGTAAATTGGGAGCATGGGGACCTTGGGGGAGGATTGAAGGGGGGGGGGAGGAGAGAGGCAGGGAAGGGAGTAGAGAAAAATGTAGAGCCCAATAAGTATCAATAAAAAAATGTAAAAAAGGGCTGGAGAGGTGGCTCAGCGGTTAAGAGCACTGACTGCTCTTCCAAAGGTCCTGAGTTCAATTCCCAGCAACCACATGGTGGCTCACAACCATCTGTAATGAGGTCTGGTGCCCTCTTCTGGCCTGCAGGCATACACACAAACAGAATATTGTATACATAATAAGTAAATAAATAAATATTAAAAAAAATCAGTTTAAAAAAATGTAAAAAATAAAAAAAGAAAAACAGAAAGAAAGAAGACAAAGAATGCAGGGACTAATGGAATGTAGTAGTAACTAACTTGGCAAAATCCTGGAAACAGTCTACAATGCAGACTCTGCTACCTATAAATTAAATTTTACCAAATTTATCTCCCAAACAACTTAAAATACAAAGCCTGCACTAGACAACATAACTTATCTGGATTCTTAAGTAATTGACCACATTTTAAAAATAAATTGAAAGGGCGGTGGTGGCACGTGCCTTTAATCCCAGCCCTCAGGAGGCAGAGACAGGTGGATCTTAATGAATTTGAGACCAACCTGATCTACAAGAGCTAGTTCCAGGACAGGCTCCAAAGCTACAGAGAAACCCTGTCTCGAAAAACCAAAATAAATAAATTGATAACCCCTAAGTCAACCGAACCTAAAAAGAAGTGAGCTCAGCTCACTCCTAACACTACTTCACCTAAGAGCTACATTTTACCTTGACTTTCTTTATGACTTGGGCTAAGTCTTTCAAATGAAAACTATAATGATGTTTGCACGTGCCTGATTACTGAAATTTAATCCTGATATGAACATGAAGTACTCAAGGCTGGACCTATGGAGCAGAAAAATACTGAATGACAAACATTAACTGACATGTAACATAAGCCATGTTTTAACCTTCATTTTTATTCATGGGGGAAAACACCTATAATGCCCCAAATTCTACATGACCAAAATACTGAAAAAACAAAAACTGAGGACCTCTATACATTTAGAAAATGTGAGCCAAAAAAAAAAAAGCTTCAAACTGCCATTTCGCTGCTTTTATAAAGATAACTGCTGGATCACAAACAAAAATGTGTAACTTGGCATCTGATGAATCGAAGTAACAAGCAATCTACAATCTAAAAATTATGCAGATAAGCCTATCATTTCATGTCACTAATTTGTATACCGACGTGAAGGAGTAATCTTGGTTTTGCCTGACGAGCATTAGGAAGATAAATTCCTGCCTTAGAGTAACATCCACTCAGTCCATTCATCTCGGGAGTTTAGGGTAGTTTCCCAACAGCATCTCCGTAGGTTTCCCTGTGGTACTCATTCACACATCCAACTGCCACTAGAGCGAGAAGTAAATAAACAATGTTTACTTACGCAATTATTTATAACAGAATCCTGGTCAAGAATGCAAAAGTAAAGTAAGTCGGGCATACCCAAAGGAAACGGCACGTTTGTATAATCCAAATTCACCCTGAGCTGACCACTATGGAAACCAGAGGCCTCCCACACGGGCTCGTTTTTACTACCACTCTTGATTTTCAGAAGGAGTAATGTCAACTCAACGTTTTACCAGTACAGAAGACAGAAGTTCCTGTAACCTCTCGTTCCAGATTCTCAAAGGCTGTTTATAAGAGCTGAGCTAGAGCAACGCCCCCCAAAGCACCCCACAAGAATTAAACACCCCAAACGTTACGTGGGCCCACAGAAGGTTCGAAAAGGCAATCTACCTTCATTAGTCATAGGGACCACGGGGTCAGAGACCAGGAAGGTGAGATGGGCTTGGGGGTAGGTAGCAAAGTGAAATCTAACCCCAGAAATCACAACACAGGCCGCAGCCTAAGAGCTGAAGCTGGCGGGAAGTGAGCTCCCTTTCCGTTCCCAGGGGAAAGTCCAGGCCAGAGCGGCGACCACACTGTGGACTTACAAGGCGCCAACAGTGCATGCCTACGGACGCGCTGGAACCGCTGAAGGCTCGGCTCGGGAAGGGGAGGAGATCCCGGCAGACGGCCCTGGGAGAGGACTGAGCTTGGGAGCAACGGCAGCGTCTGGACCAAGGGAATTACCTTCACTGTGACGACAAAAAAGTGTCTTCAGGCTCCGGCGATGGTCCCGACTGCGCAATAGGTGGTGTCTTTCCCGCTTATCCCTCAACAGCAACAGAACCAGCTCCTTCAGCCAGTCGCCATTTCCCGCCTACCGACCTGCTGCACCGCACGGACAGGGACCCGGATGGAAAGCGGCCTCTCCGCGCAGGCGCCCTGGCTTCCTCCTCCCCCGCCCGCCGCTCTCCGGCTAGGCGGGAGGGAAGGAATGCAGGAGGCCTGGGCGGCAGCGGGGGGGAGGGGGCTACTTTCACTTCCGTAGAGAGGGTGAAGTTTCTGCCGCCCTAGGGAACTCGCCGGCTCGAATTCCTGACAAAACAATAAAAATAAAAATAGGAAAGACGAAAAAGCGAGCGCAGGGCCTTAGGGTCCACGAGTTGGACGGGACGCAGCTACTGAGTGGGGCACGGGGCCTGGGAGTCGTTTGTACTTCGGGGGCCTCCGTAGCGGGCTGCAGGGTGGTCGCAGGGGGCGTAGGGAGGAAAGCGTTAGCAGCGGAGGCGGGGACGCCGGGAACGGTTTTCCCTACCGCCGCTAACGGAACCGCCTAGGGCCGAGCGACGAGGGGAGCGCGCCCACGCCGCGGAGGCGGGGTTTAAGAACGCGCCGAGCGCCCGGAGGCCAGGGTTAGAGACTGGGCGGCGGTGGGTGGGGCCGGCTGGAAGGGGCGGTGCTAACGGCTTGGCGCGCTGGAGCCGGGGGCCAGGGACCCAGCCTGGTCCGGATGCTTTCAGGATTTCTTCAGGCTCCCCGAGCTTCTCTTTTTTGTTCACTTTCCTACCGGCAGCCGCTGTCGTTCTCGGTCCTGTGATACAAACCCAAACCCTTCGCTTCTTCGCGATGTGGACCGTGATCCTGTATGCTGAAAACTCGGATCTTTCAAATGGATTTTCACATGCAACTATGGGCTCGAAGCTCGAGAAAATATTCTGTCCAGATCAGCGGTTCTCAACCTTCCTAAAGCTGCGGACCTTTAACCCAGTTCCTCGTGTTGTGGTGACCCCCAACCATAAAATTGTTTTAGTTGCTACTTCCTAACCAATTTTGGTACCGTTATGAATCGTAATGTAAATATCTGTTTTCCGGTGGTCTTAGGCGACCCGAATGAAAGGGTCGAGACCCACAGATTCAGAACACTGATCTAGCTAGCGGATTTAGCTTCGGACTGAAACTGCAAGCCGCTTTCATATTTCTGTAAGAAATGTTTATCGGAAACGTACTGTGTAAAAGGAACATAACAGTGAACTAGGGAAAACAACTGCATTCCCAAGTTAACACTCCACCAAAGAAAACAGTTCTAAGGGTTTGATAAGGTGGGAGAAGTGGAGAAGCGATGTGGTCGCGCTAGCTATGGGCTCTGGGGAGCTTAGACTTAGTTAAGCTTAAATTTAACCAAGTAAGCCAGGTGGTGCGCACCTTCAAGTATTGGTTGGCAGAGGCAGTCAGGAGCTCTGTAAGTTTGAGGCCAGCCTGGTTTACAGAACAGAGTGAGTTCCAGGACAGCCAGGGCTACACAGAACTGTCTGGAAAAAAAAGACAAGAAAAACTTCACTAAGTGCAGTGTAAATGATGGTTTGATTTTGTAAGAGCTGTGTTCTTAGATCAAGGATACAAGCAAAAGTTCCACGGCAGGAATTGTTGGTGGTAGGGGATAATAGCAGATGAGGCGGAAAGGTAAATGTATAAGTGTACTTTTTTTAAAACTTTTTTGCTCCCCCCCACCTCGCCCCCCCCCCCCACAAACTTTCTGTAGCTTTGGGGCCTGGCCTGGAAATTGCTCCACCGACCGGGCTGACCTTGAACTCAGAGATTTGCCTGTCTCTGCCTCCTGAGTGCTGGGGTTAAAGGCGTGTGCCACCACCGCCCCGCCTAGAGTGCTCTTATAAAGTTTTTTCTTCAAAATATGGAACAGGTGGTTTGTCTTCAGAAGAGATCCTATCAGAGCTAAGAGTCCACTTGCAATCTTCCCAGCATAAAACTGGTTTGAGACTGGGCATGGGGGCATGGGTGACATTCAGAATTACTGAGGCAGGAGGTTAAAAAATTCCAACCAGCCCAGGCTACATAATGCTAACCTGGCTCCAAAAGAAAGAGAATACAGCATCGATTGCAAAACGATGGTGATCAAAGCATAGAACAAGTTGGGAGTCCATATAGTCATAGGCTCCTGAAAGACCAACTGAAAATCATAAAATAATTCATGGTTATCTACTGCCTATGTTGGAAAGTAATAGAATGTAAACTAAAAAATAAATTATCCCCATTGAGTACTAAAATTACTTTGTATACATTTTTACACACACTCACACACACACACACTACTGTTGAATGTGAAGGTCAAAAGACAATTATGTGGTTCTCTCCTGCTTCCTTGTGTGATCCAGAGATGACACATGTCATCAGGCCTGCGCAAAAACTCACAGAGATCTGCCTGCCTCTGCCTCCCAAGTGCTGGGATTAAAGGCATGCGCCACCACCGCCCGGCCTAAGACTTTTTAAAATGTATTTGGGTGCTTTATATGCGCTATGTGTGTGGCTAATGCCCAAGGAGGTCAGAAGAGGGCGCTAGACCCAGGACCTATGGAAGAATAAATAGAAATGCATACATACGTAGTCTGTAAATGCATGTTTTAGGTTTTAGAAGCATATAAGTTTGAAAAAGCTACTTTTTGGAACTTTTTAATTTTTATCTTAAAAAGTTTAGGGGTATGGCGAAATGGCTCCCTGGTTAAGAGTTCTGGCTGCCTCCTCCAAGTGCTGGTATCAAGGGCATGCACCACCACACTCAGCACTGGCTTTGGTTTTTCAACACAGTTTCTCTGTAGTTGAGCTTGGTCTCAAACTCCCACACATCTGAGGATGACCTTGAACTTCTGGCCCAGCTGCCTCTACCTTGCAAGGGCCGAGATTACAGACAATGTGACATCATACATCAATTAAAGTTTCTGGGGAAAAATGACATGATATTTACAAAATAATGACATCATCTCAGATCTTTATGGTTCAAGTGGGATGTCCCTGTTGTGACTTGACTAAGAATGTCCCCAATAGGCTCATGTACTTGGTCCCAAGTTGGTAGCAATGTTTGGGGAGGTGCAGGCTTCTGAAGGAAATAAGTCACTGGGTGTGGGCTTTGAGGGTTTACAGCCCTACCCTGATTCCAGCTGGCCCTCTGTGCTTCCTGTGTGTGGTTAGCCAACTTCCCTGTCCTGTCACCACCATTCAGAAGACTCTAGTCTTTTGAAAACAAGTGTAAGCTCCTAATCTGCTTTTAGTCCCAGTATTTTATCACAGCAATAGAAAAGAAACTGACTCGGCTCACCAAACAACACAAAACAAAACCTTTGAATCGCCACTGACACCAAAGGGAGAAAATTCCACACTTGACCTTCAGGTGACAGTCAATTTCAGGTTGACTAAAAACTTCAGGCTGTCTACATAAGGTGCACAGGAAATAAATTCTGTGTTTAGATGAGGTCCCACCTCCACAACAGCTCATTGATACATGTGGAAATATTCCAGTATCTAAAAACACTAAATCACTTTTAGTCCCAAGCATTTCAGATCACTTCACCCATATAAGAAATTTATTTTTGCCAGGCGGTGGTGGCGCAGGCCTTTAATCCCAGCACTTGGGAGGCAGAGGCACGCGGATCTCTGGGAGTTCGAGACCAGCCTGGTCTACAAGAGCTAGTTCCAGGACAGGCTCCAAAACCACAGAGAAACCCTGTCTCGAAAAACCAAAAAAAAAAAAAGAAAAAATTTTTAGTTGAATCATATGGTATATTTGTAATGGTAAAAGTAAAATGCTGCAGGTTCCTGAGTGAATGCAGCAGGCAATGGGCCATGAGACCACCACGCTGCAGGTCCCCTAGCAGGGGCAGGCAGCAGGCAGTGGATCCTGAGAGCAGCCGGTCCCAGGCAGGGACAGCACAATTCCCCAAGTGGCTGCAGTGGGCCATGAGGGACAGCGAGTCCCACAGAGGAGAGACAGACGAATGGGCATGCCACAAGACCAAACTGCAGGTCTCCGAAGGTGGCTGATCCAGGGCAGGGAAGCCACACAGCAGGCAAGAGACAGAGACACAGTTAGGCATGCCATGCAGAGTGAGGTTGGATATTTATTTAGTGGGTTATGGAGAGGAAAGTGGAGAAGGGCAGAGACAGGCAGAGAGAGAAAAAGAAGGGGGAAAGGGAGAAAAGGGGAGAGACAGAAGCTACCTCTTTGAAAGGGAGACAGAAAAGGAAGGGACTCAGGCAAGATCAGCTTGCCTTGGCAGATGGGGGAGGGAGTGGGCGTGGCTTGTCTCTGAAAGGGATAGAGCAGACCATTATAATATTAACTTCACAACTCATCATTTAATCCATGGTGTAATCAAGTTATTAGTGCAATAATATATTAAATACTGAGATATCCAGGCTGTCATTTTGCTGTGTAATGACTTGACAGCAATGAAACTTTATACAGTCCAAACTAGATTTTTTTTTTTTGGTTTTTTGAGACAGGGTTTCTCTGTGGCTTTGGAGCCTGTCCTGGAACTAGCTCTGTAGACCAGGCTGGTCTCGAACTCCCAGAGATCCGCCTGCCTCTGCCTCCCCTGCCTCCCGAGTGCTGGGATTAAAGGCATGCGCCACCATCGCCCGGCCCAAACTAGATTTTTCTCTCATCCATTTATACCTCAGTGTTTTAGACTTTGGTAAAGACAGGTTTTCTTCAAACCCAAGTATAATCCAGATGGTCTTCAATATTTCATATTCAAAATTCCAAATTCAATTTTCATACCTATTCAATATTCCATACCAATTCAATATTCCATACCTATTCCATATCCATTGGATTCACCCTACTATCTAAAAAGAGAAAAAAGTCTATAATGTATATACTGCCACTTTTGTTAATGTCTCCTAAACAATATAATGTAATAATTATTTACGCAGCATTCAGAGTGTATCAAGGACTGTAAACAACCTAGCAATCACTTAAAGATTTGTGATGGCCGGGCGGTGGTGGCGCACGCCTTTAATCCCAGCACGCGGGAGGCAGAGGCAGGCGGATCTCTGGGAGTTCGAGACCAGCCTGGTCTACAAGAGCTAGTTCCAGGATAGGCTCCAAAGCCACAGAGAAACCCTGTCTCGAAAAAAACAAACAACAACAAAAAAGATTTGTTATGGTTTAAAAGGCTAGGGGTGTAGTCAAGGACTTGGCAGCATCAGTGATAGTTTTTTTTTTTTTTTTTTTGAGACAGAGTTTTCTTGTAGCAACTAGCTCTTGTAGACCAGGCCGGCCTCAAACTCACAGAGATCCACCTGCCTCTGCCTCCCAAGTGCTAGGATTAAAGGCATGTGCCATCACCGCCTGGTGTTTTTTTTTAATACTCTAATTTGGCTTTTTTTTAGATTTATTTATTATGTATACAGTGTTCTACCTGCATGTATCCCTGCAGAATAAAAGAGGGCACTGTAATGATTGTTCTGTCTCTTTAAGAGACAAGCCACGCCCACTCCTTCCCCCATCCGCTGAGGCAAGCTGATTTTCAGCTTCCTGGCCTAAGCTAGCTCTCTTTTCTGTCTTCTTCTCAGAGAGGATTCTGCCTCTCTCCCCACTTTTCCCCATCCCCTGTTTCTGTCTCTCCCTTCTTGCTTTCTCTTTCTCTGCTCTTCTCCCTTCCCCCTCCACAGCCCCTGAATAAATAGCCAACCTCACTCTGCATGGCATGCCTATCCATGTATCTGTCTCTCCGCCTGCCCGCTGCCATCACATGGAGACCTGCCACGTGGTCTCCTGCCCCGTCCCTACTTGGGACTGGCTGCTTTCAGCAGCAAGCTGCTGGGGACTTGCAGCCTGCTTGGGACTGGCTGCTTACTGCAGCAAGCTGCTGGGGACCCACAGCAAATCCATTACAGGCACCAAGTCTCATTATAGATGGTTGTCAGCCACCATGTGGTTGCTGGGAATTGAACTCAGGATCTTTGGAAAAGCAGGCAAAGCCATCTCTCCAGCCCCAATAGTTGGTTTTAATATCAACTGAAGAACTGCCTGTTATACCCAGATCCACAAGGTCCCCCAAAACCCAACAAGGAGACTGAGTCCTGTATGTAAAAGAAAAGAGCCTTTATTTTACACAAGTTTGCAAACTCAGTCTCTCAGCATGCCCAATGTATTGGAATAATTGGAGAGCCCCAGCTCAGGGTTAAGTTTTATAGTAGCAAAGGTAGGGGTGAGGGATTTCTAAGGTTCAGGACCCATGATTGGCTGACAGTTGTCTTGGAGTATACTGGTGAAAAGCGATTTGGGCGTGTGTGCTGGCAGGTGATCCTATCTACAATGGTTGGAATGTTAGGAATTTCCTTTGGAGGGTCTGTTTCTGCCTGGGTAGTATCAGTTTGTGGTCTTTCTTGGACCCAGGCATTGCCCTAGGGTAAACTACTGAGACTCAGGCTTCTATCGACTTTGCCTTGGTTGGGTCTACCCTGTCCTGATAACATTAGTTGACCTGGGAAGACCTACTCCAAGTAAGGGCTGCTGGTAAAACCCAGATTTTTTTTTGTTTTTGTTTTCTTTATCTTCCCCCTCCCCCCCAAACAGGGTTTCTCTGTAGCTTTGAGGCCTGTCTTGGAACTAGCTCTTGTAGACCAGGCTGGCCTTGAACTTATAGAAATGCACCTGCCACTGCCTCCCAAGTGCTGGAATTAAAGGCATGTGCCACCACTGTCCGGCAAAACTGATTTGAATGCCTTTTTTGTTGCTATTGTTATTGTTGATTTTTGTTTTTTTGAGACAGGGTTTCTCTGTAGCTTTGGGGCCTCTCTGGAACTAGCTCTTGTAGACCAGGCTGGCCTCAAACTCACAGAGATCTGCCTACTTCTGCCTCCCAAGTGCTGGGATTAAAGGCATGCGCCACTACCGCCCCGCCCAAACTTGGCTTTTTCTGTGGATGTTGTGGCTCCAAATTTGTGCAGCAGTTTACTAACTGAGCAATCTCCTTGACTCTCAGGGTTCTTTCATTTTGTGTTTCCTTTGTACCCTTAGTTGACTTTGTAATCTATAAGTAGCTGAGGATAACCTTGTCCTGACCTTCCTGCCTCTGCCTCCCGAGTGTCAGGGTCTAGGTCTTGCCTGGCTTATGCAGTAGAGGGGATGGAACCCAGGACCACACGCATTCTAGACCAAAACTACCAAATGAGCTGCTCCCCTCTCCGCCCCTGCTCCCTGTTCTTATGTACAGAAAGTTCCAAAAGTTTTTCAAGTCCTAACTTGGCAGGATTTAATCTCTCTAATGCTTTCTCTGACAATATTATCAGGGACTAAATTTTGGCTATATCTGAACAGGGCAGGTCTAGAATATTCTCCAAAAAGACATACTTTAGTGGCTAAGGACAGATGACCTCCTTCCTTCCTTTACCCCCTCCTCTCTATCTTCCTCAGTTTCTTTTTTTTTTTTTAAATATTTATTTATTTATTATGTATACAATATTCTGTGTGTATGCCTTCAGGCCAGAAGAGGGCACCAGACCCCATTACAGATGGTTGTGAGCCACCATGTGGTTGCTGGGAATTGAACTACAGGACCTTTAGAAGAACAGGCAATGCTCTTAACCTCTGAGCCATCTCTCCAGCCCCTTTCCTCAGTTTCTTCTCTCTCTCTCTCTCTCTCTCTCTCTCTCTCTCTCTCTCTCTCTCTCTCTCTCTCTTTGGTTTTTTCAAGACAAGGTTTCTCTGTGTAACAATCCTGGCTGTCCTGGAACTTGCTTTGTAGATTAGGCTGGTATCAAATTCACAACGATGCCTCTGGTGTGCTGGGATAAAAGGAGTGCATCACCACCACCCAGCTCTTTCTTGGTTTTTTGAAATAGGGTATCTCTATGTGTTCCTTCTGTCTTGAAACTCACAGAGATCCGCCTGTTTCTGCCCTCCGGCGGGGATTAAATTGTCCACCACGCCCTCTTTTTCTTCTTGCAGCACAGTGGATCAGATCCAGAGCCTCACGCAAGGCGAGGCAGGCTCTATCAGATATCAGGTGTTTCCAATTTGAGCGTAGTACAGCTCGGCTTTCAGTCCTATCTGGGCTTGTGGATTATTAGGGCTGTATCTCTCAAGAGCTCCTCTTCTCTGGTAGCCCACCAAAGGGATTCCAGCTTTTTGAGCTGTCCCAACAATGGTCTCAGTGTTCTCAGGGCAGAGCCCTTGTGTTTTGCTCTGACACCAATCTTTTTACAGCACAGGAAGCTGGGTGATTGTGGGGCTCACAGCCCATTTCCCTTCTCTTAAACATGGTTGCCTCCTGTTTGTAATTCTAGCATTGAGAAGCCTGAGGGGGATTGCCTTAAGTTTGGTGTGATCTTGGGCTACATAGTAAGAAACAGGCCATTTTGGGCTCTAGTATGAGAACTATCTTTTGGTCCTCCTGCCTCCTCCACCTCCTCAGCATAATCCTCCCATTGTGTGCCACCAGGCTTGGTGACACTGACTCAAAAACTCAGTTGACTCTGCACTGCCAAGCAGAAGCAGGGTAAACTAAAGCACGATAGAGCTTAGCATCTCTGCTTTCATCATGTCTTTAGCTCAGTTAGATTTCCGCTTCACTCTAAGTGGAGAGGTGTGAATCCCTAAAGGGGCGGGCTGTTAGCGAAGGTTGTCCTCCCTCTTTTGGAAAGGCCCAAGACACTAACACAGTAGTAGTGTAAAGATTTTCCAACAATATAATCAGCAGGTCATGAGAGCCAGCTTTTAGCACATCCTTTTCTAGACCCCTGAAACGGCACCTAGTGGCCCACTGCCTGCCAGGGACAGTGATCTTTACCCGTGACTTTACGGCGAGGCTGGTGTATAAAACAAGAGGAACCACCTTCACTTTACAGTAAGAACCAAACTGCCTCTCAGGTGCTAAGACTCACCCTAGAGCCTCCAAACACTAGAACTAAGACGACATTCAGTCAGCCTGGCCACAGCCTGACCAAGACTGCCTAACTATGCGTGTCTCCTGCCTGTGGCCTTGAGTTTTCAAAGCTGTCTTCCCAGACTTTGATACTTTTTTAATTAAAAATTTTAATAAGGGGGCTGGAGAGATGGCTCAGTGGTTAAGAGCACCGGCTGCTCTTCCAGAGGTCCTGAGTTCAATTTCCAGCAACCAACCGTATGGTGGCTCACAACTATCTGTAATGAGATCTGGCGCCCTCTTCTGGCTTGTGGGCATACATGCAGGCAGAATGTTATATATATGTTGCATACATAATAAATAAATAAATCTTTAAAAAAATTTTAATAAGCCAGGTGGCTGTGGTGTACACCTTTAATTCCAGTACTGGGGAGACCCAGTCAAGCAGATCTCTCTGAGTTCAAGGCCAGCCTGGTCTACAGAGTCAGGAAAGCCATGGTTACATAAAGAAACCCTGTCTCCAAAAATAATAAATTAATTAATTTTAAAAATTATCTTTGTTGTCGGGTGGTGGTGGCACAAGTCTTTAATCCCAGTACTCAGGAGGCAAAGGCAGGTGGATCTCTGTGAGTTCGAGGCCTGCCTGGTGTACAAGAGCTAGTTCCAGGACAGGCTCCAAAAGCTATAGAGAAAGCCTGTCTCGAAAAACCAAACAAACAAAAATATCTTTGTCTTAAAAATTTTAAGTATAATTACATCATTTCTCTGCTTCACCCCTCCCATGAAATCCCCACTCTATCCCAAATCCACAGGGCCTCATTTCTTTGTGTGTAAAAATTTTTTAATACAATATTTTCTCATTTTATATAACTACCCTAGTTCGTACTCTCTCTTCTCCTCCCTCTCTCTGCCCCTCCCCCATTCACTACTCAGAAAGGGTAAGGCTTCCCACGGGGAGTTAACAAAGTCTGATACTTCACTTTGAGGCAGGACCAAGGCCCTCTTCCCTATATCTAGGTTGAGCAAGGCATCCCTCCAAAGAGAATGTTCTCCAAGGTGCCAGTTCAAGGACTAGGGATAAATCCTGGTCCCACTGTCAGTGGCTTCAGACTTCCCAAGCCTCACAACTGTCCCCCACAGTTAGTGGGCTTAGTTTGGTCCTATACAGGTTCCCCTGCTTTTAGTGCAGAGTCTGAGCTCTCACTAGCTCAGGTCAGCTGTTTCTGTGGGATTCCTCATCATGGTCTTGACCCTTTTGCTCATTTATTATTGGTCTTCCCTCTTTTTTTTTTNTTTTTGTTTGTTTTTGTTTTTGTTTTTGTTTTTTTTTTTTTAGCCAGTCTTGCACTTTATTGCCCTTCCATTAGGCCTTGACCGCATACTTGCGTAGCGGGTACAGCCTCTCCTTCCGCTGCTGCTTCTTTGTCTTCAGCTTCTCCTCGTGCTTGGTGAGCCGCCGGCGCATGGCTCTAGTTTTCTTGGGTCGTAGGTCCAGAGGCTTGTACTTCTTGCCCTTGTAGAATTTCCTGAGGTTTTCCTTTTGAGTCTGGTTAATGACAGTGAGAACACGGGCGATGGATTTACGGACAACTCGTATCTTGGAGAGCTTGGACGCGGCGCCGCCTGTCACCTTGGCGACGCGAAGCTGGGATAGCTCCACTTTCAAATCATCCAGTTGTTTTAGCAGCTCCTCCTTCTTCTTGCCGCGCAGGTCCTGAGCCTTAATCTTGGCCATGGCTGCGTTGCTCACCGCTCTCTTCCCTCTCTTGGACTGATCAGTAGCTTGGCCCGGTGCTTGGGTGTAGATCTCTGTATCTGCTTCCATCAGTTTCTGGATGAAGGTTCTAGGCAGTCATCATTCTGATACAGGGAAAGGCCTGTTCAGGCATCCTCTCCACTGTTGCTTAGTGTCTTAGCTGGGGACGTCCTTGTGGATTCCTGGGAATTTCCCTAGTGCCAGGTTTCTTGCTAGCCCCTTAATGGCTCTCTCAATCAAGATATCTTTCCTTTCTCTGCCTCTCTGTCCTTCCCCCTCATCCTCCTCCTGCCTCCCCTTCTCCTCTCCCTCCCAATTTTCTCAGGAGATCTTGTCTGTTTCCCAGCCTTCCTTTAACAATTGTTCAGTGTTGCCTGTTTATTTCTAAGGCTGATCACTGGTGTTGGGTAACGAATTAGGGGGATCATCCCTGGGGAACACCAATTCTCCTATTCATAGCAGTCGTTAATTCCTTAGAGTTCTTTTTTTTTTTTTTTACATTGTGTCTCGCGCGGCCCCGGGCTGGGCACGGCCGCCCGCCCCCCCAGGCCGCCGAGAACTGCTCTACCCCTTCGTTCTGGCCGCCGGGAGCAGCTGAGTTCCTTAGAGTTCTTTAGGGGATGTATCCCACGACTGCTCCCTTTTACACTGGGTTATCAGCTGTTCAGGTCTTGTTTAGGCAGCCAGGTGGTTGAGATTTCATGGTGTAACTCCTGCCATAGCTACTCTCCCAGCAGACTTCCTAGTCCTCCGGCTCTTACAATCTTTGTTCCCTCTTCAGCGTTAGTTCCGGAGCCTCACATGCAAGCGTTGTGCAGTGCATGTCCCAGTTGTGGCTGGCACCTCATGATCAGTTCTCTGCACTTTGACTAGCTGTGGCTTTCTGTAATGGTCTCCTGCTGCAAAAAGAAGGGTTTGCTTTGAGGGGTGAGCCCTATACTCATCTATGGTGTAAAGATAAGTATCTCGAGTGCAATTAGGAATTCTGCTGGTCTGGAAAGCCTTGGCAGTAGGTTCCTCTCTTAGGTCTCTGACCTCTCCGTCCACAGGTAGCTGCCGAGGTTTACAGTACCAGCAGGATTTCCCTCCTGTTCAGCAGATCTTTAAGTTGTTAGATATGTGTCATTATTTTAGCATTGTAAGTATGTTTCGGTGCGGTAAATGTTATGGTTCATAGGCTTTACAGCTGGGTAGGATTATCCGGTGTTGCTCTTCCTTGGCAACCTGCACAGCACTGGTACTAGGAGAGTCACTCCTTGGGGAGGAAGTTTCAGGTCAGTTCCATTTCTCCAAGTACTATCTAAGGTGTATCAAGTTCTCAGTAATGAGACAACCAGGGCAACAGCAAGAGCATATTGTTTTATGTCTCTTGGAATCCCTTATCCCTTATCCAACAAGTTTGGAGGGGTTTCTCATGCATGATGTTAGGGTTTTTGTTACAGTCCATGGCTCTTTCAGGAAGCATTATTGCCCTAAGTGGCAGCTCTGTGTGTGTGTGCGCACGCGCGCGTGTGTGCACATACATCTATATGGTGGTTTGAATGAGGATGGCCCCCACAGGCTCATGGATTTGAATGTTTGATCACCAAGGGAGTTTGGAACTGTTAGGAGGTGTGGACCCTTGGAGGAGACATGACACTGAGGTGGGGCTTTGAGGGTTCAAAAGTCCAATCCAGGCCCAGTGTGTCTGTCTGAAGTAGTGTTATTTAACCTCCTTTCCAGGAAAAGCCCCCTCTTCCCATTTCTTTTTATCACATTTTGTTTGATTCATTTAAACCAAGTGTTAGAACAGAAACCCTGGCCATCTTACTCCCTTATCTCACTGTCTAGAACTAAAGCTAAAGACACCGAAGCTTTCTACCTTTCCAAACAACCCCGCTCCTGCAGTTCAGTTTAGCTAAAATAAATGCTGACATTTATTCAAATTTCAGAGTCTAGATGCAAATGTTTACATTTACATAATTTTATATATATCTAGCAAAATCAAAACTGTGAAACAAGTTTAACTTTTAATTTATTAGAACCCAGCAACATTTTTTAAAAGCAGCGTTCCTGTCAAATTAACACTTAATTCAGGGCAAAAATACACTGAAACAAACAAAACAAACAACCCTAAATCTTAAGGTAGAAGTAAAACACTGTAAACAAAACAAATCAGCAAGTCTAACACAGACTGTAGAATGCCACAATTTAAAGAGAGCCACATAGCACTTGATAGCACACAATGTTAACACAGTCAGAAATATTACCAACTGGTCCAAGATTCCCCAGTTTATAGAATGTCTAGGCTGTTCAATCAAGTTTTTGCTGTGTAGGACAGCTACCATACAAACAACTGGCTGTTGTGATGACAATGAAACTGGCAGCAGACTTTCTGGTCTGTCTATACAGTCCCATAACGCCAAGTACAAAGCATCACCAGGCATTCCGCTGACTCCCCTTGCACTCCTGCAGGTTAACTACACTTCAGTGTAACTCGTCATAGTTTTACTGTAGGCCTGACTTTATGGACAACAAAAGTATAAACTGGTTTCTTGGTGTGGGTGTGTGTTTGTGTACACAAGCATTTACACATGTGCAGGTGTAGGTGCAGTTGTTTGTGTTTGTATATGGAGGCCAGAGGTCAATCTGTGTGTGTGGTGTTCCTCGGCAGTAGTCCTTATTGGGACCTGGAACTTGCTAATTAGGCCAGGATGGCGGCCAGCAAGCCCCAGGGACCCATCTGTCTTTGCTTCCTCAACACTGGATAATCTGATATAGTAGAAAAACAAATTTTAATAAGTTATTCCATCTTTTCCTGGCCACTAAATAACTTTGGACTGAAATATAAGAACTTCAGCATCTCACTAAGTGATGCTTCTATCGGCTAGTATTTTTATTACAACCTTAGTGTAGAGACTTTCCATATGTGTTTACTTGTTTATTTTTTAGTGTTGGGAATCAACCTAGGCCTCACACTACCACTGAGTTATGTCACTCCCCAATATTTCATGTTTATGTGCAATTACAGGGTTTCAGCCTTACATTTCCCCCTGATGATCAATACCTTTCATATTTAGGTAACATGAAAAAATTTAAAAGTGAAATCAGAAAACAAGGATTAGCTAGCTTATATATCCTAATGAAATAATGGCAAAGATATAATGCACTGAAAATAATTCTGTAAGTCTAGCAAACGAGCTTGGTGGGTTCTTAAGTAACATTAATTACAAATATTCATTTTTATTACAAAGTTTTCGACTATTTCAATAAAACAGCTGTAGACTTCATGGTACTTCTATTCATTTGTTCATTAATAAAAACCTGTTAAAATCCCTTACTTAGTAGTTCTGGAAAACTCTAATCAAGTACAATCATTAAAACTACCAGAAGAGCTTTGCTGTATGACTGCAGACTCATTTCAAGGTGGACTTGGTCACTTTCAGGAGCTGACATGTAAACGGTGAATACTTTCACCAGACTCAACTCTGAAAACAGAAAGAATTTTAGCCAGTGCTGACTACGGTTAAACAGTACTGGTATTACCTGAAAAAATCAAAATTCATTGTCAACCATGCATTCCGCAACTTCAAGAACTAGGTTAAGAATAACTTATAAACACTGTTATGATGAGCTGGGCTTCCATCAGGCCTCAGTCCTATGTCATCAGCACTCGAGCCAAATAAAAGGAGCAGGAGGTCATTCTGTACACACATTGCTTGGCATCCAGGTCCCCACTGTGTGTGTAACTATTCTACCATAACTCTTTAGAGAGTGTTAAACGAGGGGTAGTAGAGGACACCTATGGGAAGTAACAAAAATGTATTAGTGTCTGTACTAACTTCTCACTGCCATTACACTATGTGTACCATTTAACCTGTACAAACATTTGTTCCTGTTTGTCTTTTTGTGAAAAAAAAAATTAGGTTCAATAAAATGTGAAATTTACATTAGTTTGCTTTAAATGCAAAGATTAACTGTTTTTGGCTCAGCTGTGTTGTAACCAAAAAAAGTATCTGCTTTGATAATACAATATGAAAAAGTTCACATATGTACATCGGTACATTCCTTCATTAAAATTTCCTTAAATCTATCGCAATGTATCTTTACAACCGATACAACTGATCTTTACAACAGAAGTCAAAACTGACAAGTAGAGATGATTCACTGCACAGCACTTTGGGTTGCGAGCATCCCTTAGACTTAAAGGACATCATTGAAGCGCTGTTTGCCATAGTCTGCAGGATCCATCTGAAGTTCTCGTTCTTCATCATCTGCAAACAAATAATACATATCACAAATAGAGTTCCAAAGTCGCCACAGCCAGCCAGCTTCAAACTGTCTCCAGTTTTTCACCTTTCTGGCAATCTTTCCACATTTCTTATCTGTTACGTTAGCTGTTTCTTTAGCTGCACGGTTGAAGAGTGAAAAGTCTCTCATTACTTCCCAAGAGTTAATTTTAACAAACTTTTTTTTTTTTTTTTTTTTTATCATGGCATGGTGGCTCACACCTGTAATCCCTGCACTAGGGAAGATTCGGAGGCAGAAGGATCAGGAGTTCAAGACCTGGACTACATAGAGAGCTTGAGGTAAACCTGGGCTACATAAGACCCCATTTCAAAGAAACAAAACAGGAACCATCCCCAATCTAAAAAGAGAACAAGAACCATCTCTGATGGGTATCAGGGAGACAGGCAAATGTATAATAGATAGAGCTAACAAAATGTTAGGAATCTCCAGGACCGAAGCGCCAGCGCTGTGCATCTTAGCTGAGCTGGGTGTGCATGTGCCTGTGAGGTCAGAGCTTCAAGTCATTCCTAGCTCCAGAGCCAGTTCCAGGACAGCCTAAGCTACAGGAGACACTCTCGAAAATCCACTACCACCTTTTCAAATTATAAAGGTAACCTATAGTGGCCACAAAAAAGAAAAAAAAATCAGAAAATAAGAGACTAGAAGTTCTCCCCAGTCCCAACATAGAACATTTCAGTGATGTTCTCTGAGAATGGTTTCCCCTTGACTTCCTAAATGCAGCACACTAACCAAAACATAACTCTTAAAAAACAAAAAAAATTAGCCAGTGAGTTCAAGGCCAGCCTGGTCTACAGAGTGACCAGGAGTTCCAGGACAGCCAGGGCTACACAGAGAAACCTTGTCTCTAAAAAACCAAAGGAAAAAAAGAAAAAACTGTTAGGCCCTCAAAGCCTTTTTGAAGAGCTGTATGAAGTGACTACCGAGTGCCTCGCGGTAAGACTTCTCTAGCTACAATCCTATCTGTCCGCTGCCATTTTGTGCTGTCAGTTTATCTCTCAATAACAACCCCCTTTTCTAATTTTTAAATATAACTGTTCAAAATAAGTACAATTACGCTATAGTTAAGCTACAAAGGAAGACCCAGGCGGTGGTGGCACACGCATTTAGTTCTAGCACTGGGGAGGTAGAGGCAGGTGGATCTCTATGAGTTCGAGGCCAGCCTGGTCTATGAAGCAAGTTCCAGGACAGCCAAGGCTACACAGAGAAACCCTGTCTCCAAAAAAAAAGGGGGGGGGGAGTTCAATTAAAGTCTCAGGAGTTGGCTCTCTTTGTTCAATGCTTCATTTTGTTATTTATCTTTTAGTATCTCCCATAGTTGATTGAATACCATGCTGAAGATGAAGAGCAGAGTGGTTGCATGGATATGCTTTTGTATGTAATATTGGAAAACTGAAAAATCATACACTAGACCATTATAAATTAGGGACCACCTTTGAATCTTAATTATATTGAATTAAAATTTTTATGAATTCTTTATGAGAATGTCATGCCTGTATTTTGATCATACTGACCCCACGCCCTACACCAACTCCTCCCTACAACAGTTTGTTTTCAAGACAACTTCACTAGGTAGCTCAGGCTGGCTTTGAACTCATAATCCTCCTGTTTCAACCTTCCACATGCTGTTTTGGCCTTTCAGAAATGACAAACAAGCCAACTTTATTTTTCCTTTCAACAACTTTCCTATTAAAATCATACAAATTCTTGTTTAGAATTGCAGGCAACCATTTTGTACCATATTCTTAAAACTGATCACTTTTTTGTTTTTTAGGAGGTAGTGCTGTGGACTGACCTCCAAATAGTCTGTCTGCACACTTGTCATCCTCAGCCTGGTTAGATCTATGTGTCATTTGATTTTCATCTGTTTTATGGTGCTATGGATGGACCCAGGGCTCTGATCACACTACTCACCAAGCCATATCCCTAGATGGATTTTACTTTTTATTTTTGAGATAGTATCTCTCTAAAAGTTGCCTAGGCTGGTCTTGAATTTACAATCCCCTGTCCTCAGCCTCCAGAACTCCTGGGATTAGAGGCCTGTGCCACCAGGCCTTGCTTGATGATCACGTACGTTATCTCTAAAGTAAAATGCATCCCAGATGTATTAGAACATTTGTAAAGGCTGAAGTTATATTATATTCACATTTGTGTGTTGTAATCATGGCAATCACTTTCTTATAAAAAAACAAAAACCACACTTAAAAAACAAAACAAAACAAAAACCAAACAAACCTATCTTTGTCTTTAAAAGGGGAGAAACAATCACAGACACTTAGCCAGAATGCCCTCTGGAGAACCTGAGTTATGAGGTCTCAATCTATGCCTCTGAACACATCTTTCAAGAATTAGTAACTAAATGAAGACAATCATGGAGCAATGGAACATTTTGAGAAATTAAAACACAAAAGTTATTGCAGGAAAAATGTTGTTACTTTTCTGAACTTTATATGAATAAATACAAAGAGAAAATGAGGTAAAAGCGAAGGTTTTAGGAACAGAAAACGCTGAAATTTGTTCCTGGACCAAATACTTAAACATGACCTAGTTCCTCTTCTTTGGACCTGCACTGTCCTACCTCAGAATAAAATGATGTAACTGCAGTGTCTATTTGCAAAGTCCACTATAAGTGGCTATAATATAAGGGAGGCTAAATCTACGTTCTCTACTTGTGCATGTGTGTACGTGTAGCTAAGGCCCAGTCTCAGGAGCTGAGTATGCTGGACAAGCACTCTACCACTGAGCTAGAAAGCCCCAGTTCCACTTCAGCACAATTCTGATATGAGGCTTATACACCGTTTTCAAGAATTTCACTGCAGTCAGCATCATTTACACTAACTACAGTCTGTTTTCAGTGTAGTTTTCTACCCAGAATTCAAGTTTCTATCAACAACTACTTTATATTTACCTACAGTACCTGACAGAATAGAATTGATACACCGATGATAACCACAGAAACTGAGAGTTTAGTTTCTACAGAAAGCAGCAGAACCTGAAGTATCTAACCATGAGGAAACCAAGGAAATACAACCAGAGAGCTAGCCATCATTTGTGATGTCAGTGTAAAGCCCCCTGAGAGTATAAGAAAGGACTATGAACTAAACTACGACACTGAGGTCCACAAAGTCACAAGCTCACCCTTCAACTATCCTTCAAAGGAGGCAATCCAGAGAGAAAATTCTGGATTTTTTTTACTTAAAAAAACTATTGAGCAAACACTAAGACAGTGCTTTACAGAATAAAGTGCTCTGTTTTAAGTGCTGATACCAAATCATGCAGTCTACATAACTTCTGTTAGAAGTACATACACACATACGTAAGTACATGTTATTTCTGCCTTATAGTTGTGGGAATTACAAGAGAGAATTGGAATCCAGGCTTTTGATCATTGGGATGTAGGCTCTGAAACACTCAGCTAAACTTCTGTATGTAGACAGTACTTATTGCTTATTGATATTTACAAATAAACTAAAAACTTCTTTGAGATTAAAGAGCAAAGGAAGTTTATATTCTTTTAAAGAAGATTTTACTTTTGAGCTGGAAAGACAGCTCGGCAGTTAAGAGCATTTGCTGCTCTTCTAGAGGACCTGAGTTCAGTGCTCAGCACCCAAAACAGGTGGCTTACAATTATCTGTAACTCTAGTTCAGGGGATCTGATGACATAGACACACACAGGAACACTTAAAAGTAACAATTCTTTAAGATTTATTTATTTATTATGTATACAACATTCCTTCTATGTATGCTTGCATGCCAGAAGAGGGCACCAGATCTCCTTACAGGTGGCCGCGAGCCACCATGTGGTTGCTGGGAATTGAACTCAGGACCTTTGGAAGAGCAACCAGTGCTCTTAACCTCCAGCCCCAAAAGTAACAATTGTTTAAAAAACTTAAAAATTTTATGTATATGAGTGTTTTGTTTGTTCCCAACCTATATGGGCTGGAGGTCAGAAGAGGGTACTGGATCCCCTGGAACTGGAGTTCCAGATGGTCGTGGAATGCCATGTGGATGTTGGGCATTGAGCCCAGGTCCTCTGATGAACAGTTGAGCCACCTACCTCTCCAGGCCCAAGTTTCTATCTTCTTATAAGAATAAAGAATGAGTTCTCAATCTCCAATAAATAAATAAATAAATAAATAAACAAATAAATAAATAAATAAGTAAGTAAATAAATAAATAAATAAATGAATAAAGAATGAAATCCCAGCACTTGGGAGGCAGAGGCAGGGGATGTCTGTAAGTTTGAGGTCAGCTTGGACTACAGCTCGAGTTCCAGGACAGCTGGGGCTATTGCAGAGAAATCTTGTCTCAAAAAACAAAACAAAACAAAATAAAACAAACAAACAAACAAACAAAAAAACCCCAAAGACTTGTTAGCTATCCAAGGCATACTGTTTCCAGAGTTACTCTTTTCAAATTTTTATAATATTGCAAATAAATTATTCCCTTTAGGATACTCTAAGAATCTGAAATAAAAATAAGTCAACACAGGAAAGGAGGCCTTATTTAATTTTATTAGCACATACTGGAGGTAACAGTAATAGTGTTATCAGTTATGTATGAACATATCTGTTCATTATCAGTTATGTATGAACAGAGAACAGTAAGGCTGGAATGCTTTAGCTTCCTATTGGTCAAAGCTACCATTTTACAATCTGACTTGTTTAAGATCTATGCCAGAGTATATATAACAGAATCTTAGCCTTCAGTTGGAATTTCTAACCCTGTATCCCTCACTCCTCAAACTGCTCCCACAATCAGCAGAGCAGAGCTTGTGCCTAGAAAACCTTAATAATGCTTCTTCCTCAAGTCCTCCCCACTTCTTCCCTGCTCTCGAGCAAGGTCTTGGTGCTGGAGAGATGGCTCAGCAGTAAGAGTACTAGATGTTCTTCTAAGGGACTCAGGTTTGATTCCCTGCACCTATATGGTGGCTAACAACCATCTGTAACTCCAGCTCCAGGGGATATAACACTCACTTCTGTCCTCTTCTGGCACCAGACACACACGCAAACAAAACACTCAACATAAAATAGGAAAAAAAATTAAAGTAAAAGAAAAGATGTGGCCAGGAGGTGGTAGCACACGCCTTTAGTCCCAGCACTGGGGAGGCAGAGGCAGGCAGATCTCTCTGAGTTCAAGGCCAGCCTGGTCTATAAGAGCTAGTTCCAGAACTGGCTCCAAAGAAACCCTGTTTTAAAAAACCAAGAAGAAAAGATGTGGATCTGTAGCTCAGAATAGCCTAGAGCTCTCTCTGTTGTCCTGTCTCAGCTTCTTGAGTGCTGGATTACATGTATGGGCCCCCATGCCCAGCCACACTTAAGGGCACCCAGGGTTTGTTTTTATCTTTGGTCGTAAGGCTCTAACAGTGGCAAAAACATTTCTTTCTTTCCTGGGTTTGGGGATAAATGTGCCTCAGGCATTTTGAAATAGGGATTGTATTTTCCTACAGTAATTAAGTTATACACAACAACTCCATTGAAAGGTGGGCCACATTCTAGCTCTAAATGAAAAACTACACAGAATATCTATGTGATTTAAGAAGTACTACACAGACTTTCTTTTAACTGTAACTCCAATATGTGGTTTTGTTCTCCCAGCCCCCATTTTTCAATTTTAAGACTTGCTTGGGCTGTAAAAGCATTGTAATGATATTGACACAGTGAAAAATGACTTCAACTCTGCAAAATCTGACCTTGCAATAATATCTGCAAACTAAATTGTTAAGTAGGGGTTGAGCTGCCCCCCACCTCACTCTTTGGACAGTTAATAATGAACCTAATCTTACAAATGCGTTTGAAATTATTTTAAGTCTTTTAAATACTTATGTTAAAGTCAGTTGACCCAATATATTTCCCTTTACTGGGGCTGCCATTCCTGCTTATTTCTGTTCTGTGATGAGTCTCCACTATTACTAACAAACACTAAAATAAGACAAATATTAAGAAGCAAGTCTCAACTCAAGGAAGATTTACTTGCAAACACTGAAGCAAAGAATTTAGAACTGGGGATGTGGCTTAGTTGGTAGAGTGCTCACCCACTACCTGTGAGGCCCTGTGTTTCTTTCCCAGCACCACATAAGACTGGAGGTGTCGGCATATGCTTCTAATTCAGCCCTTGGGAGATAGAGGCAGGAGATTAAAAGTTCAAGGTTTCCCTCAACTATATGTTAAATGTGAGCCTAGATTACAAGAGATCCTAAAGGGGGGGGGGGATAAAAAACCACCTCCTTACTTCACTGAAAACATCTTGGGCCTTAGAACCAATAAACTTAGATTCTTTTGTGAAAGGAAAAGCATAGCAGTAATGAGAAATGGGTGTGGAGGAGAATACAAGAACGGAAGAGGGAAATCACTGAAGATAAATCACTCACTGTGCATAAAATTGACACAAATATTAAAAGAAATTCTGTGATTAAAAATCATCAGGCTTAAGACAAGCAAAAATGTAAGAATTATTAATAATACTTGAAATTAATTGCTCTAATAAAAACCTCAAAATGAACTAATTAAATGATAGAGATCCTTAAGGGGCGGGGGGGGGGGGGGAGAAAGACTCCTCAAAGGGCAAATGAGCAAGCTGTGACCAGAGGTAAAGAACATTCAGCCGGTCAGTTATAAGAACAGAAGCCAACAGAAAAGCATAACTAACAGTTAACAGCATTGCTTGGGCCCTGAGTGTAAACACTGTGGGAGAACAGGCACAAAAAAGAACACAAATAAGATGCAAGGCAAAGTAAATGAAAATTCTGGTTGCTCAAGAGCTTACAATCTAATTGGTGATATGATACACATGCAAGACAAAAGACATAAAGTGTTACAGATAAAGGCAAGCAAACATAATCCAATCAAATCATAAAAGCAATGAGCAAAGGAAAAAATTATGAGAAAAGGATGAGATGATGTCCTCACAGAACTTCCAGTACCTATTAATCTCCTTTTTTCACAAATAACTATATTTATTCTTTTTTTTTTTAAATATTTATTTATTACGTATACAATATTCTGTCAGTGTGTATGCCTGCAGGCCAGAAGAGGGCACCAGACCCCATTACAGATGGTTGTGAGCCACCATGTGGTTGCTGGGAATTGAACTCAGAACCTTTGGAAGAGCAGGCAATGCTCTTAACCGCTGAGCCATCTCTCCAGCCCACTATATTTATTCTTATTCCCAATCTAGAGTGGACTACAAAATAATGCCTAGGATGTCAGATCACTAGCCTTCCTTTTTATCCTAACTATATAGTATTCGAGGGCAATTAAATTATTTTCTAAATTTTAAAAAAATTAATTCTTGTCCTGAACCTAAGTAACTTAATAACTATAAAAAGAAATAAAAACTGGTTACCCCAGAAAACTCATGCACTGTACTACAGAAATCTTATACTTTATACCCTAAGATCAAAGGTAACTTTTATAAAAAAAAAAAAAACACTCTAAAACTCTAAAACTCCATAGATACTACTGAACACAAGCAGGCAGAAAAGAAGCCCAAAGCCCCACTACAGCACAGCAGTGTGGTCTGAGGCATGCACACAGGTAGGAATCTTAACTTTTACCAAGTTAAAAGCTTAGAAGTAATTGGTAACAAGAAAAAAATGTGTTGAATCTGTGTATTAACCATGAAGACAAATCTTTCAAACCTTTCGTTAAATATAAAGGTTAAAGTTGTCAGAACACTTCACCTTCTCATGTCCCATCAGGGGCAGAATAAATTTCTGTTCCTTATGGAGACCATGTGGCTTTGCTTTAACAAAAAAGCTGTCTGGGCAATATTGTATATACTTAGAATACTAAGTATTCTCCAGTGAGATTTTTAAAAAAGGTATTTTCTGAAGTATTTGCCTCAAGTAATGCCTAGAGTCATTTCAAACAATTTAATCCTAAAAATTTTGAGAACTCTGCATTTCAAATCGTCACTATATCAATAATATAATCTAAAAATGAAAAGAATGACCCTTCCAATTAATCACAAACTTCTATCATAAAATAGTTCTCAAAACTGAAAAATTGCACAAAATCTTGAGTTAAGACTAAGATACGGCTATGACTGTAAGTGGGGAAAATTCTACACAAATTCAACCAAACCTAAGAGGTGAGTTTCACGGTCACAGCATGGAAGCCAGGCCACGCTCACCTTGGACGTCTTCCTCTCCACCATCACCATCTTCTTCCTCATTGTAAGCCAGCTCAGCCTGCTTGTCTGCCTCATACTCACCTACGTTACCATCATCCCCATTATAATCCGCCAGTTTAGAGCCATGCTGCGGATCAACAGGGGATTCATTTTCATCAAAGAATCGGCCTGTGAAGTAGGCAGAGGATTAATTCAAGAGTAAAGAGCAGAGAAGAAGGGACCTATACTGAAGACAGACGGGAAAGGAGTCAAGGGAAACCCAGCAACTCTCAGAGTACTGCTCACAAAAGAACACATTTTATGAAGATTATACAAGACATAAGTAATTAAGAATGAAGACTCAAAATACCTTAAAAAAATAGGTTTATTGATTATATTTCAAGAGAATAGTGGGCCGAGCAGCAACTCTACTCTTGCTGTACCCCCAAATAAAATTTAGTCAACAATTTCTCTTCTGTGTTTAGTGTTTCCTGTTAAGATTTAATGTTTTCTGCAAGCGGTGGTGGTGGACACCTTTAATCCCAGAACTTTGGAGGCAGAGGTAGGAGGATCTCCAGGACAACAACAACAACAACAACAAAAAGTTTAATGTTTTTTGCTGAGGCAAAATTTTATTGTGTAGATCAGGATGGTCTCCCTAATTCTGGTGATTTAAAAGTTTTCTTAAAGTAAAGGGTGCCATGTTTAGAATTCCTTTCCTTTTCCTTCCTTCCTTCCTCTCTCCCTCCCTCCCTTCTTTCTTTGTTTCTTTCTTTGTTTCTTTCTTTGTTTCTTTCTTTGTTTCTTTCTTTGTTTCTTTCTGTGTTTCTTTCTTTCTTTCTTTCTTTCTTTCTTTCTTTCTTTCTTTCTTTCTTTCTTTCTTTCTTTCTTTCTTGAGACAGGGTTTCTCTGTAGCTTTGGAGCCTGTCCTGGAACTACCTCTTATAGACCAGGTGGGCCTCGAAATCACAGAGACCTGCCTTCCTCTGCCTCCCGAATACTGGGATTAAAGGCGTGCACCACCACGGGCCTGGCTAGAATTCCTTTTCTAATGACCTATAATCAATCTCAATATCTCTCTCTTTTACAAGAGAGGGTTTCACAGTGTAGCCCTGGCTGTTCTGGAACTCTCTCTATAGACCAGGCTGTCCTCAAACTCATGAGATCCACCTGTTTCTGCCTTCTGAGTGCTGGGATTAAAGGCGTGTGCCACTACTGTCTGGAAGACCTATAATGTCATTAATGTAAGTACTAGTTGAAAATGATATTTTAGGAAGAGAATAAATATGATACGTACTGAAATCTGAAGTCGTTTACTGCTACATATATTATTCATGAATGATTTGAAGACCATTTTTAAAGCAATCAATGAGTTCTATGCAAACTGAATTCTCTTTGCACTGTAAGACAAACTAACACTATCTGAAGGCTACTTCAAATTCCTTTTAGTAATACTGACTAGCCATAGCCATGGGCTCCTAAGGAGGCATGGCAGACAGTACAAATCAGATCCTTATTAGTATTTGCCTTGAAAAAATCCTATGTTATGGCCGGGCGGTGGTGGCACACGCCTTTAATCCCAACACTCAGGAGACAGAGGCAGGCAGATCTCTGTGAGTTCGAGACCTGCCTGGTCTACAAGAGCTAGTTCCAGGACAGGAACCAAAACCACAGAGAAACCCTGTCTCGAAAAACCAAAAAAAAAAAAAAATAAAAAATAAAAAAAAAAATTCCTATGTTATCCCTTTCTGTTTCCTAGGTCAGGTCTTTTAAATGTCAACGGAAGCTTAAAGAAGTTGGTCTATTTAAAATCACATATGCTTTCATAACAATGAAAATTCAAGAAGGGCAATAAACTTAATACCTCATATAAAAAGCTGTTAATACCTGGACATTAAAAGCATAATGGGGCCAGTGAGATGGCTCAGCAGGTAATGGGCCTTCTGCCATGCCTCATCTCTCTCCCTGATATATAAGAACACACATTCCAAAATGTACAAGTAAACACTCCAGGTACACAAAACTCTAATCCACAAACAGACGAGAGCTGGGAGTAAAGATTAGTGATAGATCACTTGTCCACACTACATCAAGCTATGTGCTCAGTTCCTAGACCTGCAACAAAGAAAGCAACAAAAACTTCACAAAACTACTTTAGCATTAAATTTACCAGAATGAAAATTAATATTAAAGGTCAGGAAAGATGATTCTGATGGTAAAGATACTTGCTACAAAAGTCTGATGACCTGAGTAAAATCCTGGAGCCCAAGGCAAAGATGAAAGGAGAAGAACAACTCCTACAAGTTATCTTTTTTTTTTTTAATATTTATTTATTATGTATACAATATATGCCTGCAGGCCAGAAGAGGGCACCAGACCTCATTACAGATGGTTGTGAGCCACCATGTGGTTGCTAGGAATTGAACTCAGGACCTTTGGAATAGCAAGCAATGCTCTTAACCGCTGAGCCATCTCTCCAGCCCCCCTACAAGTTATCTTCTGCCTCTATACTCTCACCATGGTGCACACGTGTGCATACACACACATTTAAAAAATAAGAACATCATTATAATCTCCAAATAGTAATGAGGCTAATTTACTAAGGACGTAAAGGAACCTGCAATCAAGCCTGAGGACCTGAATTCCATTCTTAAAAGGCACACGATCAGCTGGGCAGTGGTGGTGCATGCCTTTAATTCCAGCACTCAGAAGGCAGAGGCAGGTGGATAAGGCCAGCTTGGTCTACAGAGTGAGTTCTAGGACAGTCAAGACTACGCAGTGAAACCCTGTCTTGAAGAAAAACAAAAACAAAAAACAAACAAAACAAAATAAAACAAAAAGAAACCAACAACAAGCAAAAAGGGAGACAGTGGGAGGAGAAAGGGCAAGTTGTCCTTTGGCTGACATGTATACACTGTAGCAGGTGTATGAACACACATACAATATAAATGTAATAAATATTTCCAACCACTTCCAATTAAAAAAAAATCACATAGATCTACACACAATTCCCATGTTAGCTGAATATAGCCATAGATCATAAAGTTTTCTATTTCTTTTCTTTTCTTTTTTTTTTTGTGACAGGGTTTCTCTGTAGCTTTGGAACCTGTCCTGGAACTAGCTCTTGTAGAACAGGCTGGCCTTGAACTCACAGAGATCCGCCTGCCTCAGCCTCCCCAGTGCTAGGATCAATGGCGTGCACCACTACTGCCCAGTTAAGTTTTCTATTTCTGCAAAAGATTTTTCAACAAAACATTGTGAACATATAGTTATAGCCCAATGAAAGATCAAACTGCCAAATTTAATAGAAGTCTAAGCATTCCTATAAACTGTTTACTTATGTATCTAATAAACAAGAAGGCTTAACCTTACATTCAATTCCAAATATTCTTCCACCTATTTGGAATATAGTTAAACAAAGAAAAATTAATAATTAAAATCAAATCCGGGCATGGCAGTGTACACCTTTAATCCCAGCACTTGGGAGGCAGAGGCAGGCAGATCTTTGTGAGTTCAAGGCCAGCCTGGTCTATAGAGTGAGTTCCACTCAGTGAAACCCTGTCTTGAAAAACAAAACAACAAAACAATTAAAATCATAAATAATATTCTAGTGCTTCCAGACGAAGAACAAAACCAGAATAAATTAGTAAAATATTCTCTCGTTTTTAATTATTTTTAAAAATATGTATGTGTGCACGTGCACATATGTGTGCACCAGCAACGTCTGTGGAGGTCAGAAGATGTTGGATCCTTTGGAGCTGGTGCTGGGAATCAAACCCAGGTCCTCTGCAAAAGTACTAGGTGCTCTTAACTTCAGAGCCTTTTCTCTAGCACCCCCCCCCCACTGTTTTCCTAAAGATAAAAAGAGTCGTTGAATATGGAATTCTTCATTTCAGTTAGACTGGCCCACCAGTGAGCCCCTCCACCCTACTGATTAAAAAATAAAAACTGAAACAAATATATATACACATATATGGTTTATTCTCTTATTTATTTTGAGAAACAGTCTCAGTGTGTGGTCTAGAGCTCATTATGTAAATCAAACCGGCCTGGAACTCACAGAGATCCACCTGTCTATGCCTCTGGAGTTCCAGGATTAAAGATGTATACTGCCTTATAATTTTTCAATAAGAGAAAATACAAAAAGTTTAGGGCTAGCCGGGTGGTAGTGGCACATGCCTTTGATCCCAGCACTTGGGAGGCAGAGGCAGGTGGATCTCTGTGAGTTCGAGACCAGCCTGGTCTACAGAGCTAGTTCCAGGACAGCTAGGGCTACACAGAAAAACCCTGTTTAGGGCTAATAATCTTACACCAAAATATATAAAATGAAAACATTAATTGTACATTAAGTATGATTATATATTAAATAAATAAATTCATTGCTTATCTAAAGGAATACAAAATTCAAATACTGATAAAACAACTTTATCAGTGTTTAACAAATGCTTGCTAGGCTGGGAGAACAAAAAGTAATATACTCTCACCCTAATGATGTTAACATCTTAGCAGAGAAGAGAAAAGTAAGCAGTCATCACAGGACAAAGTGACATGCTGCATATACTAATGAAACATGCTCTGAAGAAGCTCAAGAAGAGAAACTGACTTAGACAAGATAGCACAGACGAAGTTAGGACTGTACCAAATATGGGACAGCGCAACAGTTTCAAAGTACAAGTAGGTGCTCGCTAAAAACAGCACAAAGACATATAAAGAGCATTCTACTTCCAAGTAACAGTCTTGGGTTTGGAGCTGCAACTAGGTAATAGAGCACTTGCCTAGCACGTGCACGCGCTGGACTCCCTCCATCCCCGCTCCTGAGGACATGTTCCCAAAGCAGCATTTTTAAGTTTTGATGTACATGTAAAAAGAGGTTTAAGTCAGGAACTGCGATCTTCATAGGAATCTGCCTGGTGTTGCTCATTGCCACTCACCAGCTCTGGCAGGATAGAGCGTAGCTCTAATAATCCTGTTACTGAAGACTGTTGACAAGGATGTAAAAACTTAACAAGGGTATCTGGTAATGAGTGCACATGCCTTTAATTCTACAACTCAGGAGGCAGAGGCAGGCAGATCTCTGTTAGAAGCTAGCCTGGTCTACACAGCAAGTTCCATGCCAGACAGTTACATAGAGACCCTGTCTCAAAAAACAAAAAGCAAAAGCAAAACCAAAAAACAACAACAAAAAACTTTAAAAAAAGCTAAAAAAAAAAAAAAAAAAAAGAGGGAGAAAAATTTGACAAAGACAAAAACAAATGAGAAAATGATAAGGCTATGGGGCTAATCTTCACTGTCAACTTGACTAGATTCAGAGTCCTACTAAAATATACCTCTAGATGTGTCTAGGACATTTCTAGAAAAGGATTAACTGAAGAGGAAGGACCACCCTGAATGTGGACAGATCCATCCTATGGGCTAGGGTCTCTGAATGAAAAAGAGAAAGCATGCTAGAGAAAGAATGCTAGTACCATTCATCCTTCCTACCTTTTCTGACTGTGAGCATGCCTTCCCTACCATAATGGACTCTGTTACCATGAACTGTGAGCCAAAACAAACAAACATTTCCCTCCTTAAGTTGCTTCTTGCAAGCTGGTGTGGTTACGGCAATGAAAGTAACTAATATAAAATACAAAAGGAAGAAAATTACAAGGTAAAACTACACTTTAAAATAAACTTTAGGGCCGGGCGGTGGTGGCACACGCCTTTCATCCCAGCACTCGGGAGGCAGAGGCAGGTGGATCTCTGTGAGTTCGAGACCAGCCTGGTCTACAAGAGCTAGTTCCAGGACAGGCTCCAAAGCCACAGAGAAACCCTGTCTCGAAAAACCAAAAAAAAAAAAACAAAAAAACAAAAAAAACTTTAGTCATGACTCAATGATGTTTCACCCCCTGGCAAACAAAGCTGAATGAAAATAATACTGATGACATTCTCTGAGTATAAATAAAAATGGCAGTAAAAGTCATAGATCTACAAATCTCAAGACAGAATTCTTAAAAATTGGACTCTTTAAATAAAGGGGAACTTAACCACAAAGGCCAGTTTTACACTTAAAAGAAAGACATTAGATTTAACATTTTAAACATTATCAGAAATGCTGGTGTGAGTAATTTGAGTTAAGAATCGTGAAGATAAATCTATAAAATCTTTTCCCACACCGGCAATAAGTATTTTTGCAAATCCTCGTAAAAAAAAAAAGAATGTATTGAATGCATGAGCAAATGGTAGCAGAAAGCTACAAAATGAGTAGTACCATGCACTCACAATGTAGGGAGAGATGGGTCTCCGTGAAAGGTGAATTATCTACTTACAGTAATAGTTGAAGACACAACAAGGGTTTGGAGAGATGGCTCAGTGGATAAAGTGCTTGCTGCGTAAGAGTGGAACCCAGAGCTGAGGTTCCCAGCACCTATCTGACAATTACAGGTGACAACCTGTAATTCTAGCACACAGGAAGCAGAGACAAGACCCCCGAGGCAAGCTAGCCAGCTACACTTGATGTGATTGATTCAGCCTCAGCAAATAAAGTAGACAGTGATATAGGAAGACACCTCATGCTAATTTCAGGTCTCCACATGCATGCACATACATGTGTCAATATCCTCATGAACACACATGTATATATACAAACACATGCAAAAAAAACCACAACGAAAACAAACCTAGTTTGAAATAACAAGAAAAAAGGTAAATATATAATATCAACTATAGTGATATTTTATTTATGTTTTATAAATAAAGCTTGCCTGAAGACCAGAAGGTAAAACTAAGCCACCAGAGGCCATGCAGTGGTGTCACACACTTTTAATCCCAGGGTTTGGGAGACAGAGGCAGATGGAGCTCTGTCAGTTCAAGACCCTGCTGGGCTACACAAGATCAATGAAGAAACAAATCCAGGTAGTGGTGGTTCACACCTTTAATCCCGCACTACAGAGGAATATAAACTGGGATAAGATAGGCTTTAGTTTGAGGATTTCTTAGAGGTAAGGGCTCTCTAGTGGCTTGGCTGCTTTGCTTTTCTGACCTTCATGTTGAACCCCAATATCTGTCTCTGGGTTTTTATTATTCATGCTACAATCAACTGAATTTAAAGAGCAGTAATTTCAGAGATAATCGTAAGACTACCAAAACCAAGGAAGTATGGAGTCTTGGATGTAAAGATTATAGATTGACTAATATTTATACAGTATAGGAAATAGATTTTGTTAAGTAGTAGTAAACAGTCTCAACTCAACATAAATTAAGTTTTCTGAAAAGTGTTCATTAGAACTTAATCAACTGACGCTCAGGATATAGATAGAGGCCTAGCCTCTATAAGGTCTTGGATTCAATCCACACATCTCAAAGAAAAAGAATATAACTGTAAGTAAAATTTTTTTTGAAGAAAAAAACCCCCAACCTTTTTAAACTTTAAGGATCGAATCCATACAAAAAGTACTTCTCAAACTCATAGACTCAAGATAAATGTACTAATTAGAACTGACAGGAAAAATGGCTCAGAGTAAAAAGTGTTTGTTACATAATTGGCAACCTGAATTCAGTCCCCAGAACACAGGAAAAGATGGAAAGAACCAACTCCACAAAGCTCTCCTCTGGACTCCAATGCATCATGCTCTACAAACATATGTCTTCATACATATAAAATCATACTTTAAAGGAGCTGATGAATGTAACTTCTGGAGATATGAAAGCTTCATCCCTACTGGCTGGCTTTCCTGTGCTGGGAGGTGCAATGCAGGCTACTGGAGGAGAAAAGCCATCAGCAGTCCTATCCTGCTGTGAACTCTGGTAAGAAGGCCCACTGGAGCAACAGTATCTTCAACACCATGGGAGTAACCACTTTCTGACTGAATGTAAGGTCTGCTCCACAAACCATACTTGGGACTAGTATTGGGGCCAAGAACCTGTGGCTACACAGATCATATAGGCTCTAAAGGAAAACCTACAACAAGGAGCTGAGATGGCTGAGTGGTTAAGAACTTGCAACTTGACATTGTTGCAGAGGACAGGGCTACACAGAGAAACCTTGTCTCAAAAAAAAAAAAAACAGAAAACACACACACACACAGAGAGAGAGAGAGAGAGAGAGAGAGAGAGAGAGAGAGAGAGAGAGAGAGAGAGAGAGAAGGTGGTATAGTTAAGGGTTCTAGTATTTAATACAGAAAACTAATAGCTATAGTATCCCTAATATATAAGAAATTCTTAATGAAATTCACAAAGAATAAAAAAATTCTTATAACAACAAAAAAGAATTTCAATCTTAAAACTGGGCAGAGGACTTGAATGGACATTTCTCCAAAGAGGACACACAAATGGAACATCAAAAGGAGCTCAGTCTCAAGGGACATAAATCAAAAGCAAAAGAACTGAAGCCTAGGATGCCAGTGTAAAGCCAGAGTGGGACCACAGCCCTGAAAACAAACAAGAGAAAGAGTTAGAACCCACCACATCCACTGGGGTGACAGCAGAGAGACAGACAGACAGACAGACAGACAGACAGACAGACAGACAGACAAGGAGAGGAAAAAGACTAAGTGTTGCTAGGGGTTAGGGAAACTGTAACTTTTTTTTTTTTTTTGAAACAGTGTCTCAGTGTAGTTCAGGCTGATCTTGAACTCACAATGGAAGCTGAGATTACAAGTGTGCCTCCTGGCTTTATGTGGTGCTGACAAAGATCAGAGACAGGACAGGGCTTCCTGTATGCTAGGCTAGTGAACGCTAGGCAAGCACTCTACCAACTGAGCCATATCCCCCGCCCTGGAACTCTTCCATACTACAGGGGAAAATGTATTAATAAAATGGTGCAGCTGTTATGGAAAATAGCCTGGCAGTTCCTCAAAAAGCTAAACATAGATTACTGTGTGACTCAGCAATCCCCGTCTAGGTACATACCCCAAAGCAGAAAACAGGTGTTTAGCAAGCCTGTGCATGAAGCTTCAGGGCAGCAATCCTCAAAATAGTCAAAAAGTAGAAATAAATCAAGTGTCCACAAATAGGTGAATAAACAAAATGCATCCATAAACTGATTGCTATCTAGCTTATAAAGGAATAAAACAGCATTGCATGCTACACCACTCAAAGACTCCAAACATGTTAAGCCAGGCATTAAAGGGCACCTTCTCATTTGCTATGACCTTGAACCTCAGACAGCTCAGATACTGGGCTCACAGGAGTGTACTTGGTTTAAGGCCACACATTTCATGATTATATTTATTGAGATATCTACAATAGAGATTAGTGGTTGCCAGGGGCTCTTAGGAGAGAATAGGGAATGACAATTTAATGGGCTCAGGACACTTCTGACTGCTCTTCCAGAGGATGAGGTTTCAATTCCCAGCACCCACATGGAGGCTCACAACTGTGTGTAACTCCGGTTCCAGGACACCCAGAACTCTCTTCTGGCCTCTGAAGGCACCTGCACATACATCTGCACACACTTTACTCCCAAAGTACACATAAATCAAAAAGACAATCAATTAATTAATTAAAGAAAATACATAGTAAGGCCTTCTACCAGGAAAGGCACCAGAGTAGAATAAAGATTCAAAAGTCATTTATTAAAGGGTAATATCTGAGTTATTTCAAAAGATCTGAAGTAAGTATACAGAAATAAACTATAAAATGTTCAGAGTAAGTGGCTTAAAAAAATCAACACAAGTACACCTTTATTCCCAGCACTAGGGAGGCAGAGGCAGGCAGATCTCTGTGAGTTCGAGGCCTGGTCTACAAGAGCTAGTTCCAGGACAGTTAAGTCTGTTAGACAGAGACACCATCAGAAAGTGGGGCTAGAGACTGAACCAAAGGTCTTATACAAGCTAGAGAAGTGTGCTACTACTGAGCTATACTTCCAAACCCAACCAAAACACCATGAAGGAAACATTATATTCTTTTTTTAAATTGATACTTATTGAGCTCTACATTTTTCTCTGCTCCCCTCCCTTCCTCTCCCCTTCAACCCTCCCCTAAGGTGCCAATGCTCCCAATTTACTCAGGAGATCTTGTCTTGGAAACATTATATTCTAAATACCCTAGAAGATAAGTGGGTGTGGACAGAGCACAGGACAACAGATCAGTGACAATGAAAACTGCTCTAAAGAAGAATGTGATGACCTAACAGCTGCAAAGCTGATCAAGTAAGTACTTGACTCAGTAATTGCACTCTTTGAACTACACTTGAAGAAACACTCAAAGTAGGAAGAATCGATAATCTAAGGGAAAGCAAACTCATAATCATGACAACTAAAATAAGAAAATATGAAATAATCTAAATAATAAGAGTAAAAGGCACAATGGAATTTAGATATTAAAAACGTATATGTAGACTAGGCAGATACCTCAGAAGGTAAACACATGCTCAAGTGTGAAGACCTGAGCTCAAAACCCCAGGATTCCGGTAAAAGCCAGACACGTAACCCAAGCAATGGTGATCCTGTAGGTAGATGGGAGGCTGAGACAGGTAAGGTCCCAGAAGTTCAAGAGCCAGCTAGTCTGGCATATAAAGTTGAAAACAACATGCCAGTAACTATTCCAAACAAGGAGAAAGGTATGAGCCAGAGGGGAAAGTGAGGCACAAACCTGAAGTGTCCTCTGACCACTTAAGCACTGTGGCATATGGACCCACATTCATACACACAGATGCACATATGCAAAGAATATATTTGTGTCTCTTTTAATAACAAAACCAAAATTATTGGTTAAGGGGTTGGAGAGAGATCTCAGCAGTTAAGATGGATGCTCTTCCAGAGAAATTGGGTTGAAGTCCCAGCACCCAAGATGGTGGCTTACAACTGCCTGTAACATGTGTTCCATGGATCTGATACCCTCTTCTGGCCTCCACAGGCACCAGATACATAAGTGGTACACAGACATAGACACAGATGAAACACCCATACACATAAAATAAAAAGTAACATCAAAGGTATGTAAGAGAACTGGTGTAGTGGTATACACCTGTACCACCCAGGAAGCTGAGTTTGGAGAGAACTACAAGTTCTAGGTCATCTTGGGCCAGATAGCAAGACCCTGTTTCCATTACCCCACAACGGGCATATAACAAATAATGTCAAGTAAATTAAAAACAGTGCCTGGGGCGAGACAATGAGTGGTTTAGAGCACTTGCTACTCTTGCAAAGGACCCAGGTTCAGCTCCCAGCACCAAAACAGTGGCTCACAACTGCCTGTAACTCCAGGTCTAAGAGGCCCAACACTGTCTTCTGGCCTCCAGGGGCACTGCATGTATATGATGCATATACATGCATGTAGGCAAAACACACACATTTTTTTCTTTGAAAAAGTGAGTACAGTGATTTCAGTTCTTCATATACATTAATGATACACAGAAAATAATTTATGGCTCAGCAGGGATCCTTCTAAGATAAGTTATAGAGAGTAATTTCCAAGCATTATTTAGAGACATTCTTTAACTACAGATTAATCTACCTATACATAAATACAAATCAGTACTAGAGAAAATTCTATAGAATCAATGTTATATGAATCTGAGTGACAAATTAAGACACTTTACTTTGTTGTTGTTGTTATTATTGTTTTTTTTTGAGCAGAGTTTCTCTGTGTAGCTCTGGCTGTCCTTGAACTTACAGAGATTTTCCTGCCTCTGCCTCCCAAGTGCTGGGATTAAAGGCATACACCACTATGTCCGGATATATATATATATATATAAACATTTAGTGTGTGTGTGCATGCATGTGTGCACACATGTGCATGAGTACATGTATCATCTGGCACATGCATGTCAAGATCAGAGGACAGTTTGCAAAAGTCAGTTATCTCTCTTATTCACTGTGTGTCCTGGGGATCAAACTCGGATCATCATGCTTGTTAGCAAGCACTCTTACTCACTGAGCCATCTTACCAGCCTTGTTATTATTTTTCCTTTCTTTTTTTTTTTTTAAAGAATTGCCTGTATCCCAAACTCAACACATACCAAGGATAACCTTGAACTCATACCCCTTCTTCCTTCTAAAAGCTGACTTTACAGGTGTACATGATCTCCTCTGGTTTATGTGGTGCTGGGAATCAAATCCAGGGCTTCATGTACAATAGGCAAACACTCTATCAACTTAGATTCCCTGATCCCCTTTTTAGACAAGGTTTCATTATGCAGTCCTGACTTGCCTTGAACTCACTAACCCTGGTTAGCTTCAAATTTATGATCCTCCTGTCTCAGTCTTTGAAGTGCCTAGAGGTATAGGTGTTAGCCACCAGGACCAGTTCTTTAAATCTGTTGTTTAATGTTATCCTCTGTCCTTGTTGAGATAATTGTTTTCAGGCTGTGATGCTTAATATTGTCAACTTGATAGGATCTAGGATCACTGAAGAGACTAGCCTCTGGCATGTCTGTCCAGGGTTATCTAGATTAGACTAATTAAAGTTGCAAGATCCACTCTAAATGTGGGTGCTGTCACTCAGGGGTTGGGATCCCAGACTGAATAAGGAGACAGGAAGCTGAGCAAGAGCACTCAGCACTCTGCTTCTTGCCTGAGGATGCACTGTGCCCAGTTGCCTCAAGCTCCTGCTGACATGCCTTTCCCAACCTGATGGGCCCTACCTTAAACTGTGAGCCAGTAAGTTCTTCCTTAAAGTGCTTTCTGCAGGTATTTTGTCACAGAAGTGAAACAAGTAACCAACACACAGGCTAATTCCACAGTGCGGCTTAAGAAAAGATTTTTTTCCTAACATATTTAAGATATTAGCTACAGTCTTACAAATAAAACATTATTTATCTATTATTTTAATCAATATGCACAAATATGCTTTAAATATCAAAGGAAAGCCAAGTAATATCCAAACTACATTTTCACATATACATCCATATAAGTAGCTGTTAGAAGACAGAAGTATTTGAATAAATTATATATGCTGTCCAGTTCTCAACACATATGCAACCTGTGTGCAAATAACACTATGGTTCTGGGTCAGGGGCTATCATAACTGGAGCTTTTAAGCAGTCTGTCAACTTAGAATTGGAGGGGAGAAGCCATTAAACAAAAACGGAATGGAAAGCACAGTTTAAGAACAGCTCCTACAGTAAATTCTCAGCTACCATGGGTTTTACTTGTAGGTCCCATTGAAATGTTAACTTGCCAAAATCAATGTCTCTGAAGTAACTAAGCATACTTCATTCCACAGTACCACTGTTCATACCTACATAAGGCAGAAACAACTGGAGGGGATGGAGGAGGGAGCCATACTGAGCTTCCCTTTACAGAAGCCTCACCCGGTGCCTGTTCTCCACAGAATATGCCACTTTTCAAAACTACTTTCTGCCCCTCCTAGTCAAAGTTTTCAATCATTAGACTCCCAAAATGAATTTTCCTTATTTCTCAAAAAAAGTTTAAATGCAAAGAACTAAGCATATATTAAGAAATCAACTCACCTGACATTTATTAATAATGGTGACTGTGATAAGACTTTATAATTTTCTTAGACTAGTTTCTATCCATTTAAAACCTATTTTTCTTTAAAATTTAACCATACTTTCTCTTTACATATTTGTTAGAGCATAACAATGAGACCGTAACTGAGTCTCGGAAACAAGTTCACTGTATTTAAAGAACTTCTGTTAACATAGTATTCGTCAATTGAGTCTTACTTTGCTTCAATTTGTGGAAATCACTGACTCTGTCCCTGGTGGCCTGCTTTAGTGTATCTGGTTGAATTCTGGGTTCTCGCTCCAGGTTTGAGCCTGGAATTAGGTGCTGAAGAGGATTTGAAGGGTTCTGTTTGGAAGTACCAGGATTTTCATTCTGGTTTAGTTGTGAACCTGTGGAAGAAACACATCAAATTAAAAGAACGTAATTCTTTAAGAGAACAATTTCATGTGACTTGCTTTAGAAAAGCAAAATCCCATGACGATCTGACCTTGGGAGGTCATAGAGTTGGTTTGCTATTAAGCCTTACTAGTTTATCAAATGCCACCTTCTCTGTGGTTAAGCATCTCCACCACTGACTACAAGCCTACTCAACTTTTTTGTCTGTGCGTTTCTACACAGTAGAAATGACACTCATTTCTCCTCCATGCTCTAAACTCTAAACAGCTGCTAGAAATCTCTAGGAACTACCAGGGTTTCAACACCTTTAAACTCTGTCATCTTCATCTATACAATGAATCATAACTGTTATCTTCTAATACTTTCGTCTAATAATTTCTTTGGATAAGAATGGCTCCCAACTGATCATATATTTGGGAGTGGAACTGTTTGAAAGGATTAGGAGATACGGCCTTGTTGGAGGAAATGTGTCACTGGGGTGAGTGTTGAGGTTTCAAAAGTCCACAACAGTCTCAGGCTCTCTATCTGCTGCCTGTGGATCAGAATGTAAGCTCTTAGCCCCATGTCTGCCTACATGCTGCCATGCTTCCTGCCATGATGTTTATTGACTAAGACTGCAAGCAAGGCTTCAATTAACTGTTTGTTTGTTTATTTGTTTAAATAAGGGTTGCATTGGTCATGGTGTCTCTTTAGAGCAATAGAACAGTAACAATGATGATCTTGAATTTCTGGTCCTCCTGTCTCTACCTCCCAAGTTCTGAGATTACAGGTATGGGCCACCACTGTGGTGGTTTAAATAAGAATGATCTTCACAGGCTCACAGATTTAAATATTTGGTCATTAGGGAGTGGTACTACTTGATATGATTAGGACTTGTGGCTTTTTTTGAAGTAGGTATAGCCTTGTTGGGGCTGGAGAGATGGCTCAGTGGTTAAGAGCATTGCCTGCTCTTCCAAAGGTCCTGAGTTCAATTCCCAGCAACCACATGGTGGCTCACAACCATCTGTAATAAGGTCTGGTGCCCTCTTCTGGCCTTCCGCATACACACAGATAGACTATTGTATACATAATAAATAATAAATAAATAAATAAATATTAAAAAGGGGGCTGGAGAGATGGATCAGAGGATAAGAGCATTGCCTGCTCTTCCAAAGGTCATGAGTTCAATTCCCAGCAACCACATGGTGGCTCACAACCATCTGTAAAGAGGTCTGGTGCCTTCTTCTGGCCTGCAGACATGCACACAGACAGAATATTGTATACAAAATAAACCAAATAAATAAATAAGACAAGGTTTCTTTGTGCAGCCTTCGCTATCCTGAACCTAGCTCTGTGGACCAGGCGGACCTCAAACTCACAGAGGTCCACCTGCCTCTGCCTTCCCAGTACAGTTTTAGAAATTATTTCTCCCTGAACTTTACCAATCATTAAAAATAATAATTTCAAGAACAAATACTACTTCACCATGCTTCTAAATGACATGTTCTACTTATTCTACAGTAACAGTTGAACAATAAGTTGGTTCTCAAGGAAATGCTAAGTAAGACTTTATACCTGGAGCCATGTTAGGTGAGAGAGGCTGTCCAGTTGGAAGATGGGAAATTGTTTGATGATTTTCATGTGGAGAAGCTAACACAGGGGGCTTCTTTAAAGCTACAAGAAAAAAACAGACTCTCATTATTCCCATGAATACTATGATTTCTAAAAGCTAAACATCGTGAATCAATTTTACATTGCAGTAATTCTATGATGCTTACCCTAATTTATTTTTTATTTTTTTTTAAATTTATTTATTATTTATACAATAGTCTGTGTGTATGCCAAAGGCCAGAAGAGGGCACCAGACCTTATCGCAGATGGTTGTGAGCCACCATGTGGTTGCTGGGAATTGAACTCAGGACCTTTGGAAGAGCAGGCAATGCTCTTAACCACTGAGCCATCTCTCCAGCTCCAGCTTATCCTAATTTTGTAATTCTCATCTTCGGCAAATAACTCTTGTAGGAGTCAGGGACATCAACATGGCCCCGGCTGCAGCAGGACCATGGACCCAGACATGGCCCTTGGTAAAAGGCAGCACAGACCATGGATATCAACATGGCCTGCCTCAGTGGCTGCACAGGCCACTCACATCAACTTGGCCCTTGGTGCCAGCACAGTCCACTAATATCAACATGGCTCAGTCAGTGGCACAGGTCACGAACATCTGCATGGACTTTGGTGGTAACACAGGCCAGGTACATCAACATAGCCCCTGGCTGCTGCAGGACCAGGGACAACAACCTGAACCCCAAGGGATACCAATGTGGCCTCCAGGGGCAGCAGGGACCATAGAGGTCTTTCAAGGAGGCTCAATCCAGTAAATGAACTATGCTTCATCTTGGGCATCTGTCACTGCTCAGAACCAGGATGATTGTGCAGGTGGTGAGCAAGTTCGGGGTCTGAGTCTGTTCAAGCTCCAGGATACTCACATCACCTTGTCAGCCCTGTTCACCAAGAACCCCCCCCCCCCCATCCACCACAGCCCTTGCAGCCTTCTCTCACACCCGTCACCTCCACTGCATCTCTAGTTCTGCCTCTCTCCAACGTGCACTCACAGGTACACTCCTCCATTTTCCCCACCTGTGCTCTCCATCTCCCAGCAGGGCAGGCAGCATAGGCAGCAGCCTCGGTGGCCAGCCCAGCCCTATTTAGTAATAACCTGTTTCTGTGGGAGCCCCAGGCTACTGCACCTCGCTGTCATAGGTGCTGGCAGCGTTATGGTTCATGGGACATGACCTTTGTGCTTGCAGCCTGCTAGCTGAGCTGTGGCAGCCAAGTGCCATCCTTGGTTCTGCCCCATTATCTTTCTTACCACCCATAAGACTGTGTTTTCTTTTCTTTTCTTTTCTTTTCTTTTCTTTTCTTTTTTGAATTTTTCGAGACAGGGTTTCTCCGTAGCTTTTGGTTCCAGTCCTGGAACTAGTTCTTGTAGACCAGGCTGGCCTCGAACTCACAGAGATCCACCTGCCTCTGCTGGGATTAAAGGCATGTGCCACCACCGCCCGGCACCTTTTCTTTTCTTTTTTTTTTGAAGTTGTTCCAGAGCTACTTCAGGCTCTGCAGACTCCTTTTTCTGCTGCTGTGTTACCGCTCAGAACCTCTCAGGTTCCTTAGAGTTCCACAGTGGGTGCTGATGGCCATTTTTGTTTTCCTCTTTGTATGATCATTGATATACAGTACTCTCTATTCTGTCTTGCTGACTACCATATTCTTTCTCTCCCCTCTCCTCTCATTCCTCCTTTTCCCTCCCCCCTCCCTTCCTCCCTCCCTCTCTTTTTTGTTTTCAGAGAAGGTCCGTTCAGGCTGGCCTTGAACTCAGAGATCCACTTCTGCCTTCCTAGTGCTGGGATTAAAGGGTATGCCACCACTGCCTAGCTGACCATACCTAACAGTTCCTGGCAAACAATAGGCACTCAGCCAAGATTTTATGAATAAACAAGTTAATATCTTGACATATAATGGCTCACAACCATAAGATCTTTTTATATAAATAAGTACAAGCAAAAATTTGTACTTTGCAGATTAAGTAAAATATTAAGAATAAGGTAAGCTCCACCGGGGAGCAGAAAGCCAGGAACAAATCCAGCCCTGGGAGCCAACCCAGTCCCGGAACACTGTTGGATCAGGACTGAGCCAACGACCAGATCCAGAGTCAGGGATCTCTACCAGAACAGGTCCAACTCCAAGCCAGGGACTTCTGCAGAGGAGATCCAGACCAGGATTTACAGAAACATATCAAAGCCAGCAGCTTAGGCCAAAGTAGGCCTGAGACAGCAAACTCCAAGGGAGCAGACCAAAGCACAGGAGCTATCTCCAGGAACAGGAGTAACCAATGGGGTAACTAGAACTGTAACACTGACTGTACCACGAGGAACAACCATCTTTGGATTCACTGGCACCTAGAAGACTATTCAACAGAATCTCAGACAGCCCCAACCACACCTATTGGAGGAAAAGATGAGTAGAAAAGGTAAGATCACATGCTACACAACAAAGAGCAACACAAGACCAGTAAAACCTAAAGACCCTACAAAAGCAAGACCTGAACAACCAAATATGGATGAGCCAGAAGAAAATGATCTAAAAAATAACCCCAAGAGAATGTTTGAAATTCTTAAAGATAAAATGAGAAATTCCCTTAAAGAAATGGAAGAAAAAACAAACAAAAAATCACAAGATATCAGCAAATCACTTAAAGAAAACCAAGAAAAAGAGCTCAAACATATAAAAGAAACTATTCAGGACTTGAAAACTGAGATAGAAACAATAAAGAAAATACAAGCCGAAGGAATTATAGAAACAGAATCATGAGAAAAAGATCAGGAACCACAAATACAAACATGAACAGCAGAATACAAGAAATGGAAGAGAGAATCTCAAGCGCTGAAGATACAATAGAGGAAATAGACTCATCAGGTAAAGAAAACGTTAAATCTATCAAAAGTTTAACCTTGAGGGAAGGTTGAAGGGGGGAGGGGAGGGGGAAAGGCAGAGTTGGTAGCAGAGAAAAATGTAAAACTCAATAAAAAAAAAGAATAAAGTATCCTAGCTGCTCAAAAATTTTTATTACATTTGTATTTACTTATTTGTGCAGTTGTGGTAGGAGGTGGGGATTAACTGTGATAATCAGCTATGGTGGGAGGTGCCTTTACCCACTGAGCCATCATGTGGAATTCTCAATTAAAACAAAATAAAACTTGAGTTTTATTTATTTATATATGACAGGACCTCACACTGTAGCTTACTTGGGCTTGGAATTCATTCTTCAGCCCAGGCTGGACTCAAATTATGTTGCTATAACTCCTGACCTTGTGCTGAGATTACATGCATGAGCCACCATGCTTGGCTCTAGAATTTTTGTTTCGTATCTCTTAAATACTCATTTTAATTTTATGTGTATGTGTGTGTCTGAGTATATGTGTGTCTACCGTGTGCATGCTGGAGGAGCCTGCGGAGGTCAGAAGGAGTCACTTCCCTGAACCTGAAGCTGCCGATGATTGCACATTGCCATGTGGGTTGCTGGGGTTGAAGCCAAATGCTTTACAAGAGAAGTAAATATTCTTAACCACTGAACCATCTCTCCACTCACTGAAATTTAATTTTTAAGATGAAAAATGTTATTTGTGCATAGAGCTTTATCAACAAGAAGGAACTTAAGAGTTAAAAATTTCTTCTCTTTTAAGAAATGAAGGCCAGCAGGGTGGTCGATTCTAGAGTAGAGGAGGCAAACTGCTATGAATTCAAAGCCAGCCTAGGCTACAGA
The DNA here is from genome assembly GCF_014885135.2 of Alexandromys fortis. Taxonomy (NCBI): domain Eukaryota; kingdom Metazoa; phylum Chordata; class Mammalia; order Rodentia; family Cricetidae; genus Alexandromys; species Alexandromys fortis. Next base: position 16,952,600 of record NW_026067902.1, read on the forward strand.
GCGAGTTCGAGAGCGAGAGCGAGAGAGTGAAAGAGTGAAAGAGAGAGAGAGAGAGAGAGAGAGAGAGAGAGAGAGAGAGAGAGAGAAAGAGAGAGATATGAAAGTCAACAAGGAAAGATTATTGTTTGCTTGTTTTCTTGAGACAGGGTTTCTCTTTGTATATTTGGTTGTCCTAGAACCCATTCTGTAGACCAGACTGGCCTTACTTCACAGAGATCTGCCTGCCTCTGCCTCCCTGAGTGCTGGGATTAAAGGCATGTGTCATCATCAGCCCAGCTTGGGTAATTTTTTCGAACATCACTGATCACTCCAATATATCCCTTGGCAAAACACACACACACACACACACACACACACACACACACACACACCAAGGCGG
>NW_026067902.1:16952987-16980828 GCF_014885135.2 Alexandromys fortis
AACAAACAAAAAAAAAAAAAAAAAAAAAAAAAAAAAAAAAAAAAAAAAAAAAAAACAAAAAACAAAAAACAAAACCCATGACAGGAAACAGGTGACAAGAAAGCTAAGAAGAAAGGAAACAAGAGGGGACGAAAAATAGAAACTCCTACCTATAAATACTGGTACAGTTTATTTCTCAAAGACTGTGTGGGAAATTTGATGGTATATGATCCTATTTTGTATTTTTACTGGATACAGAACCAGCTTTCCCTTGTGGTTAGGGTACAAGAGTCCTATATTCTGACATTGAAGATCGAAATGAAATTGAATACTTCACTTTTTTGATTGTTTTGTGACACAGGGTTTCTCTGTGTAACAGTCCTGACTGTGCTAGAATTCACTCTGTAGACCAGGCTGGCCCTGAATGTATAATCTGCCTGACTCTGCCTTCTGAGTGCTATGATTAAAAACGTGCCCCACGAAGCCCAGCTTGAATACATCATTTCCTATTTGGGCCAGCAAATACAGGCAAATCACCTACAATCTACAACATAGAATGTAGATGGAGGTTTCTGGCCTGCCTCGCCCTGCAACGATTTAATCCCAAAGAAACACACATAGGCTTAATATTATTTACATACTCTTTGATCTATTAGCTAAGGCTTATTATTAACTAACTCTTATATCTTAAATTAACCCATTTCTATTATTTTATATCTTACCACGAGGCTTGTGGTTTGTTACCTCACATCCTGTTTTTTTGGTAGCTACATGGTGTCTGCCTGACTGTGCCTTCTGTCTCCCTGCATTGTTTAGTTTTTTCTACCTAGCTATATTCTTCTCTGCCATAGGCCAAAGCAGTTTCTTTGTTAACCAAATGGTAATAAAACATATTCACAGCATACAGAGGGGAATCCCACATCAATAGAAAGTTAATATGAACATGATGGTATCATGACAGAAGCCACTGTTCACATGAGTGTTCAAAAAGAGCCATCCAGCTGGGTGGTGGTGGCGCACGCCTTTAATCCCAGCACTCGGGAGGCAGAGGCAGGCGGATCTCTGTGAGTTCGAGGCCAGCCTGGTCTACAAGAGCTAGTTCCAGGACAGGCTCCACAAGCCACAGAGAAACCCTGTCTCGAAAAACAAAAAACAAAACAAAACAAAAAAGAGCCACCCAACCTACAAAATTTTTTATTTTTTTAAACTGTTGCAATTTGAAGGTGTCTATTAAGAGATCATATCCTAATCTATTCTAACTAGCACATATTACTTGGGTCTTTTTTATAGTTTGTTTTAATGATTTTATATCACTTACTATTACATAGTTTCTAAACTTAAGTATACAAGAAATCAGGTATTTACTCAGTAAAAACAACACTCAAATACAGAGAGCTGGTTCTCTCATCACTTTGTCACCTTGTTTCCATGGCCATCTGCAATGTACAACACACACTCTGCAGCTGATAACAACCAACTAAAGGCCTAGGATCAACAGTATAGCTGTGACTTACTAATGAACCAAGGGTAGTTTGGTCCTGTCTATAAATCTGTTTGTCACCGTTGTCCTTAGCACAAATCATAAGACAGATGGAGGGTGTTTCTTGGCCTTTTGCTAAGATCAAGTGCAGATGAAAGACAGAGGCATCTCCATTACTAAATAATAATCAGTCATGTTATAATTTATAATTATAAGATTTATAATATAAGATGGGCTGTGGTGGTGCACATCTTTAATCCCAGCACTCGGGAGACAGAGGCAGGTGGTCTTCTGTCAATGCAAGACTAGCCTGGTTTACAGAGTGAGTTCCAGGACAGCCATGGTGGTTCCATAGAAAGACTCTGTTCTCCAAAACAAAACAAAACAATTCCTATTATAATGCTTCTTGCTCATATATACATATGTGTATATAATGCCTCCTGCTCAAGGACAAGGTGACTTTAAAAATAAACTATGACTTAGATAGTGGTTATAAGTCTGGATTGAGACCCCTTTGGAGGTTGAACAACCTTTTCACAGAGGTCACCTATGACCATCAGAAAACACAGATATTTAGAGTTCATAACATAGCAAAATTATAGTAATGAAGTAATGACAAAAATAATTTTATGGTTGGGGTCACCACAACATGAGGGACTGTATTAAAGGGTCATACCATTAGGAAAGTTGAGAACCACTGGTCTAGACAAATAGGTAAAACAAGGATGGATTAGACAGACAAACCTTTATGAGATTCTCAGAGAAGCTTAGAAGTGATAACAACAGAGAAGCAGGCACTTTCATCTGTCTCTCAACTGACTATATACTTAGCAAAAACTTCATAAACATTACATTTAAAACAATCCTGACAATTGGCCAGAAAGATGGTTCAATGGGTAAGGCAACTGCCACCAAGCTTAACAACCTGATTTAGATTCGTCTCCTACCAGCTGTCCTCTGACCTTCACACATCTATCATGGCATACCTACCCTCTCCACACACACATGAGTAAATGTAATAAAATGTTTGTTTTCAATTCTGGTAATTAATGAGTAGCATCAAGCACACCCCGTCGGTTTTCCAGGTCCTACAAAAACAATGCGAACAGAGTATGGTGGTACATGCTTATAACTGCACTTAGGAAGCTGAGGCAGGAAAACCTGCCTTCAAGACTAGCCTGAACTATAAAAGAAGCTCAATGCCAGTCTGTCTCAAACAACAACAGAAGAGAGAATGGGGCAGATAAAAACAAGATAATCACTTTAGTTCAATTTTCTATCAACTTTCACTTACCAGCAGGAAGATCATCTACTTTTGCTAGATCATTCTCTTCTACTCCAGGCATCCCTGCATCACCAATTCGTTTAGCTTGTTCTGCCCAAGTAACAAAATATGATACAATTATGTTTATGTTTATATAAATCGAGAAAGTTTTGAAGGAAAGTAAAGACTAGTTTCTAAAGTCACAGGTTACAACTGAACAACTGTTTTTAGAACTTAGTTTTGTTTTGCTTTTAATTATAAAAAACATATACTTTCCTCAGAGTGTGTGCGCACGTGTGGCAGTAGGAAGGAGTAGGTGCTTTCCGCCCACGCCTGAGGTGGGGTCTCTTTTGTGTACTGCTGGGCTGCTTCACCAGGCTAGTGAACCTGAGTACTTCCAGAAAAATCTGTTTCTAGCTCCCTCCTCATCACAGGAATCCTGAGACTGCAGAGGTATGCCACTATAATCAAGCTTTTTTTTAAATATTTATTTATTTATTTATTATGTATTCAACATTCTGGCCTGCATATATGCCTGTAGGCCAGAAGAGGGCACCAGATCTGATTACACATAGTTGTGAGCCACCATGTGGTTGGTGGGAATTGAACTCAGGACCTCTGGAAGAGCAGTAGTCAGTGCTCTTAACCTCTGAGCCATCTCTTCAGCCCTACAATCAAGTTTTTAATGTAGATTTGAGGAACTGAACTCTGGTTGCCATACTTGCATAGCTAGTACTTTTACCATCTGAGCCAACTCCCTGGCCCTGATACAGTTGTTTTTTTTTTTTTTTTGAGACAGGTTTCTCCATGTAGCCTTGGCTGAACTGGAACTTGCCTCCTGAGTGCTGGGATTAAAAGTGTGTACCACTACTCCTCAGGAACACTTTTAACTAAAATATCTTACTTTTTACTCTTCGATCAAAGGAACAGATTTTAAACAATACAGACACTAAATCATCTCAAAACTAAAATCAAACACTTTTAATGACTGAACATACTTCAAAACAGGAAGAAATAGTCAGTATCCTATCAACATAAAACAATAATATTACCTTTCCCATGTGGAATATGATTGCTTGAGGGTTCTTCATTCTTATTTGCATCATTTTCAGCCATATTTGGAATATTTTTAGGGGCTACATGATCATTTATACTCAATTCTTTTCCATCATTTGATTGACTCTTGTGGGTCTCCTGCCAAAGATAAAGATTTAGTAACAGTATTTTCAGTTGTGAATTACTATTAATTTGTGTTGCATGCACACGTGGTGCCAGGCACATGGAAGTCTGAGGACAACTTGTATAAGTCATTTCTTTCCTTCCACTACGTGGGAATGGGGATCAACTCAGGTCATCAGGCTTATTGACAAGTGCCCTTACCTACTGAACCATTTAAGGGCTACAAAAATATTTTAAAAAACAAAAATAAGTTTAAAAAGTTATTTTCCTTCTAATGTCATCACCTTTTGAATAGTCTGTTTCCACCTCCTCCCTTTCTTCTTTTGAGACACAAGGTTATAATTTATGCTGTTTAGGACTTCCTAGATAAGATAGACCAGGCCAGCTGCCTCTCATCCATCCATCTATCTTCTATCTATCTATCTATCTATCTATCTATCTATCTATCTATCTATCCATCCCCATCCATTATGCATATAGTATTCTGCCTGCATGTGTCCTTGCAGGCCAGAAGAGAGCACCAGATCTCATTATGGGTGCTTGTGAGCCACCATGTCGTTGCTAGGTATTGAACTCAGGACCTGTGGAAGAGCAGTCAGTACCCTTAACTGCTGAGCTATTTCTCCAGCCCCAAGACAACTTTCTTAAAACAGTGTTTGGTGATTTAGTGAGGGGAACTCCTCATTGTTTTTAAGGAAAGTTTTTATTATTTATTTATTTATTTTTGGTTTTTAGAGACAAGGTTTCTCTGTGTAGTGTTTGCTGTCCTATAACTTGCTCTGAAGCCCATATCTGCATGCCTCTGCTTCGCAAGTACTGGGATTAAAGGCATGTGCCACCACCACCCAGCATGAAATAATTTTAATTTATAGAAAATTAATTGTTCCTCATTCAGTTTCTCCTAATGTTAAAACAGATATTACCATGATAGACCTGTAAAACAAAGACAACAGTATAACTGGGCTGGAGGTGTGGCTCCATTGGTAGATTGCTTTCCTGCCAGCCATAAAACGCTGGGTTGGATACCCCGAATTGCATAAGCCGGGTAGGATAGCAGACATCTGTAATACCAGCACACATGCGATAAAGGCAAGAAAATCATAAATTCAATGCCACTGTTGGCTACATTGGGAATTTAGGATCAGTCTGAGTCACACAAGACTCAGAAAAAAAGGCAAAAGAAAAAGATAAAATTATTATTATTAGGGGGCTGGAGAGATGGCTCAGAGGTTAAGAGCATTGCCTGCTCTTCCAAAGGTCCTGAGTTCAATTCCCAGCAACCACATGGTGGCTCACAACCATCTGTAATGAGGTCTGGTGCCCTCTTCTGGCCTGCAGACATACATACAGACAGAATATTGTATACATAATAAATAAATAAATATTTAAAAAAATTATTATTAACTAAACTTTTAGACTTCATGTAGACTTTTAAAAAATATTTATTTATTATGTATACAATATTCTGTCTGTGTGTATGCCTGCAGGCCAGAAGAGGGCACCAGACCCCATTATAGATGGTTGTGAGCCACCATGTGGTTGCCGGGAATTGAACTCAGAACCTTTGGAGGAGGAGGCAATGATCTTAATCTCTGAGCCATCTCTCCAGCCCCCCCCCCTTTTTTATTTTCGAGACAGGGTTTCTCTGTGGCTTTGGAGCCTGTCCTGGAACTAGCTCTTCTAGACCAGGCTGGCCTCGAACTCACAGAGATCCGCCTGCCTCTGCCTCCTGAGTGCTGGGATTAAAGGCGTGCGCCACCACCACCCGGCTCATGTAGATTTTTTAAAACCAGTTTTCCCACCATGTCTTGCTTTTCTATTCCAAATCTAACTCAGTATATATATACTACAAGGTGTTTTAGTCTTCAAGTCTTCTTATTCTCCTCTGGTCTGTCTAGACTTTCTGTCCTTATATCACAAAAACATAAAAATTTACTTATGAACACAGTGAATTTTTAGTAATATCTCCACATCATGAAATAGTATTCTTTTAAATTTTCAACCCTAAGTTTCTTTTGTCAGTTATTTATGTCAAAACAACAAAACTAATAAAACTTGACAAAAACTAATAGAAGTTTGCAATAAATGACACAGCACCGCAGCAAGCCTTTCTCCTTCCGTTCACATCCCATTACACTCCTCTACACTTCCAGGGTCTCAATACTATCTTCTAACTACACTCAGTGACCACACAATGGCTGACCACTCAAGCCTGCCTTCGTCCACTAGCCCATTCTCACACTCTTCAAAGTAGAGGCAGACAGCAGCAACTGTTTCCATCCATAGACTGGAAAGTTGTGAGAAACATGCAACACCCTCAATATTCCCACTGAAAAACTGAGGAAAACAAAGAAAAAAAACCTGATCTCATCCAGGACCACTTGCCAAGGTTTGCCCTTGTGAGCTGGGCCCTCCCACATCAATCATTAACTAAGAAAATGCACTATAGAGCACCTACAAGTAATTTTCTTTTCTTCTTCTTCTCCTCCCCCCAACACCCCCCCCCCACCGGGTTTCTCTGCGTAGCTTTGGGGCCTGTTCTGGAACTTGCACTGTAGACTAGTTGGGTGGTGGTGGTGGGGCACGCCTTTAATCCCAGCACCCAGAGGAAGGTCAATCTCTGTGAGTTTGAGGACAAACTGGTCTACAAGAGTTAGTTTTAGGACAGGCTCCAAAGCTACAGAGAAACCCTGTCTCGAAAAACAAACAAAAACCCTGATATCCTTAACTTTTAGTCCTTATATGTTACCAAAGAACAAAAGAAATATTTTTCATTATTGAGTCATGCTTTACTTTTAATTCTAAGATTTTATACAAACCACATTTAATCAACTGAGATTAAAGAGTATAAAAAAACCCTCATGTCCGTAATGGTTAGTTATATTCAGAAAAATTTCCTTTATTTCTATTTACTTTTTTTTCCTCGTTTTTTTTCATGACAGGGTTTTCCTGTCTAACAAACAGTAAGAGTTCTGGCTGTTCTGGAACTCACAGAGATCACCTGTGTCTGTCTCCTGAGTGCTGGGATTAAAGTCATGTGCCACCACGCCCAGCTAGTATCCTGTATTTCTATAATGACCTTTATGATAGCTCAACTCAAAATGAATAAATAGAATTTGCTGACTCAAAATGTACCAGTGAGGGTTGGGTATGTAGCTCAACAGAACATATATTGGCATACAGGAAGTCACAGATCTGACCCATAGTACTTTAAGAAAATACAAGCCAAACTTAGTTATTCAGTGTCTAGTTGTGTCTTTCTGTTTTAAGACAGGGTGTCAGACTACTAGCGACTAATAAGAAAAATCGTGACAATTACGTTCTGCTTTCTGAAGCTGGGTGTCGGTGCCATCCATCTGTAACCCATCATTTGAAATGCTGAGGCAAAGGGATTGGGAGCTCAAGCCCAATTGGGGCTACACAGTAAGATAATGTCTCAAGAAGAAGTAAGCGATGAAGAAAAGGAGGGAGAGAAAAAGGAAGTTTTCTTTTCAGGAAAAAGCCATTCACCTTAAAATCTAATATTAACAACAATAATAAAGACAATAATAAAGATAATAATAATAATAGTGATTTGCCTAGCATGTGCAAGGCTCTAAGTTCAATTTCTAGCCATAAGAAAAAATAAGCAAGTTGAGATATTTTTAGACACCCACTCTACTCAGCTAATACACAACCTTTTTAAAACTTAAGCAGGTTAGAATACTTAATGTGTTATGACAAAAGCATATCTACTTCTAAATTACATATATTACAACTAAAACATGTATTGTTTATTTATTTTTAATTTACCTTTTGTTCCTGCAAAAACTGATCTGCTAATTTTTTTATATTTTCTTCATGTTGTGCTCTTAATTCCTTGATCTGCTGTCCACACTGAAAACTAAATTAGAAAGTCATTCTTTTAGACTCCATTGGACTGAGTTCTCCAAGTCTGTCCAGAAGCTGGCACAAACGTTTAGAAAGACAAAACACTGGTCAGTAGAGAACAGCAGAAAAGAGAAACAGTGAAATGCAGTCAGAATCAGAACAGTTGACTCTCTAACGGGGAAAAGGAATACAGCTAACATTAACTGGAAAAAAAAATCAAGAAACAAAACCAGAAATCAGACAGATACAAAGCAATCCTTTCTCAAGTGTTTTACAAATTATACCTATAAAGAAACAAGTGCCGAGCCAACTTTAATCACAAGAGTAAGATATTGTATAAAAAAACTGTTGGCCCTCAACAAATAGATGAAAAATGCTAGAATTAGGAGCCTCTAAGGAATGTCAACTCTCGATGTGTTCAATAGTACTCTGTAAGGAATCTTGGTCTGTCCTGCCAGCCAGTTCCCAAATACAGAGACTCTTACCAATTATGAAAGCTCAGCCCATAGCTCAGGCATGTTCCTAGTTCTTATAACTTAAATTATCCCACTTCTATTGATCTGTGCTCTATCATGGGGCACTACCTCTTTTTCATCTCGTACCTCATGCTTCCCCTCTGTGTCTCCTGTGTGCCTCAATTATCTCCTACTTCTCTCTGCTCTGCCCAGAACTCCCCCTATATCTCTTGCCTAGGTATTGATCGTTCAGCTTTTTATTACACCAATCAGAGCAATATATCTTTACACAGTATAAAAATATCCCACAATAGTACTTTAAACACCACAATACAAGTTTATAGCATGGAATAAAGAGAAGGAAGAAACAGTACAGTATCAGAAAAAAGTGAAAACAGATAAAAAATGGTGACTTTCTGATGGACAAGTAGTCAAAGGATACAAATAGACACTGTTGCAAATAGAAACAAGCATTTAATGAAAACAGAGACATATATTAATGCTCATATAATTATTGCAAATTAAACTTCCTATCTGGATATACTTGTACTGCTTTATGCTTACATTTCCAGAATTAAAATCAAACTATAAACAATACTGGTAGGGCTATGAGAAAATATTCATATTATAAACTAGTATAATTATTTAGAAAGCAATCTTTCATTTATGTTACACAGCAGCTAACTGATGAAAACATTTTTAGTGAATGTATGTTTGTGAGTATATACTAGTAAAATATTAAGTGGGGACAATCTTACATAAAAATTAATAAAAATGGAACATTCTAAAATTATTTATTTTACTCTACCATTATTATTGCTGTTACATATTTGTATGATGTATGTCTATATAACTACTGTGTACATGTGAGTGCCAGAGTGCACATGGTACACATGTAGATGTTAGAGGACTTTAGTCCTCTCCTTTCCATGGCAGGATCCAGGGATCACACTAAGTAGGTCAGACTAGCACAGCAAGTGCCCTTTACTCACTAAGCCATCTTGTTGCCCAAGAAATACCAAGGAAAGCAAAAACTTCTACAATGGTTCCACAAATTGTAGAAACTAAGTTTTGATAAACTGATAAGCTAAAGAAAATATTATAGCTCACTGTTTTAGTCTTCAATCCTGTAGACATATGGAAAAACACTGAATACTGGCAGTATAAATACATATATACATTATACATAGGTAATAACAGTAGTAAGAAGTCAGAAACAGATAAACTGTTGAGCCTAACCTCTGGTGTACAGACCTAAAGAAAAACCTTTACTATAAAGCTGCTTTAAAGCATACGGCCCTAAGAACTTCCCCATCTCTTCACCATGAGAGGTGTGCATGCGGGGCAGAAGCACACAGCAGAAGCGTGAGCAGAAATCCCCTTAGCTATTTTGAAGACATGCCCCAGGCTTGTTTTCATCTTCTAGAAGTCCCTCAAAAAGAAGGACTCTCCTTTCAGTCCTTTCCATTTCCAATTCAACAAAACCTGCTGTTAGTAGGATTTTCCTGTTTTACAATCTAGAAAGACCTAACACATCACATAAGAGACGTTTTCATAGTGTTGAACATATCAAGATGAAAGAGTATGGCTTTCCAAGAGCCTCTGAAAGACAAGATAAAGAAAACGAGAGAGAAAGAGCAGAGGACAGAAGGAAGAAGTGAATTATGTACAAACACTAGATAAACACTTGTGACAGGCTGCTGCATGCAGCATCTTACCTCTCATATTCTAACCTCTTCACAAGGTATGTGCTATTTTTCCTATAGTCCTGAAGCTGGTCTTCTTGTCGAAGAAACTCTTGACGAAGCTCAGCCAGTTGTTCTAGCCATACAAGGGGAAGAACCATAGAATAATTAAATTTACTTACTGCAATACTTTCTAATGAAAGTCTATGGAGTGGTCTTTTAATTATGCACATTTTCTTTGCTTTCCTTCAAAAACTATTTATTTATTTAATTATTTATTTATTTATTTAATATCAAATCCCATTTCTCCTTTCCTCTTACTTCCCCTCCCCCCTCCCATTCATTCCTCAGAGAGGTTAAGGCCTCCCCTGGGAACTTAACTACGACTGTCTTGTCCCCTCATTGAGGCAAGACCAAGGTCCTCGCCTCCATGCCTAGGCTGAGTCATGCCCTATGCAGAGATACCAATTGCTTCTTATGAGCAGGTCATTCCTGGGTAAAAGGATATTAGGTAGAAACTGTGTACTTTCAATGTCTACTTAGACCATAAATGAAAATTTCATTCATAAATGTACTTTCCTAATATCAGCTTTTAAGAATCATGCCTTGCTTTTACAGAAGTTCAAAGTTTCTTTTTTTTTCTTTTTGGTTTTTCAAGACAGGGTTTCTCTGTAGCTTTGGTACCTGTCCTGGAACTAGCTCTTGTAGACCAAGCTGGCCTTGAATTCAGAGATCCACCTACCTCTGCTTCCTGAGTGCTGGGATTAAAGGCGTGCACCACTGCCCAGCTCAAAGTTTCTCTTAATTATAATTTGAAATGCACCACACACACACACACACACACACACACACACACACGCACACACGCACACACGCACACACGCACACACGCACACGCACACGCACACGCACACACCATAAATAAATACTTAGGTATTCCGTTTCATGACTCTTTTGGCTAAGTACTTCCTAAAAAGAAAATGGCCATTAAATGTTCCATTAGATGTCCATTTTGAGAACATTAAAGTTTTACATATCTGTCTGCTAAAATTATGTTTCTGAGGTTTTGATACCAATAAAAACTGGCTTCATTTCCTTGGTCCTGAGGCCAGAACACTTGTTAATTGAAGAGTTTTTTTCTAATTATCCAATAAACAGCAGCCTTCCATTAAAGCAAGCACTCAAACATCTAAATATATATCCTATAGTTTTTCTTGGGGGGGGCACAAATTTCTTTCTTTTCTCTATGTCCCATGTAGATTAGATCCATGTATGTCTCTCTTAGGGTCCTCATTGTTGTCTACGTTCTCTGGGGTAGTGAATTGTATACTGGTTTTTCTTTGATTCATGTCTAAAATTCACTTATGAGTGAGTATATATGATATTGTCTTTATGGGTCTGAGTTAACTCACTCAATATGATGTTTTCTAGATACATCCATTTGACTACAAATTTCAAGATGTCATTATTTTTTTCGCTGTGTAGTATTCCACTGTGTAAATGTACCACTTTTTCTCTATCCACTCTTCTGTGAGGGGCATTAAGGTAGTTTCCAGGTTCTGGCTATGACAAACAATGCTGCTATGAACATAGCCGATCACATGGTCCTTGTGGTATCATTGAGCATCCTTTTGGTGTATACCCAAAAGTGATATTGCTGGGTCTTGAGGTAGGTTCTTTCCTAATTTTCTGAGAAATCTCCATACTGATTTCCATAGCGGCTATACCAGTTTGCATTCCTACCAGCAATGCAGGAGTGTTCCCTTTACCCCACATCTTCAGCATAAGCTGTTTCATCAGTGATTTTGATCTTGACCATTCTGACAGGTGTAAGATGGAATCTCAGAGTTGTTTTGATTTGCATTTCTTTGAAGGCTAAGGATGTAGAGCATTTCCTTAAATGTCTTTCAGTCATTTTAGACTTTTCTGATGAGAGTTTTCCGTTTAGGTCTATACCCCATTTTTTATTGGATTGATCTTTTGATGACCAATTTCTTGAGTTCTTTGTGCATTCTGGAGATCATTCCTCTGTCCAATATGGGGAAGCTCTTTTCCCAATCTATAGGTTGATGTTTTGTCTTGCTGACCATGTCCTTTATTTTACAGAAGCTTCTCGGTTTTAGGAGGTCCAATTGATTAACTGTTGCTCTCAGTGTCTGTGCTACTGGGATTATATTTAGGAAGTGGTCTGTGCCAATGCATTCAAGTGTACTTCCCACTTTTTCTTCTATGAGGTTCAGTGTAGTTGAATTTATTTTGAGGTCTTTGATCCATTTGGACTTGAGTTTTGTGCATGGTGATAGATATGGGTCTATTTTCATTCTTCTACATGTTGATATGCAGTTATGCCAGTACCATTTGTTGAATATGCCTCTTTTTTCCCATTTTATGTTTTCGCTTCTTTGTCAAAAAATCAGGTGTTCATAGGTGTGTGGATTGATATCTGGGTCTTTGATTTGATTCGATTGGTCCTCCTGTCTGTTTTTATGCCAATACAAGGCTATTTTCATTACTGTAGCTCTATAGTAGAGTTTGAAGTTAAGGATGGTGATGCCTCCAGAAGTTCCTTTATTGTACAGAATTGTTTTGGCTATCCTGTGTTTTTGCTTTTCCATATGAGTTGAGTACCGTTCTTTCAAGGTCTGTGAAGAATTTTGCTAGGATTTTGATGGGCATTCTATTGAATCTTTAGATTGCTTTTGGTAGATTGTCATTTTTACTATGTTAATTCTACCTACTCAAGAGCATGGGAGATATTTCCATTTTCTGGTGTCTTCTTCAATTTCTTTCTTCAAAGATTTAAAGTTCTTGTCATACAGGTCTTCTACTTGTTTGGTTAGAGTTACTTCAAGATATTCCATGTTATTTGTGACTATTGTGAAGGGTGATATTTCTCTGAGTATTTTCTCAGCCCATTTATCATCTGTATAAAGGAGGGCTACTGACTTTTTTTTTTTTTTTTGAGTTAAGTTTACATTATTGAAGGTGTTTGAGTTGTAGGACTTCCTTGGTAGACTTTTTGAGGTCACTTATGTAAATTATCATCAGCAAGTAGTTAAGAGTTTGACCTGTTCTTTTTTAATTTGTATCCTTGATCTTTTGTTGTCTTATTTCTCTAGCTAGAAACTCAAAGTACTATATTGAATAGATATGGAGAGAGTGGACAGCTTTGTCTTGTTCCTGATTTTAGTGGAATCGCTGTAAGTTTCTCTCCATTTAGTTTGATGTTGGCTGTTGGCTTGCTGTATATTGCCTTTATTATGTTTAGGTATGTTCCTTGTATTCCTGTTCTCTCCAAGACCTTTATCATGAAGGGATGTTGTATTTTGTTGAAGGCTTCTTCATCATCTAATTAGATGATCATGTTTTTTTTTTCCCCAGTTTGTTTATATGGTGGATTACATTGGCAGATTTTCATATGTTGAACCATCCCTGCATCTGTGGGAAGAAGCCTACTAGGTCATGGTATGATTTTTCTGATGTGTTCTTGGATTCGGTTTGCCAGCATTTTATTCAGTATTTTTGCATCAATGTTCATGAGGAAGATTGGTCTGCAATTTTCTTTCTTAGTAATGTCTTTCTATGGTTTGGGTATCAGGGTAATTATAGTCTCATAAAAAAGTTTGGCAATGTTCCTTCTGTTTCTATTGTATGGAACACTGTGAGAAGTATTGGTATTAGTTCTTTGAAAATCTTGTAGAATTCTGCACTGAAACCATCTGGTCCTAGTTTTTTGTTTTTTTTTTTTTTTTGATTGGGAGACTTTTGATGACTGTTTTTATTTCTTTGCGGTTATAGGTCTATTTAATTTGTCTATCTGGTCTTGATTTAATTCTGGTAAATGATATTTATTCAGAAAGTTGTCCATTTTCTTTAAGTTTTCCAATTTTGTGAAGTACAGGTTTTCAAAGTATGACTTGATGATTTTCTGGATTTCTTCCACGTCTGCTGTTATGTCCCCTTTTTCCGTTTCTGAATTTGTTAGTTTTTTTTTTTTTTTTTATTTTCAAGACAGGGTTTCTCTGTAGCTTTTTGGTTCCTGTCCTGGAACTAGCTCTTGTAGACCAGGCTGGCCTCGAACTCACAGAGATCCACCTGCCTCTGCCTCCGAGTGCTGGGATTAAAGGTGTGCACCACCACCGCCTGGCCTGAATTTGTTAATTTTGGATATTCTGTCTCTTTTTGGTTAGATTGGATAAAGGTTTGTCTATGTTGTTGATTTTTTTTTTCAAAGAACCAACTCTTTGTCTCATTGATCCTTTGTATTGTTTTCTTTGTTTCTATTTTGTTGACTTCAGCTCTCACTTTGATTATTTCCTGCCATCTAGTTCTCTTAGGTGAGTTTGCTTCTTTTTGTTCTAAAGTTTTCAAATGTTCTGTTAATTCACTAGTGTGGGATTTTTTCCAGCTTCTTTATGTAGGCCTTTAGTGCTATGAACTTTCTTCTTAACACTGCTTTCATTGTGTCCTATAAATTTAAGTATGTTGTGTGGTCATTTTCACTGAATTTTAGGAAGTCTTTAATTTCCCCCTTTATTTTTTCCTTGACCCATTGATGATTCAGGTGAGCACTGTTTAATTTCCATGTGTTTGTGGTCTTTCTGGAATTAGTGTTGCTGTTGAGTTCTAATTTTAAGCCATGGTGACTGGATAAGATACATGGGGTTATTCCAAGTTTTTTTTTTTTTTTTTTTTTTTTGAGGTTTGCTTTGTTACCTAGCATGTGGTCAATTTTTTGAGAAGGTTCCATGAGGTGCTGAGAAGGAGCTGTGTTCTTTTAAGTTTTGATGGAATGTTCTATAGATGTCTGTTAAGTTAATTTGAGTCATAACCTCTGTTAGTTCCCTTATTTCTCTGTTAAGTTTCTGTCTGGTAGACCTGTACAGTGGTGAGAGTGTGGTGTTGAAATTTCCCACTATTAGTGTATGGGGTTTAATCTGTGATTTAAGCTTTAGTAGTGTTTCTTTACATATGAGGGTACCCTTGTATTTGGGGCATAGATGTTCAGTATTGGGATTTCCTCTTGATGGAGTTTTCCTGTGACTAATATGAAATGTCCCTTTTTGTCTATTTTGATTGGTTTTAGTTTGAAATCATATATTGCTCGCTTTGGAAGCTACTTGATTGTACTTCCCGCTGCCCTGCCTGATCAAGTAATATTATCTCCCTTCTCAGGCCTTGGATAGGGTTGAAGATTAGATAGTCATGGTTACTGTCCTCTTATGATCTAGCCAAGCCATTTCCTATACAAGACTTAGATTCCATAGGATACAATGTTTATTAAAACATTTAGCATATGTTCCTTGCTAAATATTGTTTATGGTGATTGTAATTCTAATCTTATTCTTAATATTTGTCCCTAACGTATATTGTTTTGTATTGGGTTTAGAACTATCTTACTTAAACAAAGGGGGGAGGTGCTGCGGGAGCTCCTTCTGCTCCTTCAGCCAATAGACTCTAAGATACCAGCCCACTTGGGCGTGGTCTCATTTGTTTTAAAAAGCAGCAGTAGCCGCAGTGTGCTTGTTCTCTTGCTTCGGCTCTTCTGGCTACTAGACTCCTTTCCTGATTGTGCAGAAAGTTGTTGTCTGGGACGGTGATCTGTAAGTTTTTTCCCTTTAAATAAATAACCATTCTATTAATCATAATTCCAAACTGGTGTGGGATTGTTTGTGACTTACGCCTTCAGTTAATCTTCAGGAGTCATTCACCTTTGTTGTTTTTGTTATTTATTTTGTGTTCCTGAGTGTTTGTCTGCACCACATGTGTGTAGGAGCCCTTGCAAGTCAGAAGAGGTGTTAGATCTCTTTCACCTGGAGTTACAGATGGCTATGAGCTGCCATGTAGGTGTTATGAATCAAATCTGGGACCTCTACAAGATCACTAAGTACTCTTAACTGCCAAGCCATCTCTCTAGCCCTTCTCCTTAGGTTTTTGGAGACAAGATCTTTCACCTCACTGGGGATCACTAAGTAGACTAGGCTGGCTGGTCAACAAGCTCCAGGGCTTACTGAGCTCTTCCTCATTGTTTATACTGTGCCTCATGTAAGGAATGCTGAGATGACGCCAGTTCTCAAAATTAAACTTCTTCTGCCAAGTCTAAAACCTACTATTCATCCAAACTGTAGAAACATGTTTGCTTTTATTTTTAAAAGATTTACTATGTATATAGTGTTCTGTCTGCATGTCTGTCTGTAGGCCAGAAGAGGGCACCAGATCTCATTATGGATGGTAGTGAGTCACCATGTGCTTGCTGGGAAGTGAACTCAGAACCTCTGGAAGAGTAGCCAGTGCTCTTAATTGCTTTAGATCTAGAAACGTATTTTTAACCACTCATCTAACACATACCTCCCATTCTGCTCTACAAAGCTTGAGTTTCTGACTCAACTTTTTCAAATTCTAAAATTATCCATACTGCTTCATCACTGGGACACCAGAAATTTCAAACATCACACATTTTCCAACTTTGCCATTTTTTTTTTAACTTACGTTTTTCTTTGGCTTCAACTTTGAAGTCTGTATTTACTTCTCCTTTACCAACCATGTTCCTCAGCAGGTCCATGTTAACAGAACACTTGAGTGTTTCAATAGGATTCAAACTTAAGTTCTTAGATGCATCCTGCATTGTATTACTTGCAATGGTCTTGCAGTCTCACTTTTTTCCTTTTTTTTGAGACAGGGTCTCTCCGCGTAACTCTGCTGTCCTAGAATTCACAGTGACCCACCTGCTTCTACCCTAAGTGTTGAGCTTCTGGTTTTTTGTTTTGTTTTGAATTTTGTTTTTGAGGCAGGGTATCTCTGTGCAGCCATGGCTGTCCTGGAACTCACTCTGTAGACCAGGCTGTCCTCAAACTCAGAGATCCACTTGTCTCTGCCTTCTAAGTGCTGGGATTAAAGGTGTACGCCACCACCACCTGGCTATACTATATTTCCTTAATATGAGCTTAAAGATAAAGTTCAGCGAAGCTGCTACTGTGGTCACTATTATAAGATTCCTGGGGTGCCAGATTTAGTGCCACATGCCTATATGCCAGCACCCACTCTAAGTTTAAAGCTAGTCTTAGTTACATAGAAAGACCTTAACTTTAAAAAAAATTATTCTAGCTGGGCAGTGGTGGTGCATGCCTTTAATATCAGCACTTGGGAGGCAGAGGCAGTCGGGTCTCTGTGAGTTTGAGACCTGTCTGGTCTACAGAACAAGTTCCAGGACATCCAGGGCTGTTACACAGAGAAACCCTGTCTTGAACCCTCCCCCTCCAAAAAAAAAATTCTAAAAAAAACCTAGGGAATGGCACCACTCACATTTCAGGGTAAATCTTTGCTCCTCCATTACATTCCCCTTAAAACACCCTCACAAACAAGCCTGGAGTTGTTTCTACCGGGTGATTATCATCCAGTCAAAATGACAATGAAGATTAAGCCATCACATGCCCCAATTCCCAAAGGCAAGATGACAGCTAAGTGAGGTGGCACTTGCTCTCCTTACCTACTCTTTCTACAGAAGCTGTAACTATCTATCACTCCATCTAAAACAAAATGGCACATGGTTCTGAATGCTGTGAGACAGCAGGCTGAGCAAACCATGGAAAGCAAGCTAGTAAGCAGCACTTTCATGACCTCTGTATCAATTCCCACTTTCAGGTTCCTACCCTGACTTCCCTGGATAGTCTACAATCTTTCAGATGAAATAACCATCTCTTCCCCAAGTTGCTTTGGTCATGGTGTTTTATCACAGTGATAAAAAAGTAACTAATACAATGTTATTTTTAAAGTTTGAACTTTTATAATTTATTTATTACTCATTTCCCTGTGTTCCAGGTTTTTTCTGTCTCTAGAGTGTCCAATGCATTAACCTCACAAAAGCATCCTCACATTTGAATGGGTAAAGTTTGCAGGTTAGACACAATGCAAAAGAAGCACCCACCTCTTTTTTCTAGAAATTTCATGGTCACATAAACTACAGTCCAATTTTCTTTGAGAATTTTTCGTACACGTTATGTGCTTGTACAAATGCATACATATTCATATCAAGTCCTGTAAAAGGAGCAGCGGGCCAGTTCCCGCAGCCTGGCTCCCAGCTGCCTGGCTAGCTTATACCCTGAAATAACAACACACAAATTGTATTCACTTAAACACTGCCTGGTCCATTAGTTTCAGCCTCTTATTGGCTAATTCTCACATCTTGCTTTAACCCATATTTAGTAATCTATGTAGCACCATGAGGTGGTGGCTTACCAGGAAAGATCCTAACATACGTCTGTCTCAGGTCAGAGAATCATGGCATCTGCCTGTCTCTACTTTCTTCCTCCCATAATTCTGTTCTGTCTTCCCCACCTACCTATGTTCTGACCTATCAGGCCAAGCAGTTTTCTTTATTAATTAACCAATGAAAGCAACATATAGATAGAAGACCATCTTACATCAAAGTCCAGAGAGCAAACACTGAGTATCTTCCTCTATTCTTCTCCACTTTATTTTTTGATATAGAATCTCTCATTGAACCTGGAACTCAAAGGTTTTTGTGAGACTAGTTGGCTAGAAGCTCCAAGGATCACCTGTCTCTATCTCCTCAGTATTAGGATTAGAGGTGTGTACCACATCCAGTGTTTTATGTGGGCACCGGGCACCCCGAGTCCTCATAACTGCATGACAAGCGCTTTGTTAGCTGACCAACCTTCTCAGCCCTTCTTTGAAGACTTTTTGTGTTTGTGCACAAGTTTATGTCACGCCATATGAGCAGAGGTCAAAGGATAAACTCAAGTACAGATCCTTGACCACCATCTTGTTTAAGATAGGGTCTCTTTGTTCATAGCTGCAGATAACATCTACCCATTAGCTTTTAGGTATCCTTCTGTCTCTGTCTTCTAGTCTGCCTTCGGAGTGCTGGAATTACAGATGCTAACATGTTATTTTGCCCAGATTTACATAGGTTCTGTGGATTCAAATGCTGGTTCTTACTCCTACAGGCCTAGCAGTTTAACTACTGAGCCATATCTCCAGCCCTTTTCGAGGACTCTTTAAAGAATATTTTATTGTAAGAACCCTATCTATGCACAAGATTAAAATGTGGGCCTCAAACTCTTATTGCATACATAGCAACATTAACCGATCTTTTTATATTTTAAGGTAAAGAGATATTGTGCTATCAAAGTGACTATGTCCAAAATTTTTATTTCTTTCATCATCTATTTCTTAATTCTTGAAGATTTCAGATATGAAGTAGTCTTTACCTTTACTCTATAATTAAAAAGTTTCTTACCCTTTAAATGATGTATGTCTGCCATCTGATACGATATGTTGTTCTGTAGTTTAACCTAAAAAAGAAATTGTTTGTATTTTAATAATCTCATTAAATATTAGCCTTGTGGATCAAGTTAGTCCTTATTTGATTGGAAATAACTTGTATTTTTACATTTGACTTTTAAAAATTACTTTTTTTTTTTTGCCAGATGGTGGTAGCACATGCCTTTAATCTCAGCACTCAGGAGGCAGAGGCAGGTGGATCTCTTTGAGTTTGAGGCCAGCTTGGTATACAAGAGTATATGTAGCTCTTTTCTATCTTCCTCTCGGAGAGGCAGCTTCGCTTCTGCCTCTCTCCCCCCTTCTCTGCTTCCCCCCTTCTCTGTCTCTTTCTCCTCTTCTTTCTCTCTCTCTCTCCCTCTCTCTCTGTCCCCCTCTCACCCTTCCTCCTCCATAACCCCCTGAATAAACATTCAACCTCAAAAAAAAAAAAAGAGTATATGTAGTTTCTTTTCTTTTCTTTTTTTTTTTTTTAACACAAGCCCTATGTAGCTCAAACTAATCTTGAACTTTCTATGTTATTTTTCTTGTTGCTGTTTGCTTGGTTTAGGCTTTTCTTTTCAAGAAAGGGTCTATCTATGTATTCCTGGCTAGTCTGGAACTGCTATGTAGACCAGCTGACCTTGAACTCAAACACATCTACCTGACTCTGCCTCCAGTGCTGGGATTAAAGCTGTGTGCCACCACACCTGCCTCAACTTTCTGTAAAGTCAAGGATGATCTTGAATACCTGATTCTCATGCCATCACCTCCCTAAGTGCTTACATGTATGTATCACTTCACCCACCAAGAATATGTAGTTTCATTCATATTTACTCATAGTCACTTTGAACTTGATCATGAATGAAAACAAAAACCCTATTTATACCCCACCTCTATTTCAAAGGAATTAAAATAAAAATTCTAATTCTGTACTCTTTTAAAACTGTATGGAAATGTTTACCTGATACACAGTATAACAAGTTTCAAAAGTTTTTTTTTTAAATTTATTTGACTATATGCATTGGTATGAAGGTGTCAGATCCCTTGGAATTGAAATTACAGACAGTTGTGAGCTGTTATGTGGGTGCTGGGAATTGAACCTAGGTCCTCTGGAAGAGCAGCCAGTGCTGTTAACTGCTGAGCCATCTCTCTAGCCCTGAATTATCGAAAGTTTTAAAGTTTGAGTTGAATGACTCCCCCACCCCAAATCTTACAGAAGATCTCCCAATAGTTCAATATTAAGCTAAGATTAAATGTTTGAAACATTCATTATATATCAAAAGCAATTCACTCTTATCAGGCTTCTCCAGGGCAACACAGTGTTTCTGGACGGTATATGCTCAGCATTCCAATTCCAAATGGTGGTTATTGTCCTCTAGGGAGTCGGTACACATGAATGCTAATAACAAAAGCGTGCATGAGTGTGCATGTGTGTACACATGTGTTTGCAGAGGTCAGAGGACAATTGCAAGAATTGGTTCTTTTCTTCTACCATGTGGATCTAGAAGATCAAACTCAGGTCATCAGGTTTACATGTACAAAACATGACTGAAACTAAGGCTTCCCACTTAAAGAAATAGTTAAAATATACACTTGAATAATATAAACATTTTCATGTTTTATTTTTATACACTTTTTTTTTATTCTGTTGAGACAGGGTTTCTTTGCATAGCCCTGGCTGTCCTGGAACTTGCTCTATAGATCAGGCTGGCCTTGAACTCCCGCCTCTGCCTTCTGAGTGTTGGGATTAAAGGTGTGCACTACCATTATCCAGCCACTTTTATACTCTTTTTTTTGAAAATCTTTTTTTTTAAATATTTATTTATTTATTTAGTATACAATATATGCCTTCAGGCCAGAAGAGGGCACCCAACCTCATTCCAGATGGTTGTGAGCCACCATGTGGTTGCTGGGAATTGAACTCAGGACCTTTGGAATAGCAGCCAATGCTTTTAACTGCTGAGCCATCTCTCCAGTCCTACTTTTATACTCTTATTTTGCATTAAAATGTCTTAGCTCTTGTTGTAGACAAGCTTTGCCTAATTTTAAAATGTAAGTAAAATATTACTATAAATGTGTCTCCTCAAAAGTAGGCCAGTTTCACACTGATCAAAAGCAACAATGTAAGAGGCAAATGATGATAAATACCAACTCAATTGCTAAATAAAAATTTCTGATCTGAAGTGTAAGATATTGCATAGATACCTCATATAACCTCACACAATCTCTCCCATTGTACATCTATTAGTACGACTCCAAAACTGAGACAATAACACGAGTATGTACAGTTCTGTGTCATCTAATCTAATGTGTTGGTCTGGGAACTCCAGACAAGTCAAGGCACAGAGGCTATTCCATCACTACAAAGACCTCTCTCATACTCTATTTTCTCTTTTTCATTTTATAGTGTGTGTGTGTGTGTGTGTACGCACCTGTACACAGGTCATAGGACAATTGTAGGAATTGTTCTTTTCTCAGGTCACAGGTTCACAGTCATCCCATTAGCTCTCACACTTTCTTTATAGTCATACTCTTTCCCTTTCCCCTACCATTTAGTGCCAACATATTGGCAAGAATATGAAACAACAGATAAAACATAAGAGCATTTTCAAGGAATTGGTAGGCAAGGTAGTGCCTACAGAGTGTAATTCCTAGGTAATTAATTCAAAGAGTTTATGGAAAGAATTCTATCTGAAATAGGAATTGAAGGCTGGGTAAAGCTCGAACCAAGTAGAAAAGAGCACTTCAGAAAGAGAAAATAACCAAAAAAATGTATGGTGTCAAGAAGGCCTGAGGTCTATAAGGAGACTCCAAAGTACTATCTGGTGATACAGTAGAAAAAATAATAGGGAAAGGAGCTGGAAGAAAAGACAGGGAAGGACCTTTAGGATCAAGCAGGGTGTATTCTTCAGCCTGAGTTCCAATGACTTAATACTTAAGGAGAAAGTTTATCCCCAAATAAAGAGCAGATGAAAACAGAACTGTTCAAGCTTGGGAGTACAGCAGTCTCACTGAAGTCCTGGGGGCTTTAAAGAAGGAAGTTAAATAATAAGGCTGGTGGATGGTTATAGAAAAGGAATAAAGCACTAGTGTATGGCACAACACAGTTTCACTCTGAAAATACTACACAGGCAAGTGAAAGAAGAAACCACTAAAGGGCAAAAAAATTTCTGTGTGTTAGAAGAAACACACTGAAAAGGCCAGTCCACATGGACAGACAGACAATGGCTGCCATCTGGGGAGAAAAGGTAACAAGGACTCTTTAAGGATAAACCAGAGCCTTTCACAAACACATTTGCTACACCTGAGTAGTATCCTTAGCAACGCAGAGTGACTTCTTATGTGAACACAGGACTTCATTTTGGAGAATAAGCATATTTTAGAATTAGACAGTGGTGACCATCTGTGTAATACTATAAGGTTTGCTTCTAAAACATCACACTGAACTATATACTTTAAAAGGGTTAATTTTAGGGCTGGACAGATGGCTCAGAGGTTAAGAGCACTGACAGTTCTTCCAGAGGTCCTTAGTTCAATTCCCAGCAACCACATGGTGGCTCACAACCATCTGTAATGAGATCTGGTGCCCTCTTCTGGCCTGCAGGCACACATGCAGACAGAACCCAGCACACTAAATAAATAAATAAATAAATAAATAAATAAATAGTTAATTTGATGTTATATCAATTGCAACTACATTATAGGAACTGCAATCAGTCCCAAGGAGCTGGAATAATAAATTAAGTGAAAATAATAAGATGTATCTCTTAAAAATTAATGAAGGTCTATAGCACAAGGGTAATACAAAGAAGGTAGGTACTTATGGGATCTTTAGAGGACTTTAAGCAAGAGCATGATTCCAATTTGCAATTTTGCAGTAAATTTTGCTTCAGTATGATGAGTAGATCAGAGGGGACAAGACTAAACAGAGTCATTTTATAGACAATAGAAAATGTCTGTAAACTAGGCCTGTTTATAGAGGAATGACCAGCTAAGGAGCATTGGTTACAATTTATTGGTTGGAGGAAAATTCCCCAAAAATATTTTATGATACTGAGTTACATAAAATTCAAATTCCAATGTCTATAAATAGTTTTGTGGGAAAAATGCTAGTGTCTATGCCTACTTGACGGCTGTGGTGATAGAGACAGAGATGGTATATGGCCTCCAAAGCCTCAACTACTTTACTGCCTGGCTTTTTAGAGGAAAGGTCCAATTACTCCTAAACTAACAGAGTAAGAATAGAAGGCAGCACCTTGAGATGATGGCTAAGTGGTTAAACGTGCTTGCCACCAAGTCTGATGACCTGGGTTGGATTCCCAGAACCCACATGGAAGAGAGAAATGACTACTGAAGCTGTTGTCTAATGTAAGTACAGTGGCCTGAGCATGTTCCCCACCCCCAATTAATAAATGTAAATGAGATATACACATGGGGGGGCACCCAGACAAGCCAGCCAAGGAAGAGTTTGCAGCACAGTAAGATACGAGACGCTAACTAAATATCACTGGAGCTGGAGTCACAGGCAGTTGCCAGCAGCCCAACATGGGTGCTGGGAACTGAACAAGGTGCTCTTGATCACTGAGCCATCTGCCTAAGCCCTAGTTTGGGTTCTTATTACTACTGACTAATTATAAATTAATTAGCAATTAATTTGGGTTCATCACACAGCCACACATACTTAAACTGCTCTAGAAATACTTTAGCTTTTCTTCTAAACATTTTCTAGACAGGAAACAGCACACAAAAAAATCATTATTTACTCTATCTCACAAAGGGATTTTCATTATCTGGGTTCAACATGGCCTCCCTCTCTCCTTACTAACTTTTACAATGATCTTTTGTTTGTTTCTGGCACTGGGAATTAAATCCAGGGCCTCATGCCAGCGAAGTGTTCTACTACTAAACTACACCCCAGTCCCACTTTCAGGCTTTTTATTTAAAATATCCAAGATATTCTTACTTAATGTATACAAGAAAGATATCAAATATGTTTCTCCTTCAAGCTTCTTTGCAGGTTAAGTGATGTAGATAGGTGGACAGACAGGCAGCAGTCACAAACATAGCCCATCTCTTACCCAAATCACATTTAAAATCAGATAGACACTGTAGTGGTTTGAGTAAGAATGGTCCCCACAGGCTCATATATTTGAATACTTAGTCAGCAGGGAATGGCACTATTTGAAAAGATTAAGAGGATTAGGAGATGCGGCCTTGTTGGAGGAAGTATGTCATTGGGAGTGGTCTTTGAGGTTTCAAAAGTCCATGCCAAGCCCAGAGTTTCTCTCTACCTACGGATCATGATGTAGCTCTCAGCTACGGCTGCAGTGCCAGCATGCATGCTACCTGCTCCCTGCCATGATGACAATGAACTAAGCCCCTGAAACTGTAAGCAAGTATCAATTAAATGTTTTCTTTTATAAGAGCAATCTTGGCCATGATGTCTCTTCACAGCAATAGAACAGTGACTAAGGAAGACACCAGTCCAGATTTCAAAAATCTAAAATGATGGCTGGGAACACTGGCCTTTAGTTAGCTACTGGACAGGCTGAGCCAGTAAGACTCCTTGAGTCCAGGAGTTCAAGGCCAATGTGGAAAATATAGCAAAATGCCATGGATAAAGAAAGAAGGAAAGAAAAAACTTTCTATAATGTTGAAAACAACTTGGCTGGTCTCAGATTCTATTAGTAGTTTCCTCATAAGCTGTCCATTAAAAACAACTTTTTTCAAAAATTACATATGGTCATATTTCTAATGCAAATGCCACTTAGGATTTTTGTTTTTGTTTCTTGAGATAGGGTTTTTTCTCTGTGTAGTTTTGGAGCAGGTCCTGGAATTTGCTCTGCAGACCAGGCTAGTCTTGAACTCAGAGATCTGCCTGCCTCTGCGTCCTGAGTGCTGAGATTAAAGGCATGAGCCACCATTACCCACTAACCTTGAAACTTCTAATCATCCTGCTTCACCTTCCAAATGCTGGGATTACAGTTTAAGTAGTGCTGGGATTGAACTCTGAGTTTAGTACACGCTAGGCAAGCACTATACCAACTAAGCTCCATTCCTTATCCCTCACAGACTTTTAAACTTCCTCACTTCATTTCATCAACACTTTCATTGTCTTAAGAGTTTATTTCTTCTCTACTTCTCCGTAATACTAATCTCTGGGATTGGAGTTTCTCTAAAAACAATTAAGCGTATTCACTATACTCTTTCTGGCCTCTGCCATGTCAATACATACTGGTATATTAATTATGTTTTAATAAATAAAGCTTGTCTGAAGATCAGAGAGCAAAACAGCCATACTAGTCAGTCATACAGGCCAGGAAGTGGTGGCACACACCTTTAATCCCAGGACTCAGACTCAGAGACAGGCAGACAGATCTCTCTTAGTTCAAGGCCAGTCTGGGCTACACAAGATTGAATCTGTCTAAAAGAGAAATAGAGCTCACACAAAGGCGGTCCCAGCACTTGGGATCACATGCCTTTAATCTCAGTACCAGAGAGATAGAGACAAGAGTGACATGACTGGGCAGAGACAAGAGTATAAGGGGTAGAGACAGGAACTGAGTGGAAAGGAGGCTGTAGAGTCTTCAGGATTCGTGGAGACAGGATCCCACCCATTTTTGGTCTGAGGTAAAGGTAAGAGAAAGTGGCTGGCTGCTTTCCTTTTCTGATCTTCAGGTTGAACACCAATATCCATCTCTGAGATTGTATTACTCATGCTATATCAATGTCTTTTTCTCACTTGTTACATTTCTCGCTGCTGTGACAAAATAACCAGCAGAAACAACCTAAGGGAATCTATAGTTATACAGCCCTGAGAGCACAGCAGAAACAACCTAAGGGAATCTATAGTTATACAGCCCTGAGAGCACAGCATCTCATCCATCTTGGAAGCTAAACGAAGTGGGGCTGATTAGTTAGTACTTACAACTAACTAATCAGCAAACTAAAGGGGTCAAGGATTAATGCTAGTTTAAGTTTCAAGTGAGGGTAGCCTGGTTTCATGTATTTGGAAAGAGTATCACGGCATCTGGAGGGAAGGAGCTGTTCTGAAGTACTTTGTTCTGACCCCTTCCTGTCTTCCTCTTTGAAATACCTCTATGGACCCACCTCCAGCCACCTACTTCCTTCAGTCAAGCTTCATCTCCTCAAATTTCCAGGTCTCCCCAAATAACACCACCCCTGGGACTAAGCCCTAGACACATGAGTGTTTTTGGGGACACCTCATGTCCAAACAGTAACACTGTCCTTCCTATGACCTCTCTTCTGAGGCACAGGTTCTTGACTCTTCTCAGGAAGAATTATCTTAGATTTCCTAGCATGCTTCTTATTTATCCCCAGTTATTTCATACACTTCCTCTCATCTTTCATCCTCTATTACCTAAAACTTTGTCTTTATTGACCTACCAGTTCTTCCTGAAATTCTTTTAATGCTCTCTCCAGCCCTTGCGGTTTGTCTAGATTAATTCTGGCAGCTGTTACCAGCTCAGTTGCTCTGTTTTCCTTTTCATCTGGGGACCCTGAAAATGGCTCAGCTGTGTCTGCTGCACTTTCATTATGGCTTGTTCTTGGGCAATTAGCACAGCTATGGCCAATTACTACGAAGGTTACATATACTTAGCTTTTAATAAACTACCATCATTTCTCTCTCCTTTGTTTTCAACACCAAAAAGTGTCTGCCTCCCATTATCACCCCCATTTTAAAACTCGATCTCACACACTCAAACAATTTCTACAAACAATTCTATCTTCTTTAATATATTTAGTAGTTATATAAACAGACATGTATGTATATATGTATGTATTGTGTTTTTGTTTTTTTAATCTGGGTTGGTGAGATGTCTTAGTGGATTAAGAAATTTGCCATCAAGCCTAACAAGCTGAGTTTGATTCCCCAGAACCCTCATGGTGGAGAGTACCAACTTTCACAAGTAATCCTCTGACCCCTAAAATATGTATTATGGTCCACATATACACACAATTAAATAAATATAATAAAAACTAAATGCATTTTCTAAACTGAAAAGCAAAGGCAGGAGAATTACAAATTCAAACCAATTTACACTACAAATAAAGCAAGTTATATAGACTTCAAAATTCACAAAGAAACAAGCAACAAAAAACCCATAATAGTCTTTCTCCTTCACCACCTAGTATGATTCAGTAGCTGAGGGATGGTACAGAAATCTTTATTTTAGGGGGAAAAAAAACCCTCAAAAGATGCTAAAAAAAAAAATCCAGGTACAGCAATTACTCATCTATACTTTTTTGGTTAGAAAATATGGCAGCTGTATGAAAGTGGAGTACCACTAATAACTGTGCTACCACTCATAATCAACTTATAAGAAGAAAATGATATAAACAATTTCCCGAATCTATAGTTTACCATTACATGGACATTTTGCTATCTGATTCAAATGTAGATATTTTGGAAAGAATGTTTGAAGTAAAGAAAATATTGCCTTGTTGGGGATTAAAAACTGCTACTGAAAAAATAATTAATTATTTAGGTTATAAAATAGGGTTATAGAAAATTAGATCACAAAAAGTATAAATTAGGAGAGATCAGTTGCAGCCTCTTAATGACTTCCAAAGATTGCTAGGAGACATTTCCCAACTATAGCCCACTACTAGGATAAAACCTGAT
>NW_026067902.1:16981087-17017762 GCF_014885135.2 Alexandromys fortis
CTTGATTGCTCTTTGGGCTGATGAGGGGGGGGGACTTGAGTGGGGGGGGGGGAGGGAAAGGGGAGGCGGCGGTGGGGAAGAGACAGAAATCTTTAATAAATAAATAAATAAATAAAAAAGGTTTGTTCTTACCATAAAAAAAAAAAAACCTTAGATGGTGACAAGGGCTTAAATAGTCCCAGGAAATTATTAGCTGAAGCTGAGAGAGAACTGACTTTCACTGAAGAGAAATTACAGAAGATACCTGTGGATTGTGTGGATCCGACTCTTAACTGCATACTGATCACACTATCCTTCAAATATTCCCCTACAGGAATGTTAATGCAGAAGGATGATATTATCTTAGATCTTTTCATCACAAGAAAAGATTCATTTAGGCTCTCCTTTCAAAGATTTCAGTTCTTAGCCACTTGGTCTCTTTGTCCCTTCAGCCTGTGGCAAGACAGGAAACACAACATGACAGGAAACCCAAGGCAAAGACCTGTCCATCTCTGCTGGGAAACAGAAAGGAAGCAGATGGGCTGGGATACCAGTATCTCCCTTGAGGGCCTGTCCCCAGTGACTTCACGTGCTTCCACTAGGCCTTACCACTAGTCCCACCTTCTGCCAGTGGTACTGTGGACTGGGAACAAAGCGATGTTCAAGTTCTAAATTAGGGGCTAAAGAGATGGTTCAGCAGTTAGCACTTGTTGCTTTTCCAGATGACTTGGATTCAGTTCCTAGCACTCACATGGCTGCTCACAACTGTTTGTAAATCCAAGTTTCAGAGGATCTGATGCCCTCTTCTGGCCTCCGAGGAAACAGGTACTTACATGGTGCACATTAAATGCTTATTTTACAACAGATCCTGTGATGAATTCTCTTTCTCTATATTAACCTCATTTAATGCTTACAACCACTCTACAAAGTAGGTATAGTGATATTCTCCATTTCACAGATGGGGGCCCTGTGCCCTAAATCATAGGCACAGATTCTGGATACTCTTCCAAGTAGTACCAATCCAAAGACTGCAGTGCCTGTAGCCATTGTGCATGTATCATATCTAATAAGAGAATAATCTTTTTTACTTCACATGCAAGATGCAAATAACATTTCAAATGCACTTGTAACTTTTACTTTATCCGTTAAGATCTGTTTCTCTTGAAATAGTAGCAGAAACCATACCTTGCTACATGGGGAGTGGGATAGATACGTAAGTCAAAGACTTGTTATGTAGCCCTGGGTGCCCTTGAGCCCGCAGCAATCTTCGTGCCTCTTCTTGAGTGTTTGCTTTAAAAGTATACTGCACACCTGTCTTATTACATACTTTTAAAAATTATTATATTAACATATTTATTGCATGTTTGTGTACATGTATGATGGTCAGAGGAAACCCTGCAGGAGTTGTTTCTTTCCTTCACCATGTGGGTTCCAGAGACTGACCTTGGGTCATCAGTGGGCAGTAAGTACATTTCCTGGCTGAACCATTAGTTACTTCACTGGTCCTGTAGTTACATACTTTAAATCAGCACACCAAGTCTTTGGTCATGGTTGGCTAAAATGAACCACAATTTTTTCAATTATTCATTAATTGTATTTTATTGTGGTACACATTTCATTATTCATTTAATCAATAATTTATAAAGTACTTACTGAGTGCACTATGCGCTAAGACTGGGCATACAAAGTATTTTGTTGGTCTGTTAAATCAATGAAATAATTCATTCCATTAGCCAGTCACAAGGAAATACTGAGCACCCAGTAGTAAAGGACACTGCAGAGATTTGAGATAGAGATATATACAAGCTGGGTGGTAGTGGCACAGCCTTTAATACCAGCACTTAGGAGGCAAAGATAGGCAGGTTTCTGTGAGTTTGAGGCCAGTCTGGTCTACAGAGCTAGTTCCAGAAGGACAGTCAAGGCTATACAAAGGAACCCAGTCTCAAAAAACAAAAGAGAGTAAGCTACAAGAAACAGAAGGGAGTTCTGCTTAAATGATACAAACTCTGGAGTCATGGGCATGTAGAGAATGACAGGTTTTATGAGCAAATATGATTACTTAGGAAAAGAATAAAATGAAGAGGATTCAAACTAAAATGAACGATCAATACTAAAGAATGGTAACAGAGACGAATCCAGCAAAGGAGAGTAAGAAACAGAAAAATGGAAAACTGGTGTCATGGGAGCCAAGCACATAGAGAACTGGAGAAAAGATACTGAGACGTGAGGAGTAGAAAAGAAAATGCAGGCACGAGAGAAGCAATTCTCTTTAAGAAAATTTGACTGCAAAGGGGAAAAATTCAAATATTTTCAAATGCTATGGAGCGTTTGTTTGTTTTCTGAGTTAGGGTTTCTCTATGTTGCTCTGGCTATCCTCGAACTCTCAGAGATCTGCCTGCCTCTGATATCAATGGTGTGCTTCCCAACCAAAAAGGTAGCAAGTTTTCAGAGAGATTTATTAAAGGTTTCTGGATTAGACCCAAAGAACAAGTAAGAAGGTTGACAGAAGGATCTTCCTACTAAAGTGAAAACAGTGCAGATGTAGAGTTGGTAGAAGTTTTACCATACAATTCTTCTTCTTCTTCTCCTCCTCCTCCTCCTCCTCCTCCTCCTCCTCCTCCTCCTCCTCCTCCTCTTCTTCTTCTTCTTCTTCTTCTTCTTCTTCTTCTTTTCCAAGACAGGGTTTCTCTGCAGCTTTGAGGCCTGTTCTGGCACTTGCTCTGTAGACCAAGCTGGCCTCAAACTCACAGAGATCCTCCTGCCTCTGCCTTCCAAGTACTGGGATTAAAGGCATGTGCCACCACTGCCCAGCTATACCACACAATTCTTAAATAGGCAGAGGACAGCTTCAAGAAAGGTGAAAAGGAATTTAAATGGGGGAAAGGGTGAGAGAAGAGGAAGAGTGAGTTAGTTAGAACAGAGACGAGATCTTAAAAGTATTCTAAAGGGCATAGTGCCTAGATAAATTTTCTTAAGGTGTGGCTGTTGAGTTTGCTGATTAAAATTTTCTACAAGTAGGTTATATGACTTTCTCCAACTATGCTTGAAATAAGCACATGAAACAGATCATAGCTAAATGTAATGGCACACATGAACAATGCCAGTATTTCATAGGCAGGGGAAGGAGGACCTGAAGTTCAAGACTTGCTGAGTTGCAGAGTTCCAGAGCAGCCTAGGGTATACAGCAATTTACCAGAGGCCGAGAAATGAGGGAACCAGGCAAATGTTCTTGCTACTGAGGTATACCTCAGCCTTCAGTGCAGTTTTAATATGCATTCCCCCATGACTAAGGATGCTGAGCATTTTTTCATGCATTTATTGGCCTTTTTCTTTCTTTTTTTAAAATAACTAATATTTAAGTATATGGGTGTTTTGCCTGCATGTATGTCTGTGCATGTGTGTGCCTATTGCCCAAGGAGGTCAGACAGGGTGTTAGATCCCCTGGGACTGGAGTTATAGACAGTTGCGAGCTGGCATATGGGTTCTGGGAATTGAAACTGGGTCCTCTTGCTCTTAACTACTGAGCCACCTCATAAGCTCCTTTTATTTCTTCTTTTGAGAATTTTTTCTTTAATTCTATCCCACTGATTTACAAGTCAGCTTTTGTTTCAGCACCATGCTGGAACATGACTTTTGTTACAATGAATGGCTCCATAGTATAATTTGAAATTAGGTATTGTGATGTCTCCAGGATTCTCTTTCTACCTAGGATTGCTTTGACTGTGTGTCTTTTGTGTCTTCATACACATTTTAGGGTTTTGTCTTGAGAAGCATGTCACTAGAATATGTGTTGCAAATGCAGACCACTTTTGGTAATATAGCTATTTTTACAATATAAATTTAAGTTTTCATTGTGGAAGTCTTTCACATCCTTGGTTAGGATTATTTTTGTTGCTGTTAATTATTTGTTTTAGCTACTGTGAATCTTTTCCCTTTCCCTTATTTTTTTCTCATCAAGTTCATTACTAAAAGAAAAGCAACTAATTTTCATGTGTTGGTTTAGTATCCTTTTGTACTGCTAAGAGCATTTATGAGACCTTAAGAGTTTTCTGGGAGTCTGCAGCACTGGTTCTCAGTCTGTGGGTCAAATGACCCTTTCACAGGGGTCGCATATCAGATATCCCACATATCAGACATCTACATTATGATTTACAACAAAGGCAAAATTAGTTATGAAGTAGCAACTAAAATAATTTTATGGTTGGGGGTCACTACAACATGAGGAACTGTATTAAAGGCTCACAGCATTAGGAAGGTCAAGAACCACTGGGTCTTTAGATATAGGGTCATACAAACAGGGATAATTTATCTTCTTCCTTCCCTATCTGGATCTCTTCTTCCCGCTGGTTTCATTGCTTTAGCTAGATTCTCAAGCATCATACCAAGTGGAGTAGATACTTTGTTTCATTTAAAAAAAATGCTTTCAGTTTTTCCTGATCAAGTATTATGTTGGCTGTTGGTCTATCATATTATCTTCATTATGTTTAAGTATGTTCCTTCTATTTGTTTCTTTGGGGCTTTTATCATAAAATGTTGAACTTTGCCAAAGGCCTTTTCACATCTATTGGTATGACCATGTGATGTATGCATATATAGTGTATGAGCACACCTGTGCGTGCTTGTTCATGTGTGTGATGGCCAGAGACTGATGTCAGGTATCGCCTTCTAACCAGTTTCCATTGTATTTCTGAGGGTCATTCACAGCTTCACCATCTCTCACTGAACCTGGACTTCACCTTTTCAATTACAGTGGCTGACCAAGGAGCTACTGGTCTCTCTTATTTTCCCCCATTTCCCTCCCAGCCCCTAGCACTCAGGTGGCAGGCAGGCTGCCATGCCTTTCATATGGGAATGGGAATCTCAACTCAGGTCCTCATGCTTAAGCAGCAAGGACCCTACCCACTGAGCCATATATCTCCCCAGCCTGGTTTCTGTCTTTAAACATATGTACTGCTATATGTATTGATTTGAACCATTCGTAGATGAAACTCTGGAATGAAACTAACTTGATTATAGTGTATGGTCTCTGCAATGTGTTATGAATTTGGTTTGCAAATATTTTATTGATAATTTTTGTTTCTATGTTCATGATGGAAATTGGTCTAAAGTTTTCTTTCTGTGTACTTACCTGATTTTGGTATCAGGGTAATACTAGACTCACAGAATGAATTTGTTTGTATTTCTCTGCTTTTTATTTCAAATGACAGGAGCACTGGTGTGAGCTCTTCATTAAAAGTCTAATAGAATTCAGCGGTGAATCTGTGCAGCCTGGGCTTCTCTTTTTTGGAACTCTTCATTGCTGTTTCAATCTCACTGCTTATGGTAGGCTTATTTAAATGGTTTACATCTTCTGGATTTAAGTAGGTCATATGTGCGTAGAATTTATATCCTATCTTCACTTCCCAATTTTCTTTAAATGTAAACTTTCAAGGTGTTCCTTAATAATCGTGTCTCAGTTAAGGTTTTCATTGCTGTGAAGAGACACCATGACCATGGCAACTCTTATAAAGAAAACATTTAGTTGGGGTGGCTCGGTCACAATTTCAGAAATTCAGTCTATTCTCATCATGACAGGAGCATAGTGGCATGCTGGCAGACACGGTGCTGCAAGAGTAACTGCAGACAACAGGATATGGCAGACCGAGACACGGGGTGGTATTCCCGCCCGCACAGTGATGTACTTCCTCCAACAAGGCCACACCCACTCAAACAAAGCCACACTTCCTAATAGTGCCAGCCTTTATGAGATTATGAGGCACCAATTACATTCAAACTACCACATCTTGTAAATCTTGTATGCAACGCTCCCTTTTTAGGTCTTTATTCTCTTTTGATTACTTTTGCTAAAAGTTTCTTGATCTTGTTCAGTTTTCCAAAGAACGTTTTGATTTGCTAGTTTTTTGTATTATTCTTTCAATCTTCCATTTCATTAGTTCCTGCCTTGAACTTTCTTATTTTATCTACTGTTTTGGGATTTGGTTTGCTCTTTCTTTTTCTGACTGTGAGGGGTATCATTAGATTTCTTATTTATTTGAGATTTCTCTAATATTTCAATGTCAACATTTACAGATTAAAAACTTCCCTTTTAGACTTGCCTTAGTTGTAATCCCAAAGGGTCTGGTAAATTCTTTTCACTTTCATTTGATTCCTGATTTTTTTTTTCAATAGTATCTTCAATAATAAAGGAGAGTACTGTTTACTCTCTGATGTTTTATATTGTCTGTGGTATCTCCTGCTATTGAGTTCTAGTTTTATTCTAGTATGATCTGATAGAAGAAATTATTTTTATTTTTTTTATTTGTTAAGACTTCCTTTATGGTTTAAACTATGATCGGTTTTAGAGAAAGTTCTATGTGCTGTTAAAAGGATTATGTATCTCAGCCTTGCTGGATGAAATATTCTATACATGTCTGTTAAATTCATTTAATCTATGTACAGTTCAGTGCTTAAATTTTTTGATTTTTTTAATCTGAATGACCTATCTACTGATCACAGTGAGGAACTAAAGCCATCTATTATAATTTTTCAGAACTTTCGTATACTTTGGAGTCTATTAGTTTTGTTTTATAAAGTTGAGAGCCCCAATGTTTGGTGCATAAATCTTTTAACAATTGTTTAATTAATTAAATAATTGATAGATTTTAGTGTGTGGAGACATGCAAGCCAGCCCACACCTTTGGAGGTCAGAGGACATCTTGTTGAAGTTTGTTCTCTCTTTCCACAGTGTCAGTCCCCAGGATCAAACTCAGATCATCAGACCTGCAGGACACACCTTAAGCTGCTATGTCATCTTGCCTGTCTAACTGTTCTATCTTCTTGATGAACTGTTCCTTAGTATATATGGCCTTTATCTTTTCTGGTTAATTTGGCTTTAAGTCTATTTTATCAGAGAGCAGAATAGATACATCACTTGTTTTCAGTTTGCATTGCTTGAGATATTAACTTAAATCCTTTCTCTTTCAGTCCATGTTCGTCTTTGCTGTGGATGCTTTAACAGTATTCTTTCTTCCAATAAAGGAACAGGAGGGTCTTTCCATAATTTTGTATTCCTTAATTTCCTTCATCAGTGTTTTGTAATTTTCAATGTAGGGACTTCTCATCCCTTTTAAAATCCCAAGTGTTTTAATTGTTTTGTTATTAATATAAACAGAATTGTTAATGATATGTTCCAACAGTTCATCACCTGTAAAAAGAAGCAGAACTGATTTTTGTGTCTTGGTTTGTAATCTTAAGTTTTACCAGATTTGTTAGTTTTACCTATCGGTTTTGTGTGTGTGTGTGTGTGGGGGGGTATTCCCAAATCTTTATTTGTTTGAGACAGCTTCTTACTGTGTATCTTTGGCTGGCCTGGAACTCATTAATTGCACTAAGCTAGTTTCAAGCTCACAAACATCCACTTGCCTCTGCCTCCCAAATGCTGGAACTAAATCAAGGGCTGCCATACTCAGTCAACTTTCCATTCTTGTTTAGTAGCTGTGAGCTAATTATACTACAAGGAAGTACATTTTGGATTATCTTCTCCTAATTACTTTAATCCTTCACTCTGAATGTATAGTTAATGATTCTCTTGTGGCTATCTTCTTCAAGAGCATCAACTATGAGCCGGAAAGAATGTCAGTGTCTGCCTTTAATCCCAGTACTCGGGAGGCAAAGGCAGGCAGTCAGATCTCTGAATTCGAGGCCATCCTGGTCTACAGAGTGAGTTCCAGGACAGGAGAGTAATACTTGAGAAAAACTCAAGGGACTCGGTCTCAAAACAAAACAAAGAATATTAACTATGGTCCATTGTGTGGAAGGGCACTTGCCATCCTGCCTGACCATTGATTGAACTTGATCCCAGAAAACTACATAATGGAAGGAGAGAACTAACCCCTACAAGTAGTCCTCTAACTTCTACATATACATGACATACACAGTGTTAGTCAAATTCCCTGCCAGAGGAGATATTAGCAATGTAGTCTACCCCTTCTCCAAAGGTCCCAACAACAGGCAGATGCATGATTCCACCAAAATTCACTCTAGGGAGCCTATTAATTTATTGGGCTTCCTTGCAGAGCACTGATAAGGGGGCTACTACTTAAGAGAGGGGATGCTGGTGCTCTCCCCGCAACAGACCACACCCAATAGCGATGAGGGCTTTCCCGTAGCTGCACAGATGGAACCCTTCTCTAGTCTTTAGAAGCCCCCACTTTTAGGTGGTGCTGGGATCATATTTAGGTCCTCCTGCTTATAAGGCAAGTACTTTACTGAAAATTATCTCAACATAAACTTTTTTTTTTTTTGAGACATTGAGTTTCTGTGTAGTCCTGGCTGTCTTGGAACTCACTCTGTAGACCAGGCTGGCCTCGAACTCACAGATCCGCCTGCCTCTGCCTTCCAAGTGCTGGGGCTGGGATTAGAGGCATGTGCCACCACCCCACACCAGGTAAACATTATTTCTAAATGCTTTCATTTCCTGGGTTTACATGTGCCACAATGGCCAGCTCTTATCTTTTTTTGTTTGTTTGTTTGTTTTTTGAGACATGGTTTCTCTGTAGCTTTGGAGCCTATCCTGGAACTAGCCTTTGTAGACCAGGCTGGCCTCAAACTCACTGAGATCCACCTGCCTCTGCCTCCCAAGTGCTGGGATTAAAGGCATGCGCCACCACCTAGGTCTTATCTTTTTAAAATAAATTTTATTATATTATTCTCCTTCCCCTCGAGGATGAACTAAAACTCCTTAGTATGGTATTTGACTGTTAAGTGTACGGTCCTAAGAGACCAAAAACAATTCAACATGTATACAATCAACTGATTTTCTACAAGAATGCCAAGACAGTTAATGAAAAAAAAAAAAGAGAGACCTGTGTCAGTTTTTCCACAGCGACAAGATACCTGCTATAAACTTACGAAGGAGGATTTGTTTGGGTCAGTTTCAGAAGTACAGCTGGCTTCAAAGCTCCTGGGCCTAGCTGAAAGCAGACTATCTTAACAACAGAAGATGTGACACAAGAGCTTCTTCACCTTATGGCAGGAAGCAGACAACAGTACAAAACGGACCAGGGCCAAGATTTCCTCCGCCCAACAGCTATTCAAATACTGGATCCATTAGAAGATGAAACCACTGTTTAGGTCAGAGCCCTCATAAACTCTCTGGAAACATTCTCACAAATACAACTAGCGATATGCTTTACTAACACCCCTTAGGGTCTGTCAATCCAATCAAATTAACAAGATTGACCATGACAAGTTTCTTCAGCATGCTGGGACAACTGAATAAACCACATGTAAAGCAAGGTTCTATCATATCATATGGGAAAACCAACTCAAATGAAACAAAGGCCTCAATAGAAATAAAATTGTATAACTTTTAGAACAGGAAAAATGTCTATAACCTTGGATTTTATATTTATTTCTTAAATTTGGTAATAAAAATCAGAGACAACTAATAAAAAATATAAAACTGAAATCATCAACAGTCAAAACTTCAAAAAAATACTAGTGACAAACTGAAAACACATCCTACAAAATCGAGGACAAAAATTACAGATTATGTCTGATTGAGTTTGCCACCTAGAGTACATAAAGAATGACAGCTCAGTAACAACGTCAGATATAAAATGAACAAAGGGGGGAGAAGGAGAAATGGCTCAGTGGTTAAGAGCACTGGCTGCTCTTTCAGAGGTCCTGAGTTCAATTCCCAGCAACCACATGGTGGCTCACAACCATCTCTAGTGGCAATTTAATGCCCTCTTCAGCCATAAAGTTGACAGAGCACTCATAGTAAATCTTTAAAAACGAACAAAGGGAGTCTCGATAGCCACCATGCCCTGACAGCCCCTGAACCATGAGCTGAAGCAAAGTCCTTAATGAGGACGAAGACAAGAAAGACAAGGATAACAATGACATGGAGGTGAGAGCTGAAAGAGATGGCCCAGTGGTTAAGAGCACTGGCTATTTTCCCAAAGGATCAGAGTTCAATTACCAGTAACTACATGGTGACTTATAACCTTCTGTAACTCCAGATCCAAGAGATCCAACAGCCTCTTCTGTTCTCTGCAGACACAGTACATATGTCGTGCAGACACGTAACAGAAAGTAAAACGTTTAGTCACATATACTTTTTTTTTTTCCCAAGACAGGGTTTCTGTGTAGTGTGACAGAGTCCCAGAGATCTTAGTACAACTGACTCTATGGTAGAAGTACCATTCTGGCTGTAAAACTCAGCATGTAGACAGCACCTGCCAAAACTAAAACACAGGCCTAATCCATCAAAGTCCATGAGGAAGTCACTACATATACTAACCTTGCTTTTTTGCTTCTGTAGTTCTGCTTGAACCCAGGATTTAAGACCAGACTGAGCAACATAGCTAGACTCCATCTCAAAATTAACTAATCTGGAAGGGTGTGTAGGAGAAAAAAATATACAGGAAACAAACACAATATTTTCTTCATGCTGAAAAGACAATGAGTTGATGATGGACGGTTTTACATCAGAATATTTTGATCACGACCTTTATAGTGCTCTCAGAGACGTGGGTAATCTGTTGGGTAGGCCAGCACAGATTTACAATGCTTTGGTTTCAAAACCAGGGCAAACTGCTAAATCAGTCATCAAATATTTACCGAGTCCACACATAATTTGTAGTGCCAAATCTGTGTTTACAACATTCAGTTTTTTACTTTCTTAGCATTCTATTTTATTTTGGTATATAATACTCATACATAGGGCACAATGATGTTTTGAAACACGTTTGATGTACACTGATCAAAGTGGAGTAATTAATATATCCATCACCTCAAACGCTTTTCACTTCTTGCTGACGAAATACTTGAAATCCTTATCATTATCCTGAAACACATAGTGCATTACCGTTACCTGTAGTCAGCTGACTGCAAGAGAACATCAGAACTTAGTCATTCTGTCAACCAACACTGCACCTGTCGCCCAACCTTTCCCAATTGCCCACTCCCTACAAACAAGACTGGAGTTTGTTTCGTTTTTTGCAGTTTTGGGATCAAACCGAGGGCTTCAGTTGGAGATATAGCTCAGCAGTAGTGTGTTTACCTACACGTGCAAGGACCTGGACTGGATTATTTGCATGCACACACACACAAACACACACACCCTACTGCACACTAGGCAGGCACTCTGCTATTGCGCTACACATCCTCCCTGTACAGACTAGATTTTCAAACTCAAGACAGTATATATTTGGGGAAAAAAAAAAAAGAAAAGTAGGTCCAAACCAGGAATAGTATACATCTGCAATATAAACTAAAAAACAAAACAACAAAACCAGAATCAGGTGACTGCAACACAGAATTCTACTAGAGCTCCAAAGAAGAACAAAAACACTCCTCAAACTATTCCATAAAAAAGAAAAAGAAAGGAACACTTGTAAATTCTTTTAACAAAGCCAGTATTAACTCTGATACCAAAACCAGACAAAGATCTAACAGAAAAATTATAGATCAATTTTTCTGATGAACATCGATGTAAAAATTCTCAACAATGCATTTTTTAAAAAAGATTTATTTATTATGTACACAGTATTCTGTCTGAACATATGTCTGCATGCTAGAAGAGGGTTTCAGATCTCATTATGGATGGTTATAAAAGCTGCCATGTGGTTGCTAGGAACTAAACTAAGGAAGAGCAGCCAGTGCTCTTAACTTCTGAGTCATCTCTCCAGCCCTCAACGAGGTATTTTCAAGAGCACTGACTACTTTATTAAAGGACCCAGGTTTGATTCCCAGCACCCACATGGCAGCTCACCATTTGTAGCTCCAATTCTAGGGGATGCAACACCTTCTTGTGGCCTCACTGGGTACCAGACACACACATGGTGCACAGACATATTTGCAGCACAACACTCAAACATATAAAATAAAAACTAATAAATATAAATTTGTTTTTTTGTTTTAAATATTTTTTAAGCCAAAGTAAAAACACATCAATAAGATTATCCTATCCTTTTCCAGGATTTAACCAGGTAAATGAATGGGAATAAAAAAGATCATATTGAATAAATTAACCTGTACCCAGAAAGACAAATGTTGCATGTTGTCTCCCATCTGAGGATCCTAGCTCCATATATTCAGGTATGAGTACATATTCTGGAGTAACTTTAGAAACCAGGGAAGTAAAAAGGGACCATGGGGGGCAAAAAGCACAAGAGAGGAGGAAAAACAGGGTACAGATGATCTGAAGGGGGAAATGGGAAAAACAGGGGGGCTCTAGTTAGGGAAGGGGACAGAAATAAATACAGAAAGTATGTCTGAAAGTCTTAAGAAATCACACTATTAACCATCTACCTAAAATACCTATAGTGCACTTAAGTCAGTGTACAAATCTACATATACAGTTTAATGAAATTTTCCTATCTGGGCTTACAATGCTACATCAAAGTGCCAAAGACCATCTAACAAAAACCCCAACACCAGGTACAAGAAGCCCTCTTTTGAACTGTTGACCAGGGTTGTCCAAGAGACTCTAGAACACTATAGGCTCTTTTTTTTTTGTTAAAGATTTATTTATTTATTATATATACAACATTCTGCCTCCATGTATGCCCACATGCCAGAGGAGGGTGCCAGATCTCAGTACAGATGGTTGTGAGCCACCATGTGGTTGCTGGGAATTGAACTCAGGACCTCTGGAAGAGCAGCCAGTGCTCTTAACCACTGAGCCACCTCTCCAGCCCCCCTATAGGCTCTTCTTATCACCCTTGGCCATACCCCAACAGTGGAAAGTAAGTCCCTATTGCTGAAGACACCATGCTTTCAGACACAGGGCTCAGAGGCTCCTAAGCTAGAACCAACCTGAAAGCCTCCTCCCTTGGAACTAGCTTTCAAGGCACCAGAAAATACCATGAAAGCTTCCAAAGAGGAGAAGAAACCAAAAAATTCTATAAACCACAATCATCAACAAGGTTTGATAATCCTATGGCACAGTAATAGTACATATACTTTGCTGGTAACCAATAGCTTTCTAACTGGAATTATCAACACTTCAATGAGAGGTAAATGATGTCTGGAACTGGAAACCTAGTCACCTACCCAGGCCTAGAGAGTTCATGAATCTTGAAGAACCCACACTCAGCATTTACTAAGCCACCATAATCTCTAACTACACTAATTTGTTCTTATACCCACAGATAAGTATAGTCCTCACCCCTCATAAGGAAACTTCTCTTTCTAATGGATGGACACCATACAAAAAAATCCACAAGCAATCAAAATGTGGAGCTGTGGGACCCAGCCCCAACTGATATCTCTGTAACACAACTCTAAGACTCAGGGATCAATGCGGAAGAGAGCCCAGAAAGATTGTAAGAGCCAGAGGTACAGAGAATTTGAAAGTTTCTCTTAGGAATGTCAGAAGCTATACCCATTTCCAAAAGTGACAATCACATTAACAGGGATTAAAACTTTAACAGGATTTGGGGAGGAGGTATGGGAGAGATAGGCATACGAACTCTTAACATTCAGTCAACAATAAGTGCTATCAGAAACCCCACAGGAGAAAATTTAAAGCAGTCTGTCCTCAAGGAACTTACAATGTTGACAAGAGGAGGTTAACGCAAAGAAAGCTATCATTAGCTAAACAAATAAACTAGTGTGGCTCAAATAATAAATGTAAATTATACATAAAAAACAAAAAGCATGGTCAGAAGTACTAGCGGTTACAGAGTGAATATAGAAGGCTCAGAAGGTGGATAAAGAGGGATAGGCAAAAAAGAATCAAGAGGATGAGTCAAGAAAGATGAAGAAAGACACAAGTCAATCATGACACAGAAAGGTAAATGGAGACAAAACTCAGCAGAACCACCAGTCTTGAACAGCCTGGATCAGGAGCGAGTGGAAGACACAGGTGGTTGGAGCCACTCTACAGAAGACCTTAAAGACTGAACAATTTTCTGACTTCATGAAATAATTGATACAACCATTCTGAAAGTAAGGTCTGAGGGTGCTTGGGTTTGCTTATGAGGAGAACTGCTTAAAGGAAAAGCCCAAAATTCTAACCTGTTTTAATAACTGTTACATGAACATCAAGCATGTACAAGACTAATAAAGTAGGAGAGGAAGCTCAGAATGAGGAGGGTTCAAATTTTGCATGATTTTGAGTTACACGAGATAGCAATTTATTAGTTATTAAGTGGCTGGCCAGATTATGACCAGTGAGCTGAGGGAAAGCATAAGTATGGATGCATTTTAGAACTATGGAAGGCTGATCCTTAAAATACAGAGAAACAGTCAAGCTCCAGGGAATCAGATAAGACAAGTATGGGAGAAACCAACTAAATTTAACTGAAATTGGACCAGTAAATAAAGTCCAACATCTAGGAAAAAAGACTGATCTTGGGCAGGAACACAGATAGAGTCCCATCCTGGAGAAAAGACAGCATAAATAAATAAGCAGTAAAGGAATAATAACAACAACAATAATAATAATATAATAATAATAATAATAGCAAAGACACCATTTAAGATTTTCTTCTTAATATTTACTTAATATTATTTTCAGTGTATAAAGTTTTGTCTGCATGTATGCCTGTGCACCATGTATGTGCTTGGTGTTTGTGGAACAAGACGCTTTAGATCCTATGGAACTGGAGTTACAGATGGTTGTGAGCACAGATGAGTTCTGAGAACTAAATCCCGGTCCTCTAGAAAAGCAGCCAGTGCTCTTAACCAATGAAGCATTCTCTCTTTGGCCCCATTTAAAATGGATGGACAATGGGGTATACGCCTTTTTAAAAAAAGAATTTTAATTTAAACTTCCAAAGAGTAAGAAGATTATCATTGTCCTTTTGTAGATGAGGATAACTGAGGCACAGAAAAGCAATTTGCTTGATTATACAAATACTAGATTTACAGTATAGTGCGGTAAAGGGCACACCTACTGCCCAGACCTGCTTTCTAAGTAAACATCTGCTGGGTGCCAAAGCTTTTATACATAGGTTTGATGTGTGTGGGTGTTATATACCTATACATTGTGCAGTACACACAGTGAAGATAATTTCTGAAGGAAAGATATAATATGCTCTCCATTCTCCTTTCTGTCTCTTCTTCATTTAACTAAAGCTATTTTACACACACACACACACACACACACACACACACACACACACACACACACCTTTTTTGTTTGTTTGTTTTTCAAGACAGGTGTCTCTGTGTAGACCAGGCTGACTTTGAGCTCATAGAGATCCTCCTGCCTCTGACTCCTGACTGCCGGGATTAAAAGTGTGTGCCACTGGCCAGCTATTCTTTTTAATATAGTCACAGTCAGGATTGTGACAATTAAGAGAAAAAGGAGTCATTTATTGTTCAGCTCCAAGCCTCAAAACTGAGTTTTTTTTTTCTTTTCTCAAAACAAAGTTTCATTATATAACCTAGGTCGGCCTTGAATTCATGGCTCTCTAGCCTCCACCTCCCCAGGCTGTGATTACACACCTAGTTTCAAATTTTGACCTTTGTGTATGTATATTTGTAACAGAACAAGAGTTTTGAGGAAGACATTGTCTACACTGAAATAGTTCTTTTCCCCTATCAAGAGCTTGAACCCGACCATCTGTTGCATTGCATGAGACAAAGTAACAAGAATCTAATCGCAAACTGAGGGAGGGCACATACATAAACACCAGTACTTGGACCCAGCCTTGGTCTATAGTGAGCCTCTTGTCTATTACAAAAAGAAAAATATAGTACATGTAATGGAGGTTTTTTTTTTTATTTTTATTTTTTGGCAGAAAGAAGAGGGGAAAAAAAGAAACTACATTGTGTATGTGATTGACTCATCCAAGATACTGGGTGAACATTGAGGTTTCAACCTCCAGCATTTCAGAATATGGTCATATTTGGAGTTTAATAAAGTGATTAAGTGAGGTTACTAGTGTGGGGCTGTTGCTAAAACGCATCCTCATGGGGAAACATAAAAGACATCTAACCCTGGGAAACCAACGAGTTTACTGGATTTCCTTATCACACATAGGTTACTTACATGAGTGTGGCGCTCTCCTTCACTGACCAAGGCCCCCACCAGAAGATCTTTACTCAGGAGGAATGAAAGTTTTCCCACAGCCACACAGATGCAGCCTCCTCCCCTAGGTTTCACCAGCCTATAGACTCTAGCCCTCCCTGACGCCACCCTGAACAATTAGTACAGAGTTGCATACAATAGCTGGTATGGAGTGGCTCAGCACTCAAGGAAAGATTTAGTGACCCTCCTCAGCCATTTATGAGAGGAAGTAAACAGTT
Organism: Alexandromys fortis; assembly: GCF_014885135.2. Taxonomy (NCBI): domain Eukaryota; kingdom Metazoa; phylum Chordata; class Mammalia; order Rodentia; family Cricetidae; genus Alexandromys; species Alexandromys fortis. The sequence continues at coordinate 16,997,312 of NW_026067902.1, forward strand.
CAATAAGCCCAGACGGGATGCTCTTTTCTATGCAGGCACAATTAAACTGAAGAGGATGTTTGTTTTACTTTTAGAAGAGTTGTGTACAACAGGGGTCACAATCCAAAATGCCTGGAATCTAAGATGAGGCACTGGGGATGCATGCACATAGGGAACTCCATGGCAGGACAAGGCAGCAAGAGTCATCTGTAGCCAAGGTGAGAAGTCTCAGAGAAAACCAGTACTTGCCAGTACCTTGACCTGGGACTCTCTGCTTCCAAGGCTGTGTAGGAATGAAGTTCTTTATCTAGTCTGTGGTACTGTTATGGCAGCCCTTCTACAATACCTTCTCCAAGTTAAAATCATTTACAGAACAGAATAAAATACAGTAACTTGGAGAGAATCTATAGAAATGAGTCTGATCTTCACTTTCCTGGACAGTAATGAGAACGCTTTCAAGCTCTCTTATTCTCATGTAGAACTGGCACAATAAACTGGAGGAAGCAAATATCATTTTCCTGGTTCCAGAGCTGGGATTTCTGAATCTATGAGGTGGTTTGAATGGTCCTAAGGCTCATATGTTTGAATACTTGCTCCCCAGTTGGTAGAATTGTTTGGGAAAGATTAGGAGGTGTGGCCTTGTTGAAGGAGGTGTGTCACTGGGGACAAGTATTGTGGAACATTAGTTTAAGATGCGTTACATTCATTTATGCTGTGGAATATTTGTTTAATGATGCAAAGATGTGCTGTATTCTTTTCTGTTGCATTTGTTTAACTCTGTAAAGCTGTGTTACTTTGCCTGCCTAAAACACCTGATTGGTCTATGAAGAGCTGAATGGTCAATAGCCAGGCAAGAGAGAGAATAAATATGAGAAATCTAGGCTCAAGGGAGAACAGGACAACAATGGCCAGCCACCCAGCCACAGAATAAGAAGAACAAAATACAGAATAAAGAAGGGTAAAAATCCAGAGGCAAACCTTAGTTAGAGAGAAACAGAGTAATTTAAGTTAGAAGAGCTGGCTAGAAACAAGTCAAACTAAGGCCAGGCACATATAAGTAGGATAAGTCTCTAAGTTTTTATTTGGGAGGAGGGTGGCAGGCCCCAAAGAGTAAAAAAAAAAAAAAATACAACTCCAAGCAGGCTTTGAGGTTTCAAAAGATTCATGCCATTCCCAGTATTACTCTGTGCCTTCTGCAGAGGACCTGGCTTCAATTCCCAGCACTCATAAGGTGGCTCAAAAGCACCTCTAAGTCTAGTTCCAGGAGACCCAAAGCCTCCTTCTGTTGGGAACCAGATACTCAAGTGGTGCACAGATAAACACATGCAGACAAAACATCCACACACATACAATAATAAAATTTAAGCCACTAATAAAATGCTTTCTTTTCTAAGGTGCCTTGGCCAGGGTGTTCTGTCAAGGCAATAGAAAACTAAAATACTTAGGGTTTTACAGGGTTAAAGTCCATCAGACAGCAGAGCAAAGAAAGCCAAGAGCTCACATTTTGATCCACAACCAAAAGGCAGAGAGAGTTAACTTAAAAGGGTGTCCTTGTCCATCTTGAAGACCTTACTTTACCACTCCAAACTCTCACGAGATTCCACCTACTGTATCCAAGAGTTGTTCATGCTTTAGAGTTAAGTGTGTAGCAGGTGCATAAGTCTCTCTCAGAGGACATCCATACTGTGTCAAGAAGAAAGGGTTACAAGAAACAATGAGACTTCAGTTTTCATGAAGTAAGAAGCAAGGTAAAGGTCAAAGAGGGTAAGAAGGTTGGGAGCTCATGAAATCTGATGGAACTTGAGTTCCATTTCCAGGACCAACATGGTAGAAGGAGAAAAATGACTCTTACGTGTTTTCCTCTGAAATCCACATGTGCACTAAGGTGAAGACACACACACACACACACACACACACACACACACACACACACACACAAAGACGACTCAATTTATTAAGGGCCAGCAACACTTGCTGCCAAGACAGGTGACCTGAGTTTGTTCAGTCCCTGGAAACCACAGGATGGACTCCAGAAAGCAGTTCTTTGATCCCCATACATGTTCTCTGGCATGTGTGTGTAGGTGCACGCCATACACACGTGCATGCAACTAAATAAATAAATGTAAAATTGTCTTCTAAAAGCCCAGAAAAGTCATCTACAATATTGCCCATCAAGAAATTTTAAAAATTCTGATTTTTAAACTGAAGTTGCCTAGGTTATAAACTATCAATAAAATGGCGAAAACCAATAAAAAAAAGTAGGATACAATCACAGTCGTTTTAAACTTTTAAAATTTAAAATGTTGTATTTTCTATCTGCCTTTAACACCAGTCCTAACAGATACTTAAGCATACCCAATTTTATTTTCTTTCAAGAATAATAATGACACAGACATAAGATTCTGTTCCTATGAACTTATTTTTAGATTCTACCATTTTGGCTAATTTCATTAACAATTCAGATGGAGAAGATAATGGATTAACGGTGTCCAAGTCACAAGTGTGGCTCATAGATGGTTCCCGACTCATCTATCATACCACGCAAATTATTCAACACAAAAATAATTTGTTTTTGAAACCTACTTCACAAAATACCTAGACTTACAGAGATTTTAAAAGTCATGCTGTTTAAAAATAGATGTTGAGCACCGAATGGGAAGGGAGGCCCCATTCTGAAATAAATTAATATTGATCAGTCTGCACAGAATGAGGGTGAGACAATGCCCACACCATACCTGGCAGTCTGCAGATTTGTATGGCCGTGAACGTAAGGCGGCCACACAGGCCAGGGTTACCAGTGCCAGCTCAGCAGCTGAGCTCTGGGAGAAAAGGCGGCATCTACACATAGGCCACTCTGGAGAACTAGAACTTAACAGCCAGCCTTTCTGGAAGCGAATGGAGAATGTGGCGCGGGTGCCGGGAAAGTCTGACAACACACCGGGTTGCTGGGGGCTGGGGAGCTTCCAGGGCTACTATGCCGAAGGCGTGCCGCAAACGCCGGGGGGCTAATATTAATTTATACCCCACCCCTAGGAGGGCCGAGGAAAGGGCTCGACCTTACCTTGTCATCCTCGCATCTCTTGCCCAGGCCCTCCCTGGCCTGCAGCCGGCTGCTCAGGCGGTCGTAGTCGGCCTCCTTCTGGTCGATCTGCTTCTTATGCGTGTCCACCAAGAGCAAGAGGTCCGAGTTGCGCTTCTCCAGGCGCCCACGGGCCACCTCGGTGCGCTGGACTTGGCCCTGCAGCTCGGCCACCTCCTCCTGAAGCAGAACGTGGCGCGAGGAGATGCTCCAGTAGTTGAAGGCAAGGACGACGATGACCAGCAGCAGCACCACCAGCACGAAGGAGGGCAGCCGGCCGGCCCGCCGGTTGGCCCCGAAACCCACCATGGGGCCGGTGGCTCCGCCGCCGCCGCCGACACCTGCGGGCAGCGCTGGCCTGAGCTCCGAGCCGCCTCGGGACCAGGACCCCTGGAGGCGGGCCTATCAGCCGGAGCGCGGAAGGGGGCGGGGCGTCGCGGGTCCTCCCCGCCCCCTCGGCGCTCCCTGCCGCGAGCCCTCCAAGAGTCGGAGCGCGGCGGTGCAGGCGCCCGCCGCAGGGGACCGGGAGAAGGAGGCACCGGTCGTATCCGACGCCCGACGCCTCAGGGCTGGGGGCGGGGACGCGGGCCGGAAGGGGGCGGGTTTTCTTCGTCCCCGCCCACCGGCTGGGGCCGGGGCGCCCGGGGGGCCATTAGCTCGTTTCCGCCGACGCCCCCTCTTCTCGCGAGATAGTGGGCTTACTCTCGTCCCCTTGCGGTCCTGTCTCGCGAGGGTTCCCTGGAGGCTGGGGTGCGCGGTCGGGGTCGCGCTGAGTACCTGGGTACGTGTGCCTACTGCTGCTACCTGGGTGGATCCTTTGAAGCCAGGTCCAGGCAGAGCCGGCTTTAAGCTGCCCTTTGGCTGAGTTTTGCCTGGTCAGGAATTCTGGGATTGATAGCACCAAGTAGGGAAGGCTCTAGGTGAGGTGCGACCAGAGAGGGATATCTAGGAAGGTTTTCTTGTCCTTGTTTGTGCCAATGACGTGGGAAAACCAAAACCAACAGTTAACATCAGCCCACAAAACTGCGGTGCCCAGACAATACGAAAAGAAAGCCGGAGAACTTAAGCTGTAGGAAGCTCTGGGATTGAGATGTGTTAGCAGCCTGGTTTCCAAGGTTACTGCTGTCACGGGCAGAAAGAATTCCAGAACGCGGTGCTTCTATTTTAAAAAGCTCTGCTGCTTGGGGTTGGAGACAAAGTCCAGAAGCTGCCCTCAGTGAATGGCAGCTAATGTGCCGTTACTGACGGCTGACACATTCCGAATTAGCAATAGCAGCGCTTACAAGTTGTTTCTGCACGCCTAGTTTTATATCCCTCCTCCCCCAATAACAGTTTAACAGAAAGCCAGGGAACAAAGATATTTGGGAACTTCAAAGTCCTCTCTCTATCTCTTCTGAACTAGGCTTAAAGCCAAGTGACTCTTAACACCGTTGGTCACAACAGGTATCATTCAGTGCTCCAGAGAACGACTGTTTTATTATTATTATTATTATTATTATTCGTGTTTAAGCAAAGTTACTGGGTTTCACATGTGTAGGCAGGAGGTGGATTTGCTACTCCGGGTCAAGAACTTTGAACAGTATAAATCCTCAAGAACACAAACGAATTTAGTGTATTTATTCAAACTGGCTGATAGTTTTCAGACAGGAAGACTTCTCATCTTTGAATAATTGTTTCCCTGCCTCCTGTGTATTTCAAAAATAAAGTTTATCTGCTTCCAAAAAATATTGTACCTTCACCGAGGGATATCTCTTGTATATTGTACAAAAAAATCAACACAGAACTGTTATTATTTGGTTCACATCAAAGTTGAACTGTTAGCCTGGAAGGTTAGTTTTGCCTGTAATTAGAGCACTTGGGAGGTTGAGGCAGGGGTTCAAAGCCGGCTTGGACTGTGGACGAAGTGGATGTCTCAAAAAGTTGAACCCTGACTTCAGAAGATCTGAGAAGTCTTCTCCACTTTGGCAAAATTAAGTCAGGTCAAAAGTGGAATTTAAAAGAATTATTACATTTACTTACGGGAGGGGGCATGCGTGCCATTGCACATGTGTAGAGGTCAGAAGACAACTTGCAAGAGTGAGTTCCCTCCTTAAAGATGGGTCCTGGGGATCGAACTCAAGACTGTGCAGCTCGGCAGCAAGTGCCCTTTCCTTCTGCGTCCTCTTACGGCCCCTAGATTGGAAATCATAACCATTTATCTTACTAATATTAGCTACGTGTTATCTCAGCCAGTAGTTGAAAATCCCCTAAATGCTATTAACTGCTTAAAGTGCTGCTCTTCCCAAGGATGTTGTCTTTTTAACTGGGATTTGACAGCTCTGCATTATACGAAACACACTGGGAATTGCTGAGCTGACACTTAAAGGACTCTTCCTCTACCCCTTAAGACCCCCACCCCGCCCCACAGTTACCTCCTCAACCTATTCCCTTAATAGTGAGTCTAACCTAGAAATCACTGAGGGAGTGTATAAGTGAATTCAGATAGCCAGTTTATGAGTTAGGTATTGACCAATTAAGGCAGACATCAGTTCTTTAAGTCAGGTTATTTATGAAGATTAACCCCAATGATGAAATACACGGACTCTGTGTATTCCTCGGTATGATGTGGTGATGGCAATGCCCCACAGTTCTCTTGATGATGAGAAAAACATCGGACAAATCCAAGTGGAGAGAGATTTTGGCCAGTCCATGGTTTGGTCACTAGCACTACTTAAACAGGTTGAATGCTTCTAATTCCTGCATTCAGGAGGTGGAGGCAAAGAGATCAGAGTCAGAGGTCACTCTTGGCCACATAACAACTTTGAGGCCAGTCAGCGATGTGTGAGACACTCTTTCAAAACAAAGCAAAAGAATGATTAAACATTACTATTTGTATTAGTTATTGGCTATTATGCTAAAGCACCATCACTAAAGCAACTTAGAGAAAGAAGGGTTTATGTGGGCTTACAGTTCCAGAGGGACAGTGGTTCATGAAGCATCAGGCATAGAAGCAAACATACCCATTGGAGCATCCAGCTGAGAGCTCAGGTCTTGAACCTCAGATTGGAAGCGTAGGGCACAAACTCGAAACAGTTGAAAAGCTCCCCCATAGCCCCTGCAATGACACACTCAGTCCAGCAAGGCCACACACCTCCTACACCTACTCAAACAAGCACTGCCACCTGGGAGCAGTGTTCAAATGCCCTAGGCTGTGGGGCTCATTTCTCATTCAAACTACTGCATTATTGCGCAAAGTAGGTGTTTAGTTAAGGCTTCCTTAGCTTTTTCTCTGTTGGCCTGGTCCTGTTCCATGGTCCCATGCTGTATCTGTTCATCACCTCCCTTTTGGTTTCTTACAGTTGTGGCAGTTTCTTAGGTTCTCTATAGTTTTGACGACCTTGATTTTTGTTGTTGTTATTTTTGTGGTGTTGGGGATCAAACCCGGAGAAGCACTTTACCACTAAGCCCACCTGACAGCTTTGAGAACCATTGTTTAGTTTTCCAAATTCTACGAAACGGAGCACATCCATCTGCCAGATTTCATTCCTTTGAGTACCCTTTGGGTAACTTCCTGAGGGTAGTGGTGTTTGGTTGTATAAGAACATGTAGAACATTTCCTTATAATTTCCTTGATTTGTTTTCACGTGTTGGAAAAGTTTATTTTTTTTTAAACCTTTCCTATTGACATGATTCTTTTTTTTGAGACAGGGTTTCTCTGTGGTTTTGGAGCCTGTCCTGGAACTAGCTCTGTAGACCAGGCTGGTCTCGAACTCACAGAGATCCACCTGCCTCTGCCTCCCGAGTGCTGGGATTAAAAGCATGCACCACCATTGCCCGGCTTGATATGATTTTTTAAAAGTGAAATTCTGAGGCCTTCAGCACATTTACAATCAACAATTAATTCATTTCTGCATTTCCTCATGCTAGAGGACCTGGCAGCCCCGTATGAGATCAGGTGTGTGTTATGTATATGGGATGATGCCTATTCCTGATTATATCTTATTACTGAATAAATAGTGAAGTCAGTTCTGTATCATCTGGTATAAACTCAGTAGTTTCAATAGGTGAAACAACTCTTTCAGCAACTGTAAGTTGGTAACTATGTTGAGAGTTTCTTTAAAATTCCTTAGTACCATGAGAATAGCATATGATTCTGACTTTTGGACATAATCATAAGGGCTTTGTTCCACTTTACTGAAATTTTCTGATTTGTAACCTGCCTTTCCTGATTTATTTGCATCAGTATAGGAAGTAGGGGCTCCAGTTATTGGTGTGTTCTGCGCAATGTGAGAAAGTATCCAATTAATTCTCCTTCTAAGTCAAATTTTCTTGCTTTTGGGATAGTTATTGTTAACCTTTCCCAAAAAAAAATTGCTACAAGCTCTTTGCCATGGTTCACTTTCTTACCATAATTTGTCAATTTCATCATTATTAAAGGTACTATAATTTTTGCTGATTCTATTCCTGCTAATTGACCAAGTCTCAATTTTCTTTTTATAATTAACTCAGAGAGCTTTTCCGCATAAGTTTTTAATTATTTATTTGGTTTAGGTGGTAAAAGATCCATTCTAAGATAATAACTTCACCCTGCATTAAAATTCCTGTAGAGGAATGTTTGGAGGACAACATGATTAGAATGAAGTTAAGATTCTGATCGACACCATCCACATATGTCTTCTGCAATTTCTTTTCAATCAAAGCCAATTCTCTCTGTTTCACCTGATAATATTTTGGGACTATTTAAATCCTTGTCTCCATCTAAGGTTTTATTTAAATTAATCAGGTCATCAGGACCTATCCCAAGAGTAGTGCTCTGTAGATGGGAAATGTCTTCCTAGCAATCTTTGGAAGCTATTAGGAGTTTGCAATTAATCTCTCCTAATTTTCACCTTTTGGGTCTATTTTTTGTAAATCTATTATATAGCCTAAATAATTAATAGAATCTCCTCTTTGTATTTTTTCAGGAGCACTTTCTAATCTCCAACAAGGCAAAAATTTCTTTACTTCTTCAAACATTCTTCTTAAAGTATCCACAATCCACATTTGAATCAGATACCAAAATGTTGTCCGTGTAATCATAAACTATAGATTGAGGAAACTGCTTATGTATCCTTCTGGCCCTATATATTCTACCCATTTTATGCTCTACTTACCTGAGATAAAGTTCTGATCCCCAAAACCCAAACATTTACATTGTGAAGAGACCAATTTGGATGCCAAGATTCTGATTAAATTATTGTTACATCTGTACCTGTGTCTACTAGACTTTCAGTGACAATTTCATTTATTCATATTTTTAATTTTGTTCATTTATAGAAGTTTGCCAAAATACTCGCTTTATGGTTTCTCCTGAATATTTTGTTTTCTCTTCTATAGCTGTTGTATTTTCCAGAGCAGTATGGTTTCTTATAATAGGCATTGAATTATTTTTTTTTCTATTTTTTCCCTTTTAAAAAATGATTTATTTTTATTTTATGTACATTGGTGTTTTGACTACATGTGTGTCTGTATGAGGGTATCAGACCCTCTGGAACTGGAGTTACAGACAGTTGTGAGCTGCCATGTGGGTGCTGGGAGTTGGACCTGGGTTCTCTGAAAGAGAACCCAGTGCTCTTAACCACTGAGCCAATTCTCCAGCCCTTCTCCCCCTTTTTAAAATACATTTTGTCGAGCTATACATTTTTCTCTGCTCCCCTCCCTTCCTCTCTCCTCCCCTTCAACCCTCTCCCATAGTCCCCATGTTCCCAAATTACTCAGGAGATCTTGGCTTTTTCTACTTCCCATGTAGATTAGATTCACTTATGTGTATCTTAGGGTCCTCTTTGTCTAGGTTCTCTGGGATTGTGATCTTTAGGCTGTTTTTCTTTGTTTTATGTTTAAAAACCACTTATGAGTGAGTAGATATGATAATTGTCTTTCTGAGTCTGGGTTACCTCACTCAACATGATGTTTTCCAACTCCATTCATTTGCCTGAAATTTCAGGATGTCATTAATTTTTTTCTGCTGTGTAGTACTCCATTGTGTAAATGTACCACATTTCCCTTATCCATTCTTCAGTCAAGGGGCATTTAGGTTGTTTCCAGGTTTTGGCTATGACAAACAATGCTGCTATGACATAGTTGAGCACACATACTTGTGGTACAATTGAGCATCCTTTCAATATATACTCGAAAGTGGTATTGCTGGGTCTTGAGGAAGGTTGTTTCCTAATTTTCTGAGAAATTGCCATACTGATATCCAAAGTGGCTGTGCCAGCTTGCACTCCCACCAGCAACACAAGAGTGTTCCCTTTAGCCCACAACCTCTCCAGCATAAGTTGTCATCAGTGTTTTTGATCTTGGCTATTCTTACAGGTGTAAGATGGAATCTCAGAGTTGTTTTGATTTGCATTTCTCTGATGACTAAGGATGATGAACATTTCCTTAAGTGTCTTTCAGCCATTTTAGATTCCTCTGTTGAAAGTTCTCTGTTTTGGTTTGTACTCCACTTTTTAATTGGATTATTTGTTCTTTTGGTGACCAATTTCTTTAGTTCTTTGTATATTTTGGAGACCAGTCCTCTGTCTGATGTGGGATTGATGAAGATCTTTTCCTATTCTGTGGGCTGTCATTTTGTCTTGTTGACCATGTCCTTTGCTTTACAGAAGCTTTTCAGTTTTGGTAGGTGTCCCATTTATTAATTGTTTCTCTCAGTGTCTGTGCTGCTGGGGTTATATTTAGGAAGTAGTCTCCTGTGCTAATGCATTCAAGTGTACTTTCTGTTCTATGAGGTTCAGTGTGGCTGGCTTTATGTTGAGGTGTTTGATCCATTTGGACTTGAGTTTTGTGCATTGTGATAGATATGGATCTATTTTCATTCTTCTACACGTTGGTATCCAGTTATGCCAGCATCATTTGTTGAATATACCTCCTTTTTCCTATTTTTTATATCTTTGCTTCTTTGTCAAAAATCAGGTGTTTGTAGGTGTGTGGATTAATATCTGGGTCTTCAATATTCAGTTCCATTGGTCGTCCTGTATGTTTTTATGCCAATATCAGGCTGTTTTCAGTACTGTAACTCTGTAGTAGAGCTTGAAGTCAGGGATTGTGATGCTTCCAGAAGTTCTTTTATTGTACAGGATTGTTTTGGTTTATCAAACTGGATTTTTTGCTTTTCCATATGAAGTTGAGTACTGTTCTTTCGAGGTCTGTAAAGAATTTTGCTGGGATTTTGATGGGCACTGCATTGAATTTGTAGATTGCTTTTGGTAAGATTCCATTTTACTATGTTAATTCTACCTACCCAAGAGCATGGGAGATCTTTCCACTTTCTGGTGTCTTCTTTAATTTCTTTCTTCAAATATTTAAAGTTCTTGCCATACAAGTCTTCCACTTGTTTGGTTAGAGTTACTCCAAGATATTTTATGCTATTTGTGGCTATTGTGAAGGGTGATGTTTCTCTGATTTCTGTCACAGCCCATTTACCATCTGTGTAAAGGAGGGATACTAATTTTTTGAGTTAATCTTGTATCCTGCTACATTGCTGAAAGTGTTTACGAGCTGTAGAAGTTCCTTGGTAGAATTTTTGGGATCGCTTATGTAAACTATCATATCAGCAAACAATGAGAGTTTGACTTCTTCTTTTCTGATTTGTAACCACTTCATCTCCTTTTGTTGTCTTCTTGCTCTAGCTCAGACCTCAGGAACTATATTGAATAGATTTGGAGTCAAGATTTAAGAACTCTCAGCTCCTTCTCCAGCACCTTGTCTGCCTGAGTGCTGCCTTGCTTCCCACAATGACAATAATGGACTAAACCTCTGGACTGTGAGCAAGCCACCACAATTAAATATTTTTCTTGACAAGAGTTGCTGTGGTTACGGTTTCTGTTCACAGCAACAGAAACCTTAGTGAAGACAGAAATGCTTTACAGTTTGATAAAGGCTTCTAGGTCATTGTTACTGAGGTATTAAAAAAACCAACCTACAGATTAAAGGATCTGTCAGTCTCTGCACTAAAACAACCAGTTTTCCACTGCAGAGGTTATCTGAGAATTGGAAGAAAATTTTCTGACATGTGAATCACCTGTCTATGTCTTAGTTAATTTATCTATTGTGGTAAAACATCATGAGCAAAAGCGACTTGTAGAGGAAAGGATTTATCTCAGTTCATAGCTATTATTACAGCCCATCCCTAAGGGACTTTAAGGCAGGAACCTGGAGCTGAAGCAGAACCCACTGAGAAGTGCTGCTTACTGGTTTTTTTACAGTTATGCCCAGCCTGCTCTCTTATAACGCCTAGAACCAGATGCTCGGGGATGGCACCACCCACAGTGGGTAAAGCCTTCCCACGTCAGTCATTAATCATGAAAACGTCTGATGGACTCGTCTACAGGCAAATCTGATAAAGGTGTTTTCTCAATTAAGATTCCCTCTTCCCTTGGTTTGTGTCTATGTTTATGTCAAGTTGACAAGAACCAACGATCGAAACCTGATTACAGGAGCTATGTACGATATACCTGGAAGTATAATTAAAAAAGCATTATGCCATATAACTTAGGTTTAGCCAAACATTTCATCAAATCTTTCACTATATGCTTGCAGAACTAGGAAGAAATAAAAAAAGAAATTCATGCCTGCTGCTTAGTTTTGTAACAGCAAAACAGCTACCCAATTTTCTACTTTCCTCATTGCTGAACTAGCATATTAGAATTAATCTTGGCTCCACATATCAGGGAAAATATACAAAAATCAGTTAAACAACAAAGAATTTGCATCTCTTCCTCATAAAATAATAACTCTTGATCTAAGAAGCAGGAGGAAGGCTAACAGTCCACCCCAACTTTTAAGATTTTTTTTATGTATACATACAAGTCCCTTTACTTCTCATTAACCCAAAGTTAGTCACACATAGCCTCAGAGACCAAGAAGGCAAGGCAATATGGTCATATGATGTTCACAGTTGAAAACAGGATTTTCCCAAACTCCCTTCTTTAGACTATACAGTCTCCCTGTATAGCCCACGCTGGCCTTGAATTCATAATCCTCCTGTCTCAGTCTTCAGAATTGTTGAAATTAGAGGTGTACCCAAGGAGACCACAGTTTTTGTTTCTTTAATTTTTTTTTTTTGAGATAGACTCTCACTGTGTGCCCAAAACTAGCTTGGAACTCACTACAATGCTCAAGCTGGCCTCAAGCTCACAGTTCTCCTCCCTCAGCCTTGCAAGTGCTGATATTAAAAGCCTGGCCCACCATGTCTGACTATGACAATATTTGGGGTTAGGGATGCTTGGAAGTGACACCCCAGCCTCATGTACGACTGGCAAGTGCTCTGCCACTGAACCACACCCAGCTACATTTTTATATGACTGTAATCCAGACCTTACCAAACTTCACAGCCCAAGTTTTCATCATATCCCTACGCCTTGAGGATATCTTGTTTTCTAAATGGAAGTATATTTCTGTTGTTTGGTATTCTTCTCACATTAGAATGCATCTCCAACTTCCTTTCATTTTTAACTACCATCGATTTGTGAATTTATTTGTTCTCAATTCCAGTGATACAAATTTCTCACATACCCACATGATGTGGATTATAATGTAAATAGAATCATTGATTGAAAAAGTATTTAAAAATTTATTATGAAGTAAATAATACTTCTAAATAAAAAATTTAAAATCATAGTATTTTTATTTGAGAACTACTTTGTTCAAGTCTTTATGCTATGGCGTATGCATGCAGCAATAAAAATTAATGAATCAGGGCTGGAGAGATGGCTCAGAGGTTAAGAGCACCGACTGCTCTTCCAGAGGTCCTGAGTTCAATTCCCAGCAACCACATGGTGGCTCACAACCATCTGTAATGAGATCTGGTGCTCTCTTCTGGCGTGCGGGCATACATGGAGGCTGAACACTGTGTACATAATAAATAAATAAATCTTTAAAAAAAATTAATGAATCAAACAGACAATCAAATTGATTGTCTACCATGTGTCAGACAGCATTGTCAGTGGAATGAAATGGAAGGGATACAGTAGAGAAAGAAAGGCCTTATTTTTATTTATATATTTATTCATTTTCTTATTTTAGTATATCTGAGGAAAGGTCTCCTGTATCCCAGACTGTGTAACCTGGGATGACTCTGCCCTCTTGTTCCTCTTGCTTCTCCTACCAACTGCTGCTTGGATTATAGGCACATGCCACCATACCCAGATTTCTAGTTTTATTGATTGTTGAAATAGGAGTGGCGGGGCTGCGTCCCCAACACCCCGGCCGCTTGGCTAGCTTATGCCCGAAATAACAACACACAAACTGTATTCATTTAAACACCGCTTGGCCCATGAACTCTAGCCCTTACAGGCTAATTCTCGCATCTGGACTAGCCCGTTTCTAATGGTGTGTGTAAGCACCCCAAGGTGCGCTTACCGGGAAGATTCTAGCCTCCGTCCATTCTGGGTCGGAGCTGCCTGGGAGAGCGGAGCCTGGCGTCTCTGCTCCAGAGAGCAGAGCTGTCAGGTCTCTCCAGAAGCAGAGCAGAGTCTGACCTCACTTCCTCTTCCGCCCAGAATTCTATTCTGTTTACTCCTCCCACCAATGCTTTAACCTATCAGGGCCAGCCAAGCAGTTTCTTTATTGCTCAATGACCTTCCTCCATCAATTGATGCTTATTTATCTATTCTTTTCTTATTCACTTTTTGATGGCAGCCCTTCTAGACTGGAGAGATGTCAGGGGTTAAAAGCACTTGTCGCTCTTGCTTTTGGAGTTTGGGTCTCAGCACATGTGTCAAGCAGCTCACAACTCTAGCTCCCCTGGAGCTAATGCCTTATTCTGGTTTCCAAGGACACACATGCACAACTGCACATGGACACATAAGTGTGCACAAGCACACACGAACACACACACCACATACACACACGCATGCACACCATACACATGCGCACGCATGCACACACACATGCACACACACCCACACCCCCCCACACACAAAGCAAACTTTTAGAAAAGAAATATTCTTCAGAAGACCTCAGATTCCAGTCAGAAACAACTCAGCTTCCTTTTCGACAAGCATTTTAACACCTCTACGGTGCTGCTCACCCGTAGAAATGATAATGGTCTTGCTGTGCTTCCATAGAACAGCTTCTCATGATTTATCAGTCTGAAGCAAGTTAACTTTTGTGATGTATCGGACAGCAGAAAGTTCATAGTTGTTTTTCTTCGGGACTGTTCACTTCTTTCCAATGTCTTTGGACTGTGTGTGTGTGTGTGTACACTAGGGAATCACACCCAGAGCTTTGTACATTCTAGGCAAGCACGCTACCATTGAGCTATATTTCTAGCTCTGACGAATGTTTGAAACACTCTTTTAAACAGGACAGGAAAGGAATTTGCAGGTAATTTTGTCTAAAACGTCCATTTGATAATTGAAGTCTGGAGGCCTAGTGTGACTATTCAACATTACTCTGTTTTGCCACGCAAAGGCAGGTCAAGGTCAGGAAACAAGCTTCTTGTTTTGGAAATGCTCATAGAGAACAGTACAGCATTGTTGCCTCTCCACACTTGTACATTAATGCGTCTTGACTCTTTACTTAGCTACAAAACTCCAGAGTCTCTTTTCCCTATTTCTCACTTAGTAGGTAGATCACAGAGTAGCCTGTGGTACTGCAGCACTTAGTAGGGGTTAAATAAATATTTCTCATTGGTAAGTCATTACTTGTCAACATTTTTTCCCCAAAACATAATGATAGGATTAGAGAGATGATCAATGATAAGTACTTGCTGCTTTCCCAAGGGACTTGAGTTCAGCTCCCGGCCTCCTGTAACTCCAGCAGTCTCTAGGATCCTTTCCTAGCCTCCTTGGGCACAACACTCTTACTCACACGCAGACACAAAATGCATACATATAATTTAAAAATATACATCTTTGAAAAGTAATGGTTTGTGTCCCTTATCATTTGCTTCTATTCCTTTTCAGCGTTTAAAAGCCAGACTTCGGTTCTTGGCAACCAATGAAAAGACAGTCATGCCTCTGCACAGACTGCTGCAATGTATTTTTTTTCTGGGCCTGGCAGGAAACCCAAGGTTTCTGCCCTATTTTTTTTGTTCTCTGCACCGCAGTTCATCTAATCTTCTCGTGGAGACTTTCTCTGTGAGACATTGTTCTGTCGAGTGACCCAGTTATAAACATGTGCCTGTTTAATGCAATGGGACTTTATGTGGAATTGGTTCCATACAATTAGCCTATACGTTTCCAAAATA
Organism: Alexandromys fortis; assembly: GCF_014885135.2. NCBI lineage: Eukaryota > Metazoa > Chordata > Mammalia > Rodentia > Cricetidae > Alexandromys > Alexandromys fortis. The sequence goes on from NW_026067902.1 coordinate 17,012,581, forward strand.
CTTCTGCTTACACCCCCTCCCCGCATTCCCTCTTGGCGTGCTTGCTACAGCAGCTAAGCTGGCCTCACATTAAATCCTCCCCCATTAACTTTTAGGTGGCAGAGCCAGCTGTGACCAGAGCTGTGCATGTGTCACGCTGTGCCCTATAAGCAGAGCCTCATTTACCCATAGTCTGAGCTTTAAGTAGAAGCTAAGAGCTTTTATTTAGCCTTCATAGTTTTCCACTAAATCTGTGAGTTTCAGCATGCAGCGTTCGACCGTGAGATCCCCCCTGATGTGCGGCAAGTAGACATGATGATGGATTGGGGCCATTTCGCTGTTCCTGTTCAGGTGCTGTGTTTTGATTAGTCACACACACCCCATCTCAAGGCAGAACATCAGTCAAAGATTAGGAAGAAGGCTCTTGGAGCCGAGTGATACAGGATCTTCTCAATAGTCATCCTTATTCGTGTTTTATTGGGGCACACAGCATTCTTTTTCCCATTATCTGGATTCCATTGGGGTTATTTACATCTGTATTCACAATCAGTAGTATTTTAAAGACGTTCTTTAAACATACACAGCCACATAGGTTGGGTCAAACTAGACCTGTGACTAGATGGCACGGTCTGCATGCCCTGTGCCTGCCTCCCTGCTCCGTGCCTCGGTACACTGTTCATTTTCTGTAGAATATGTTCCCTTCACATTCTCTCAATCTTTTCCCTCACATTTAAATGCCTCTCCTAGAGTCACCTTACATATCTGACACTCCACTTTTTTGTTTGTTTGTTTGTTTTGTTTCCTCTGTGTAGCCTTAGCTGTCCCGAAATTCACTCTACACACCAGGCAGGCCTTGAACTCACAGAGGTCCACCTGCCTCAGCCTCCTGAGTGTTGGGATTAAAGGTGTGCACTACCTCCACCCAGCCAACTGGCCACATTTTATAGCTAGAACACAGCTCTAGTTTACACACCTGGTAATATACTATGAGCATCTTAAAGACAAACTTTGTTCTTATCGTTCCATCATTTAGCACCGTGGCTGGCAGTTTGTTATGTTTCACAGTTGACGGACCTCTTTGGGCTGCTAATTATTCATCCCTGATTTTTCTGCCACATAAGAAAATCCTGACAGATTAGTTTTTCCTGTGTTTTTAAAAACAGAAACAATTCCATAGCTTCTAACGTTTCTGAAAGTAGTAACGACTCAACTAAAGAATCAGTGTTGGCCCAGTCCCAACTGCTCCGTCTATAACATGCCTCTTGCTCAGGGATCATTGCGGAAGAGGGGGTCGAAAGAATGAAAGAGGCAGCAGACCAGGAAGTCTGCTGTGAGTTTGTGTCTCTCTGGAATGTATGAAGCTACACCCAGAAAGCCTCCCCCACATGACTATCCAAACACGAGCAGCAGAACAAAGAGGACAGCACCAGTAGGCATGCTCACACGATGGGGGGAAGCTCAGGAGGCCTCAACCCTGTACAAAGAGCTGTGGGGATCAAGGAATGCTGAGAGCAGGGAAGTAATGCTCTTTCCCCGGGAAGAGCACACCAACTGACTATCCAATATCAGATGGTCAGCCATAAAAACATACACACGAGGGGGGCTGGAGAGATGGCTCAGAGGTTAAGAGCACTGACTGCTCCTCCAGAGGTCCTGAGTTCAATTCCCAGTCAACCACATGGTGGCTCACAACCACCTGTATCTGGCAGCGTGTGGGCATACATCGAGGCAGAATATTGTATACATAATAAATAAATAAATCTTTAAAAAAAAACATACACACGAGAAACATTACACAGACAGAACAGGTAGTTTCTGGTTGTGTGTGTGTGTGTGTATAACTACAATTAATGAAAAATTAATTTGAAAGAGATCATGGAGCTATATGGGAGGATTTGTAGGGAAGAAAGAAAGGGGGAATGATGTAATTATGTATAAGGTAAAAAAAATAGCAATTAAAGTAAAAAAAATCAACTCCAGTGACTTTTCCCTCGGCTTACTAGTCCACACCTATTCTTGGGAAAGTTTTTCTTTCCTTAACAAACATCTCTATTTCTATTTCTAAAAATACCAATCCAGCTAAGGGGATAATTCTTTTGTAAGCGTGCAGACCTGGGTTCAATACCTAGAACCCACGTGAAAATGTTGGGAGTAGTGCCGTGTGCCCTGCAGTCCTAGTGTGGAGGCAGACAGGAGGCTTCACGAGATTCACTGGTCAGCCAGGCTAGCATAATTGGTGAGCTCTAGGTCATATACCCATACACACCCATTTTAAAAAATGACTTATTATGTTCTGCCTGCATGTATGCCTGCAGGCCAGAAGAGGGCACCAGATCTCACTACAGATGATTGTGAGCCACCCCGTGATTGCTGCAAATTGAACTCAGGACCCCTGGAAGAGCAGTCAGTGCTGAGCCATCTCTTCAGCCCCATCATACACACCCATTTTAAAAAACGTATACTTTGAAAGGGAAAACAAAAACTGAAAATCACGATACACTCACAGTATATAATACATATAATCTATGCTTACATTATGGTCTAGATCTTATCAAAGTCTTTCCCTCCCGACCTCTTCCCAAATAAACATATTCATATGCATACTTTATCATTCTTTTTATCTAAAAATACCATGCCCATTTTTCTGACTTCTTCTCTTAATCTCTTATAGGTAACATCTATCTCAATAAATTTAAGTACTTACATAGATTAAATTCCTGGTTAATGCATAGAAAGGTATTTAAACAATCCCTTACAGATAGACACTAAGTATTTTAGTTACTTTTGGGAGGGGGTGGCTGTAGTCCTAGGGGAACCTTCGCCCTTCTGCCTGCTACGCAAGCACTTGATCTCTGAGCTACATCCCCAGCCCATTAGGTAGATTCTTATGCTAGCATAAAACAAAAACAGCTCTCAAAATGCAAAGAAAACTGGTCCGTGGTGGCATATATTTTAATCTTTGCTTCCGAGAGGCAGAGGAAGGATGATCTCTATGAGTTCAAGGCCAGCCTGGTCTACAAAGAAAGCTCCAGGCCAGCTAGAGCTACTTAGTAAGACTCTGTCTTATAAGAAAAAACAAAGAAACAAAGCACTAAAGAAAACCTATTCAAATGGTCTCAAGGAAAGGAGCATATATTATACAAATGGCTGTGGGGTAAACATTGATCCAGGAATCTGTCAATCATGAGCAAAGCGCCACAAATCAACTGTTTCTTCTTTCTCCATGTTTCTCTAATTCTCCCTTCTTCCTCTTGCCTCTTTTTAACTTTTGCATTGCTTACTCCGGACTTTCAAATATTCTTTCTGTTTGTCTCTTACTCTTGGTTAGTAGACATTTACTTTATATCCAGGCTCAGAGGATGATCTTGCTCACACTGACTGGGATCCTCTGGGATAGGGACCAGAGAAGGCTGTCAAGAGATGGGGATGACGAGAAGAGTGAGGCCCAGATTCGAGAACCAAGACTCATGTTTGGTATCTGGACTTTTGCTCAAGAATAAGAAGCCACAGCAGGTCTTGAGAAGGGAATAGTATAACCAACCAGACATAAGAAAAATGTATTTTTTTTCTGGATAAATGTGATTATGTCTAAAGTTTGAGGGTGGTGGGAAGAGATTGTTGCAACGCAGATGAAAATGAAAGAGTCAAAGAAAAAGTTTCTCAGACAACTGGATCCATGCTTGGCTGCTCACCGCAACACAGAACCTCAGAGAATTCAGAATCAGAAGTTCCTCTGCCAATGAACTTGGTAATTTTTTTGGTTTGTCTTTGTTTTTTGTTTTGTTTTTCGAAACAGGGTTTCTTTTTGTGGCCTCTTTCCCCACATCTGGGTCTGAGAACAACCCATTTAATTCCTACCTGGGGTCAAAATAATCTATGGAGGTGTATCCTTTTTGTTGTTTTTGTTTTTGTGAGATATGATATCACTGTGTAAACCAGACTGGCTTGGATTTGCTATGTAGACCAGGCTGGCCTCGAACCCACGGTGATCCACCAGCTTGTCTCCCAGGTGCTAGGGTTAAAGGTGTGGACCACTATGTCTGCTATAGATAATATTCTTTATTCAAATATTCCCCGTGTTTCCTTCATCTTTGGATGAGAAGATCCCTTATCTCGTGAGAGGAGACCTTTATTTGGCTAATGTGTATTTTTTAGTCACATTCGTTTGGATCTTCTAGATGTCTTGATCCAATTCTATCTTGCAGAAGAGGCTCAGTAAAAGGTAGCCAAAAGGAACCACTAATCCTGACATACGTGTCATGTGAAACAGCAAACACTCTATTTTATAAGAATATCTAACATTTCATAGTCTGTTGTCAGCTGGATGCTTGATTTCTTTTAAAGATTTATTTATGTAGCTGCTGGTGGTGGCACATGCCTTTAGGCCTAGCACTTGGGAGGCAGAGGCAAGCAGAGCTCTGAATTTGAGGCCAGCCTGGTCTACTAAAGGAGTTACAGGACAGCCGGTACTACACAGAGAAACCTGTCTTGAAAAATAAACAAACAACAAGAAGAAATATTTATTTATGCTTGTATTTTGTCTGTCTGTCTGTATATGTACCTGTGTGTGCTTGGTGCCCTCGGAGGTTAGAGGTCATCAGATCCCCTGGAGTTAAGCATGGTTGTGAGTCGCCATACATGGTGATGGGTCCTCTCTGCAAGAGCAGCAAATGCCCTCAGCCCCTGAGCCGTCTTTCCTTTTGTTACGGGAATGGAGCCTGATTGGAGGTCAATGTTGAACTAAGGTTAGCAGGAACATTTGTCAGCTGTCCTGCACTTCAACTGTGGTACAAACTTTTCTAACAAGCTAGGTTAGTTCACTGTTCCTCTTACAGTACTGTTAGACGCAGCATTCCATTAGCTAGATTCTGCTTTGGCTAACTTAGTTCTTTCCTTCCTTCCTTCCTTCCTTCCTTCCTTCCTTCCTTCCTTCCTTCCTTCCTTCCTTCTTTCCTTCCTTCCTTGTTTACTTTCTCTTTTTTCTTTTTTGGTTTCTCTGTGTAATAGTCCTAGTTGTCCTGGAACTAGCTTTTGTAGACCAGGCTGGCCTCGAACTCACAGAGATCTGCCTGCCTCTTGAGTGCTGGGATTAAAGGTGTGCGCCACCAATGCCCGGCAATAAAATAGCAAGCTTCTTGAGGGAGAAACCCCGCTGTTTATCTTTGTACCAATACAGAAGCACAAGTATCTTCTCCCCGCCCCC
>NW_026067902.1:17018699-17023447 GCF_014885135.2 Alexandromys fortis
CCCCCTCCTAGGCCCCACCAGAAAGTCTTTACCCAACAGGAATATTGGCTTTCCCATAGCTGCTAGACAGAGTGCTCCTCCCAGAGGCCATGCATAGTCAGGGCAGAGTTGCATGATGTAGGTGGTAGGGACTGGTTAACAGTACAGGTGAGGGTCTTGTGACACTCCCTACTCCTCTACAAAGGGGTGTATACAGTCAAGAAGCCAAACTGAGATGATCGCTTGCAAGCCAGCCCAGCTGAATGCCCCAAGATGGTGATTATTTGATAGCTCAGAGGACAGTCCTGTATAATACTTCCGCCCCGTCCTCTGGCTCTTCTATTTTTTCTACTTCCTTCTTCTCTAAGGGTCCCTGAGCCTTGGAGAGGGTGTTGTAGATATCTGACTATTCTCTTCCAATTCCAGTGATGTTTGACTTCTTCTCCTCAAAATCCAGCAAAGCACCAAACCCTCATGTTCTTTCTTCATGTCTCCATTTCCACAACACAGCTGGTGGAATGTCTTTCTGTTATCTCTTCTACTATGAAACATAAGTGAGGTGCTGTGGGATAAAGCTTTTGTACACTGTAAAGATTTGTCACTTGTATTAGTTTAATAAAATGTTGCTTGGCCAGTAGCCAGGCAGGAAGTATAGGTAGGGCAGCCAGACTAAGAGAATTCTGGGAAGAGGAAAAGCAGAGACACAGTTACAAGCCAGACACAGAGGAAGCAAGATGAGACTGTTTCACTGCGAAAAGGTATCAAGCCACATGCTAAACATAGACAAGAATTATGGGCTAATTTAAGCTGTAAGAGCCTGCCTCTGCCTGTAATAAAAAACATCGATTTTATGAGGAACAAACTTGTAAATAGGCTAAGTATAGAAGAGAAAGCTCACTGAGCGGTGGCGACACACGCCTTTAATCCCAGCACTTGGGAGGCAGAGGCAGGTGGATCTCTGTGAGTTCGAGGCCTGGTCTACAAGAGCTAGTTCCAGGCTCTAAAGCTACAGAGAAACCCTGTCTCGAAAAACCAAAAAGAAAAAGAAGAAGAAGAAGAAGAAGAAGAAGAAGAAGAAGAAGAAGAAGAAGAAGAAGAAGAAGAAGAAGAGAAACCTCATAATAATATTTTTCCTTTCTTCCTTCTCTCCTTCCTTCCTTCCTTCCTTCCTTCCTTCCTTCCTTCCTTCCTTCCTTCCTTCCTTCCTTCCTTCCTTCCTTCCTTTCTTTTTTCTTTCTGTGTTGATGCTTCAACATGTTTTCCTAAGCGTTTCTCAATTATCTGAGAGCAAGAGCAGGTCTAAGATGCAACCAATTTTGCAGAGCTTGGTGTGGTGGTACACTTCAGAATATTTGAGAGGCAGAAGCAAGCAAATGGGTCACAAGTTTGAGAGCAGGATCAGTGATATGATGTGTTCAAGGCAAACCAGGAAGACAGAGCAAGACCCTGCCTCAAAAAACAAACAAGGACTTGGGAAATGACTCAGTCAATAAAGTTCAAATTTCTAGTACCCACAGAAATGGCTGGTGCACACCTGTAAGCCCAAGGCTGGAGAGGCAGAAACAGGCAGGTTTCCGGAGCTTCTGGACAGTCAGCCTAGCTGAGCTGGTAAGCTCCAGACAGTGGGATGCCCTGTCTTTAAAAATATGATTTAGTAGTGACCAAGGAAGATACCTGACATTGAACCACTGTCCTTTACAAGTGCACACACATATATTCATTTGCACACATAAGTATACACACACACACACACACACAAATTTCGAACCTGAGATCCTCCTGCCTCAGCCTACTGAGTGGTTGAGACTACCCGTGAAGAGTACCACATCTGTCTTAGGAACATATATTTTGAACTTGTAAGACATATATGCCATATATTTAACTCTAAGGTCATAATAAATACCCACAAATCTAACATCTGACCTCCAAAACGCAGTTTCCTTGTCTTCTCATGAGCGCTGGCTTCTTATTTAAGCATTTTGAAAACTCTGACATCCCCAGTTTACATTATTTGCTTAATATTCAACTAAAACATTTTCAAACTTATTATAGACAGCTGTACTCAGCTTCAGTGTGTGCTTATTTGGCAGTTCATTTAGGAAAACTGGCAAGCAGGCATTTTTGTCTCAATGCTATCTTCCCTTCTGCAGATAACTGTCTGTATATATCTGTAAGAGGCAGATGGTCTCTTCCACACATTTAGAAACGGATTCTAGCTTCTCTTCCCATCTCTCTATACACATACACACTCATACAAAGAGGATGCAGGTAAAGGAAAGATAAAGACAGCTCCCATCTGATCCTCTCCCGTTTGTCCTTTCCCGTCTGTCATTCTGCAAGTGTGAGAAAAATCACAGTCTCTGGTACTCATTTCTCTCCCATTCCCTATGCACGAAGTGGGTGTGTGAAAGTCAGGTTGCTATTTCCTGCTCCAGAACTTCCCTTTCCGTCACTCCACGGCTGCTGTCGGCTCACATGAGCCATCCTATGGATGCTCTTTTAGGGGTACATGAGGAATTCGGATTGAATACTTGGGGGGCGGTGTAACATGGGAGGGAAGTGAACTGTCTGTCACCCACTGCTTCTACTTCGATCCTGCCACCAGGTGACAAAGACAAATGTTCTCTATCAAGTGGCCCCAAAGTTCATCAAAGAAGGAAGACATGGAAGGTTTTGCAGCATCTGAGCTCATATAACATGCTCATTTCATCCATGAGATGTGTCATTTCTGTATTTTGCACTTCAGTTTTAGGAACATGTATGCCTGTATAATTATAGTCTTTTGCTCCACCATTAAGAACATACATATATGTGTAAGTGTGTAATAGATATGTACATGGCGTAGGGAACTCGGCAGGCATTTGCTTGTATTTACTTGTCCAGCATAGAGAACACAAATGTACAGATCCCGCTCAAGGAGCTTGTGGCCTAAGAGTATTTGTCTTTCTGAAGTGATAGTTTTATTTTTTTTTTGCTTGAGACAGTGACTCAAAAGGTAGCACATGGTGACCTTGAGCTTGACCTTGTAGCTGAGGCTGGCCTAGAACTCCTCGGTTCTTCCTGTCTTTACCTCCCACCTGCTGGGATTACAGGAATGTGCCACCATACCTGGTTATTAAAATGGCAACTTTATTTTTTAGATTGAATTGCATTAAAGTGTGTATACCTGTGCATATGAGTTCAGGTGCCCACAAAGGACAGAGGTGTCAGATCTCTCTGAAGCTGGAGTTATAGGTGGTTGTCAACCACATGATGTGGGTGCTGGGAATTGAACTCAAGTCCTCTGGGCAGAACCTTCATGGTCATGGTCCAGCCTGAAAATGAAAGGATTTATCTTATTTAGGTTTCTCCTGCTGTGAAGAAACACCATGACCATGACAACGCTTGAAAAGGAAAAACATTTCATTGTAGTGGCTTGCTTACAGTTCAGGGGTTTAGTCCATTATCATCAGGGCAGGAAGCATAATGACTGGAAATATGGCAGTATGCAGGCAGACATCTGCCAGAGAAGTAGCTGAGAGTCTTACTTACGTCTTCCAGGTAACAGGAAGTGATCTGAGACACTGGGCGGTATCTTGAGCATATATGAGACCTCCAAGTCCACCTCCACAGCGACACACTTCCTCCAACAAGACCACACCTAATCTACAGGGCTGCACATCCTAATAGTGCCACTCCCTCCGGAGGCCGTTTTTTCCGAACCACCAGAGGGTCTCTGAATACTAAACCTGAAAGAGGACTGGAGAGATGGCTCAGTGGTTCAGAATACTAGCTGCTCTTCCAGAGGACTTAGGTTCAATTCTTAGCACCTACATGGCAGCTCACAGCCTTCTGTCGCTGCAGACCGACCAGATCCAGTGTCCTCTTCTGGACTGCTTAGGCACCAGGCACACAAGCGGTGCACAGATACAACTGCAAGCACGACACCCATATACAGAAAATAAATAATTTTTAAATAATAGAATTTTCTAGAAGGCACAGTTCACATTATAAAGCAGAGCTTAATTTTTTGTATTATTTATACACAATTTTAATTTTTAATTAATTCTATTACTTTAAAAATAATTTTAGAATTATGAAACAGTTCCAAAAATAATATAAGAGATCCTATATATTGTTTACCTTGGCTATCTCAATGCTAATGTTATGATTGATTAACCATAGTATGCTTAGCAAAACTAGGAAATGTTAATGTTAGTGAAACACTATTACTAAGACACACATTTTATTTGGATTATCATAATTTTTCACTAATATTCTGTTGTAGGATTCGAGGTAGGATCTTACATTACATTCAGTTTTCACGTTTCTTCTGTTTGTTTTGTTTTACAAATAGTTAATAAATATTGGTAGGTGTACATGTCACAGTTATCAGAGTACAACTCACAGGAGTGGGTTTTCACCTTTCCAGCATGTAGATTCTGGGGGTTGAACTCAGGTTGTCAGTCTTGGCAGCAAGCACCCTTACCCACTAAGCCATGTCTCTGATCCTTTTTTAAAAATATTTATTTATTTATTATGTAGACAGTATTATGTCTGTGTGTATGTCTGCAGGCCAGAAGAGGGCACCAGACCTCATTACAGATGGTTGTGAGTCACCATGTGGTTGCCGGGAATTGAACTCAGGACCTTTGGAAGAGCAGGCAATGCTCTTAACCACTGAGCCATCTCTCCAGCCCCTCTCTGATCCTTTTTTAACTTTGCAGATTTATTTTTGTTTTATTTATGTCTCTGCATATGAATGGTTTCCGTGTGTGTGTGTGTGTGTG
>NW_026067902.1:17026050-17114123 GCF_014885135.2 Alexandromys fortis
AAAAAAAAAAAAAAAAAAGGCCAACTCACAAGGCTTCATATTTCCCACCAGGTCAAATCAGGGGCAAGTGTATGTCTTGATGTACTTCCTGCCTGTGCACCTCCTGCCTATAGCCAATCAGGGGCAAGCATACATCCTGATGTACTTCCTGCCTATATGTGATCAGCATATCCGGTGTATTTGTGTCAAACTTGCTAAAGGGAGTGAAAACATGTGGTGATTTGTCATCTTATGTAAACAACAGCCTCCAGCATTACAGTAAGTATCTGTCCTTGGGCAAGAGGTTAAAGGCAATTTTTGTTTTATGGATCTCTTAGGAACAGCAATTAATTATAAAACACAACTTCGTCTCTCATAGCTCCTACAAGAACAGCCTGTCAACAGCCTAAGCACCGCTTACAGCAGCCAGTGGTCTTAGTTCAAAAAGTTCCTAAGTCATCCTCCAAAAACCAACATTGTTGCTTTCTTCACAACCACCCCATTCTTCAGGTTTCAACGTCTGAATTAGTTACATTTCTGTTCCTGTGATACAATACTATGACCAACTTATAGAAGGAGGGTGTATGCTCGTTTACTGTGTGGGAAGACAGGGCAACAAGCGGGCACTGTCTGGGAGGAACAAGAGGCTTACTTATCACTTCTTACTACACTCAGGGAGCAGAAAGGAAGTAGGATGAGTTAATAAACACTCAAATCCCTACCCCAAGTGGCACTTCCTTCAGCAGGGCTATACCTCCTAAAGGTTCTATAGCCTTGCAAAACACCTACACCAACTGGGGACCAAGTGTTTAACTGTGCAAACCTATGGAGGGACATTTCTCAATCAAACCACCACAGTATCACACGAGGAAAAAGATTCTGGTTAATAATAAAGTTGTAGCTAAATGAAATAGAACCATCTCTGTATCATAGCTTGAGTCCTGTATCCTTTCCTCTTATTTGAAAATAGTTTTGAAGAAATGTTTTTTTATGACTGAATAGAAAAGCCTAGGCAAAGAAGAACAATGAACAATTGAAATGTACAAGTAAAAAAAAAAAAGCCCTACAACCAGATTAATGTATTTCCTTGGAGGCATTCTCATTTCTAAAACTCTGTTCATTCAGGAAACACAAGGATTCAGTGGTAGTAAGCACGGCCTTTCAGTTTGTTTTTCTGTCATAAAATGAAAGCGTTGCCTCTGTTAAAAAAAGTTTGGCAGAATCAAGTTATTTTCCTTGAAAGCCATGAAATGTTTTCTAAACTACCATACACTATCATGCAACAACGATTCAAGTTGCAGAGTCTGCTGATTGGTTAGAGGGGCTATTTGCCTTTTCAACAATGGGTTAATAACTTTTTCATCAATGGGATTAATAACCTTTTCATCGATGGGATTAATGGAGTCAAAGGCAAGAGACTCATCTCCTTGTGTAAAGACAACCGTCTCACCATTTCAGAAAACTCACTTTTCCTAACGAAGGGAATAAGTTTTAGAATGACTTTCCCAGAGCCACCTGAAGTTCAAAGTTTAAGCGAAACTTGTAGTATTAAAGAAAAATGTGTCTTGGATCCACAAAAGGACAGAGTGAATGAACCCAGGATCTTTGGAGAAGCAGCCAATGGCTGTGAATGGCCGAGGCGTCTCTCCAGCCCCTCACTCATGAATTTCTTATCCACAAATGCTCACTGAGTTCTGTTAATTCTGCATTTGCCTGGATTGGAGCCTGGTATAGTGATCGTCATTTAACAAACGTGAAATAATGCATGAAACGAAGTAAGAATTATGGGGTTGGCGATAGCTCAGAGGTAGAAGCATGCATTAGCACACGTGAGACCTAAGAGTTTGTTCCTCTTTAAAGCCTGTGAGAATGATCCCTCTACCACTTACAGCATCCAAGGCTCTTGTCAAGATCATCCACAGTTTGCTCTCCGCCGACCCAACATTTCTTCTAAACAATACTTCTCAGAAACTCTATGTACCACTCCAATTTCTTACACATCTCTCATACACACTCCTGCTCTCAGTGTAGTCCTGCTTTAACCATATTCTCAATCATGAAATACTCAAACCTTTCTCATTTCAGAGTGTTCCCAATGTAAAACGTTCCCGATTGACGTACGCGTTCAGCTATCTTCTTCTACAGCGCCGCACAGCTCTCCCCACGTATGAAACCCTAACACTCCAGTTAGCCTGGGTCTTAGCTAAGTGTCTGTTGTGATGAGACAGCACTGACCAAAGGCAATATGGGAGCAAAGGGTTTATTTCAGTTTCCAGCTAGTTGTAAATTCAACATGGAGCAGGACGGAGCCCGGAGCATGGAACTGAAGCAGAGACCAGCCATGGAGGAGTGCTGCTTACTGGCTTGCTCTGCCTGCTTATTTTTTTCTTTTATAGCACCCTCAACCATCTGCCCACGGATGGCACTGACCTTAGTAGGTGGGGGTGTGTGGGTGAGGAGGATCTATCAATTAGCAATCACGAAAATGCCCTGACAGTCTTGTCTACAGGCAATCTGATGTGAGCATTTCCTCAATTGAGCTTCCTCTGCGACTCTGGCTGTGTCAAGCTGACAAAAATGAGCTGGGACAGTGTGTATTTACTTCAGTCATTATGCGCAATTATCTTCCATGAGCTCGTTAGCATGGCCTATTCCTTCAGTCGTGCACAAGTAACGGGAACGATCCTGGAGCTGCAGTTCTTCGCACACCATTCAGTATCTAGGTGTGCCAAGTACACGGTAGAAACTGAGGACAAATGTTTGACTTTAAAACTTTGAATTACACACCAAGGCTTCTGACATTCTCTTCTGGCCTCCATGGGCACCAGGCAGGCAAGGGATACACAGATGCATGTTCAGGCAAACCACCCATACTCATAAATCTATTAATAAAAATAACTATGGGGTAAGAATGGCCCTACCTTGGCTGTAAAAATATTGTTATTATTCTTTGAGAACTTCATACTCTTGATTTGGATCACATTTACCCTTCACTGCTCCCTCTAACTCTTCCCAGATATGCTCCCTATGCCTTCCCCATTTCACCTTCTTTTCCTCCTCCTTTTCTTCCAAATAACCCATTGGGTCCAATTTGGGCTGATCATGTACTCTTGTGTGTGGGGCCAACTACTAGGGGATCTACTGGGACCACATCATTAAAGAAAATTGGCTCTCTCTCTTCTGGGAGCCCCCAGTCATCAATAGTCCCTTAGTTAGAGGTGGGGGCTCACAACCCTCCCCCCGCCATGCTACATGGTTGGCTGGCTTGATCTTGGGCAGGTCTTTAATTTTTTAGAAACTAGATTTATTCATTTATTTTATTTTATGTTTGTTTTGCCTACATGTATGTCTGTGCATCACGTGTGTGCCAGGTGCCTCCACAGCAGTCGGAGAGATATTTATATTCCCTGGAACTGGACTGGTGGTGAGCCACCATCAACCTGGTCCTCTGGAAGAGAAACTGCTCTTAAGTGCTGAGCCATTGTTTCCAACTTTTGAGCAGGCAACAAGAGCTGCTGTGAGTTCCTAAGTGTAGCTCTCTTGTCGTGACCAGAGGACATGGCTTTCCTCTGGAACCCTGCCTCACTTAAACTTCACTGCAAAAGTCTTCCATTTGCTTTCTGTCGTATAGTTGGTCACCTATAGAAGAGATAAGAGTTCCTATATCTGATAATGAAGGTTGGGTAAAATTTAATGGAAAGATAATAGAGAAATAATTGTCATTTAAATATCATCACAACCCACATTTTACTAAGAAGGAAACAAATTTGAATTATGAAAATTATATAGCTAATTCTGGGTGGAGTCAGGACAAATGTTAACTTAATCAAATATCTCAAAAAACCTTGGGCGTTCTCTTTGAAATTTCATTTGTTTATTAGCGGATTAAAACTTACTTTAAAATGACATTCACTCATAAAAGTGGCAGAAAGTCAAACTATACAAATTACCAAATAGCTAAATTTCTGGGCCCTGCTGCAATCCCTACTCTGAAGTTCTTTTTGTTGTTAGCCATTTCTTCATCAGAGAATGTAACTATTGCCTTCCACGAGGTGGCAGCATTGCTTATTCCTCAGCAACCTTTCCCCAAGGCCTGCTCTGTCCTCATAGTTCAGGGTCACTGATGAAGATTTAAGCTGTCACCTTGGTGACACAATCAGTTCCCGATACTGAAATGCCAGGTCAAAGCCAAATGCCTAACTCATGAAGGAAAACAGGACGGCAGAGCTGTGTCTGTGGAGAGAGACTTGAAGAAATAGGTCAGGGACGGAGTGAAGGAAGCAGTGGGTAGCGAGCCACCCAGGGACCTAGCCATCTCCCGTCCCCAGGGAGGCGGATCCTGGGAGACCTGATGTCCAGTTTGGTGGAAATGTGCACTTTGGGAGGTGGACGGCACCTCTGGAGGGTCCCGTGACAAAAACCTTTGAGAGGAAGAGAGTGCTCTTTCGGGTGTCCTCCCTTCCAGCTTTACTTTTTGTTTTGTTTCGCCTTTGTTTGTTTGTTTTTGAGACAATGTCGTGCCATGCAATCCGAGCCTGCGCTCGCCATCCCCTACTTTAGTGTCCTGCGTGCTGGGACTCCTGTTCCCTTTCCCTCTGTTCTAACAGTTTAGTGATGACCCAGCAGTCTAGAAGACAACTCAGAATAGCTCTGCTGATGAGTGCACATGCTGCGCAGGTGAAATGTAAACCTCTGTGTGCTAAACTGCTGATGTGAGGGCTGCGGCGGCAGCTCAGACGTACCTTGTCAGTATCGCTCCCGTACCTTGTCAGTATCGCTCCCGTGGGGGAGAACTGCTCCTTACGGGGGAACGCCATATCTTTATATCCCAAAAAATGGATATATGTACACTACATGACCAGGTACATATCTGCATTCAACTATTGGGGTGGGGGAGATGAAGGACAAAAGTCTAAACAGGCTCCTCTAATGGATGATAGTGAAATAAGGATTCAGAAGCATTGATCTATAATGAGTCGATTAATAAATCTGGGGTGTAATGGTGGTCCACTCAAATTTCCTGGTGTGTTTTTAAAAACAGTGATATCCAACCCTACTTCTCAGATCCTAAGTTAACTGGTAGAATCTACAAGTCTTTTAAAAACTATTTATATATTATAAGGCTGGAAAGATGGTTCAATGTTAAAGAGCATTTGCTGCTCTTCAAGAGGATCCAAGTTTGGTTCCAAGCACCCATCAGATGCCCCCCAACCCTCTGTGACACCAGTTCTGGGGGGTTCCAGCACCTTCTTCTGGCCTATGTGAGCACCCATACATATGTGGCATATACTCCCAGAATCACACACACAGAGACTCATAAAAGATGTAAAAGAAAAGATATATATACATATATGTATATACACACACATATGTAATTTTTATGTGTGTCTTCATGTGATTGTGTGCATCATGTGTGCAGGAACATCCAGAGGCCAAAAGAGGCTGTTGGATCCCTGGCACTGGGGTTATAGGCAGTTGTGAGTCACCATCTGGTTGCTGGGATTCAGACCTGGATCCTTTGCAAGAGTAGTGAGTGCTCTTAATTGCTGAGCTATATCTCCAGCCCCAGCACACTTCTTGTTTTTTAACCCCCAGGTGGTTCTAATCTACAGGAGGGCTAAGAGGCCCGCAGTGTTCTGGGTCCAGTGTTCTCAAAGGTTAGCAGCGCTGTTTTGGCAAGGTTGAGGATCGGCATGAAGAGCAGGGACATAGCCTGAAGCTCCAGGCGTGCCTGGCATGAAGTAGACTCATTTCTTTTTTCTGTGGGTTATTCTGCCCTCACAAAAGACGCGAAAGAGGTGGCTTCATCAAGAAGAGACAGCAATGTCCATTTTCCATCTTTCATGGCTCCCATTTCATGACACACTGTTGGAATGCACAGTGTCTTTTATGACTCATTTGGAAAACATAAGAAGGGAAAAAATAAATGGCTATGGCTATTCCTGGCCTAGGACCCACAGTCAGCATTTTCTGCACAGATGCAATTTGGAAGTCATCTCCGTCTTCAGCTGCTAAGCTCTAAGTTCTTATTGGATGAGTTTAAGAGCTATTCAGCCACATCCTTTATCTTCTGTGTCTGGAGACTCTTGAGACACCAGAGGGGTGCTTTTGCATGCATCGGAAAGGTTGGAAATGATGGGCTTGGAAGGTTGCTCAGCAGTTAAGAGTACTGGATGCATTTTCACAGGTCCAGGGTTACACTCCCGGTACCCATGTGATGGCTTAACCATCAGTTACTCCACTCCCAAGGGATCCGATGCCCTTCTGGCCTCTGAGGGCACCAGACATGCAAGTGGTGCACATACGTACAGGCAGGCAAAACACCTGTACACATAAAATAAATGATTTTTTTTTCTGAGACAGGGTTTCTCTGTGTAGCCCTGGCTGTCCTGGAACTCACTCTGTAGACCAGACTGGTCTCGAATTCACAGAGGTCCGCCTGCCTCTGTCTCCTGAGTGCTGGGATTAAAGGCGTGTGCCACTGTTGCCCAGCTGAAATTTATTTCTGAAAAGTTAAAAATTAGACATTAGAAATCATTAAGAGGTCATTTTTCCCTCAAAATTGAAAGAGGTCCTGGCAAACCACAATAGCAAGAGCTTATCATGGCTGAAGCTGGCATGAGAGGGATCACTCTCCCCCCCTGAAATGTCACTTGCAATGGACAATGACATGGCTGCATTTTAATGAAGTGATCCAATTTTCAGTTAGTATGTCAAAACTATAATGTGCTAATTAACCAAGATATCACTCTTGACTTGTCCTTTATACACGTTCACGGTAGAGCAGCATTGAGCGTGACTCGCTTTCTTGAAGACGCTCACTTAAAGGTGTAGATCAGCTTTCCTGATGTTATTTTTGGCCACCGAGCACCTAAATTTGGGGCAAGTGTGGAGATATCTGTAGACAATGTGTGAAATTCCTTGAAGCAACGGATGAGAAAATTTCCAGGAAATTCTCTCCATGAAGTTGAGAGTCAGCGTCAGCCGTACAGTTGACAGTTGCTCGCAACTGGCCCATTCGCTTTGCTGATGACTCTTGACAGATAAAATAATTAAAAAGTATTTAACCTTATTAGTAGAGACAGGGTGGACCTGAGATGCAGAGATGCACAAAGTGTGGGGCTCAGAGGACTTAAACGCAAGCTCATCTGTAGCTCATCAGCTCTAATTTCCTTTTCTGTTTAATTGAAAAGAAGTAGGTATGCAAGTTGCATACCTACAACATGCTTTGCAGCACGTATGCTGTGCAGCACGTATGCTTTGTGGGTTGGCTCGGTTGCACTTGCTGGTATAAACTGCCTCTCATTTCAGAGAATGACAACAAAATGCTGAGAACCCTTATCACATTGCATACGATTTCTTACCTGGGCAAAGTAACCCAGTGTCCATATAATTGCCTAAGAGGGAGACATACATCAGACTTAAGTAAGTTAGTTACTCTTTCTTTCCTGGGAATTTAACACTGGGGTGTGGATTCCTCTGCTAGTTTCTGTTAGGCGGGAGAGCCAGAGAGTGTGAAGGGTCGGGGTAGGGTTACCATTTTCCACCAAGGAGGTGCAGAAGCCGAGGAAGTCAGTCTTCAGAGAAGTCAGAAGACATCACAGAGCCCAGAAGACGACTTAATCCCGTGTCAAGTCCCTTGTGAAACCTGGCCGTCCTACCACCCTTGTTCCCTCTGATGCACCCATCTTTTAAACAAGAGCACCCGCCCTCCATGCTCACGCAAGTTTGCGTGGGATTTTCTTCCTCGCAGGTAACTGTCCCTGACTGAGAGAGCTGGCCCCGACGTGGCTAAACTCTGAAGGCCATATTTACTGCAGGTGTCCGACTTCTGAAAAATTTGCTAGAATTCTCTGGATTAGCCTTCCAGCAGATGAATTGGTGGTTGAGTACAGCAGACTCCAGGGGCTTTGAGGGCGAAGGGTTCCTTAAAGAAACGCTGAAAAGCATGAAAACTCTGCCGCAATGGCTGCACCCGTTTAACCACGCACACGCTAGACAACCATGAAAGGGTCTAACGGTGTAAAAACGTGTGGGATGTTCTCTGTTTAACGGAACCCAGCCTCACTAGGATAGGTAGACTTTGAGGAGGTATGTACAACAATGAGATAGCCCAGCCTAAAAGGAGCTGAAGATGGATAGAATAATCATGCCCAGCAAGCTGTAGCCCCCTTTGCTTCCGCTGTGGACCCTTGACACCAATTATGTAAATGTGTTCACTCAGTACTGGGTAGCTTTTGCATGATAATTTAAATGTAGATGCCATACAAAAACAAAAGGAAAGGCACTGTCCCTTTCAGAGTTTAGAATGTGAGCTGATTTGCTGAATTGTTTCTCTGGAATTACCAGGCAGCTGGAGAAACAGCTGGACCAGTTTCTGAACATCATCAACAAGGAAGAAAAAAAAATCCCTCCAGTTTGAATTACAATAAGGGTTTTCATCCGAATTTTATAGTATTGTTTAATAAATACAAAACATGATTTACTGGAAATTGGCAGCTTTCCTGTTTACATTACCAAGTATCTTAGGAAGCTGAAGCCAAATGAGTCAGAAGTTTCTGGATTCACTGAGACTGATCAGTTTGGATTTTATTTTAAGAACTACAAAATCCAGTTAAAGGAGCTGAAGATTAGAGGCTGGGTACATAGTGCATACTAAGTTTCCTGAGGTTCATGGTCCAGCTATTATTATTATTGTTGTTATTAATTTGTTGTTATTATTATTATTATTTTGTTTGGTTTTTGACACAGGGTTTCTCCATGTAGCCCTGGCTATCCTGGAAGTCACTCTGTAGACCAGGCTGGTCTCGAACCTAGAAATCCACTTGCCTTTGCCTCCCAAGTGCCGGGATTAAAGGTGTGTGCCACCACCAACCATCAAGGCCCAGCTATTATTATTATTACAGGGTTGGCGATGTAGCCCAGACTGGCCTCCTGTCTCATTTCTTGAGTGCTAAGATATCAGACATTTGTCACCGTAATTGGAAAGGTCCAGTTTTTCTGGTGGGCTGATCTCTGGGGAGTTACTCGGCCTTGCTATGTTTTAACCTTTCCATCGATGAAGCAGAATAATGGTAGAACTGCTTCACTGGATAGTGATGGAGATTGGATTCATTTGTAGAAAGTAGTTCAAACAGTGCCTGGCATATAGTAAGTGGTACTAGTTATTATTATACCCCCAAGTGGAAAGCCATGTTTTATTTTATTTTATTTTATTTTTTTAATTTCTGCCCATAGGACAAATCATTTCATTAGTATAGTATCCTTTCCAATTCAATCAGTAACTCAAAGGAGGGGAATTGATGTCTGCCTTACCATGGATGTAAGCAGTATAGTCTGTTATAAAGGATTGTAAGGTGCTGTCGAAACCAGGAGTTAACAATGAGATGTTGCAGGGTAAAAATTGTATTAATGGCTGGGCCTTGATTTCCCATAGTAGGAGAATGAAAATGGCCCAGATTAAAGGCAGAGTATAAAGTGATTAAAAGTGGAATTTTGCAGTTATTTTTATGATCACGGGAAAGATACATGTTAGGAGTTTTTGGTTAGACAGTTAGCATACTGTGGAACATTTTATGGTGAGTTAATTCTTAGAACAATGGAAACAATTTATGATGTGTAACTCACAAGAATATTGAGGAAGAACCAATGAAAATAACCAAGTTGTCCTCTAGGTGAGGACATGATCATAGTCCATCATTGTTTAAAAAGAAAATGGAGTCACCTGTCCCTTAACATTGTGTGTGTGTGTGTGTGTGTGTGTGTGTAATATAATGTCTTTGTATGTACAAGCAGTTTTGATCTCAGTTTTAAACTTCCTAAACTTTTTACTGAATCTACATCCTGCCTGGTAAGTTCCTTGAATCATTGCCTTATCTCACGACAGTGAGGGTCAGGGTTCCCTTATTAACTATAGGTAGACAATAGATAAGGTCAAGAACAAGTATGATGTGGATTCAGAAGCAGGTCCTAGGCGGAGGTGCAGCCTCATTGGCAGGCACCACAAGGGAAGGCAGGATGTCCTGGGAAAACTGTTAATGAGAAGAAGGTTTGGCTTGGGGCTTTGTTCCTTCCGGATAATATCCACCAGGAGGAATATTCAAAAGCCCAAACCGACCACCTGAATCAAGGATATCTACGGATAGCAATATCTAGACTGGGGGCTAATAAGAGCATGTTGAGCTCCTACTCAGAGGACAGTAACTTCATGCTGTGTCAAGACAAGGGTGCCAATCAAGGGAACCAGAAAGGAACTCAGTCAGACGCAAGAAATGGGGCAGAGCGTTAGAACTGCCAACTCTTCTACAAGTGTGCAAAGTGAGACTGGAATGCACAGACAAAGACAAGTTTACATTTGGCCTTGGAGAAAGGATGGTCCCTAGATATGGGCTGGGTAGATCGCGTGTCTTCAAAAGCCCAGCACTCTGGATAAGAAGGACTGGAAAGGTCGGGAGTAAAGGAAGAAATATTTGAATACCAGCACATCCACAAGGAAGGGAAGTGGTTTTCCTGGTAGCTTCTTTTGTCTTCGCACTAATTACAGTAACCACACTGGGCTCCATTCTCTCAATGAACAAACAGGGGCTTTAAAGGCTTCATGTCAGTCCTAGAGACATCGCTGAGACCTGGGAGGAAAAGCCGCATTCCAAAGAGAAAATGTTTACTGCCGCCCATAAACTCTGAGCCAGTGAATATTTTCTCTCTCTAATCTGTGTCCTTAAAATACGTCTCCCCCTAACAGGGATGGGAAAAAAAAACTGCCTTATTAGCACAAAGCTTTGTAACCCAAGGTTCAATCCCAGTTTAAAACCTTGTAACACAAAGTTTTTAATCCCAAGGCTTTCGGGGAAGCTCAAGTTAGATCTTGGGCAGTATTCACAAGGTCTGAGTTTGTTAGGTTTTGGAGCACAGACTAAAGAGACAAAAGGCAGGAATCAGTGCAGAGTCTGACCTCAGCAGATGAGACTGTTCCTTTCAAACAGTGAAGAGCAGCTTCCTGCAGAAATGGAGGTCCTGCAGAGGGAAAAGCCTGGGGGACTTTTATAGAAGTGGGCGATGGGTTGGGAATAAGTAAGCCCATGCAGCTTCAGGGGTCTACATGTGGTCTCCAGTCTCTCCTTCCTGATATTGTTTTCACAAGCCAGACAAATTATCTTGAGAGACAGGCTGTCTTAGCAGACATTCCTCTCAGGGCTGACCAATAAAGGCAGACCAAGGCTAGCTGTAACTTCGTAGAGGTTCTGTTTTTACAACCGAGACACTCTATCAGGGTTCAATCTCTAGCAATGAAGGAAAAAAGACTTAATTTGAAAAATCAAGTGACTATGTTAGATGGAGAACTATGTTTTATTATCAGACTTGTTCTAGTTGCAGGAGACAGCCCCTTTTATGAGAACGTGGGCTGTCCAGGATATCTGAGGTGGTTCTCAGGCTGTTTCGTCTCTTTACCTATCACTGTTCATGACTACAAATGAAACGCCCTTTGTTTTCTACAGTTTTAGCATATTGTCTAAATCATGTAGGTGGGTCAGCCGAGCACACGGGAACCAGAGAATACAGCACTAATAACCAGGTACTAAGGGTTTAACCTGGGCCTCCTATATGTTTACTTCTGTATGAGTGTGTGTGTGTGTGCATATGTGCATGTGTGTGTGTGTGCATATGTGCGTGTGTGCACGTGCACATATGTGCATGTGTGTGTGTGGTTGCTCACAGGCATGCATTATGAAAGATGTTATTTATTTTATTTTTTTAAAAAGGAACTATCTTTTTTTTTATTTTACATACCAATTCCAGTTCCCATTTCCTCCCCTCCTCCCACTCCCTCCACTTTCCTACCCACCCCACCCCCATCCACTCTTCAGAGAGGATAAGGCACATGGTTTTGGGGAAGGTCCAAGGCCTTCCCTACCATATCTAGACTGAACAAGGTATCCATCCAAAGAGAATGGGTTCCCCAAAAGCCAGGATAAGCAGTAGGGATAAATTCTGGTGCCACTGCCAGTGGCTCCACAGTCTACCCCAGCCATACAACTGTCACTCACATTCAGAGGGTCTAGTTTGGTCCCATGCTGGTTTCTTCCATGTCCAGCTGGAGTTGGTGGGCTCCCATTAGCTCAGGTAAGCTCTTTCAATGGGTGTCCTTATCATGGTCTTGACCTCTTTGCTCATATTCTCATTCCTCCCACTCTTCAACTGGACTTTGGGAGCTCAGACCAGTGCTCTGCTGCAGGTCTCTGCCTCTGTTTCCATGAGTTGCTGGATGAAGGTTCTATGGTGACATTTAAGATATTCACCTATCTGACTATAGGGCAAGACCAGTTCCGGCACCCTCTCCTCTACTGTTTAGGGTCTTAGCTGGGGTCGTGCTTTTGGATTTCTGGGAATTTCTCCAGTGTCAGGTTTCTTGCTAGCCCTATAATGGCTCCCTCAATCAAGATATCTCTTTCCTTTCCCTTATCTCTGTCCTTCCTCCATCTCGATTATCCTATTCCCTCAAGTTCTACCCCATCCCCTTCTCCCCACCTCTTCCCCTTCCATCCTCCCTTCTCCACCCACCCCCATGCTCCCAATTTTGTCAGGTGATCTTGCCTATTTACCCTTTCCAGGTGGATCAGTATACGTTTTTCTTAGGGCTCACCTTGTTACTTAGCTTCTCTAGGGTTGTGGACTACAGGCTCATAATGCTTTCCTTTACAACTAGTATCCACTTATGAGTGAGTACATACGTGTTCATCTTTCTGGGTCTGGGTTACCTCACTCAGGATGACTTTTCTAGTTCCATCCATTTGCATGCAAATTTCAAGATTTCATCTTTTTTAAATGCTGCTGACTAGTATTCCATTATGTAAATGTACCACATTTTCTTTATCCATTCTTCAGTTGAGAGGCATTTAGGTTGTTTCCAGATTCTGGCTATTACAAATAATGCTGCTATGAACATAGTTGAACAAATGTCTTTGTAGTATGATGGGCATCCTTTGGGTATATGCCCAAGAGTGGTATTGCTGGGTCCTGAGGTAGGTTGATTCCCAATTTTCTGAGAAACTGCCATACTGATTTCCAGAGTGGTTGTACAAGTTTGTAATTCCCACCAGCACTGGAGGAGTGTTCTCCTTACTCCACATCCTCTCCAGCATATGCTATCATTGGTGTTTTTGATCTTAGCCATTCTGACAGGTGTAAGATTGTATCTCAGAGTCGTTTTGATTTGGATTTTCCTTATGGCTAAGGATGTCGAACATTTCCTTAAGTGTCTTTCAGCCATTTAAGGTTCTTCTGTTGAGAATTCTCTGTTTAGTTCTGTATCCCATTTTTTAATTGGATTATTTGGAATTTTGATGTCTAATTTCTTGAGTTCTTTATATATTTTGGAGATCAGTCCTCTGTCTGATGTGGGGTTGGTGAAGTTCTTTTCCCATTCAGTAGGCTGACTTTTTGTCTTATTAACTGTGTCCTATGCTTTACAGAAGCTTCTCAGTTTCAGGAGGTCCCATTTATTTATTGTTGCTCTCAGTGTCTGTGCTATTGGTGTTATATATAGGAAGTGGTCTCCTGTGTCCATGCATTGAAGGTTACTTCCCACTTTCCCTTCTATCAGGTTCAGTGTGGTCGGATTTATATTGAGGTCTTTCATCCATTTTTTTGAATGATGTTACTTCTTTCAGCTACCCCAACTGACAGCCTAGTTCACGGCACATGTATACATACTTCCACCCATCTTCCCCAAACTGCTATTATAATATTGGCTAAATCACTAATATTTGCATTACTATGGCTATGTAGATGCTAACTAACAGACTACAACAATTTTTTTTCTTGTCTTACACGAGTTTTTGTTTTTCCAGGAGTTAATGAAGCTTTGGTTTGTTTTTAACTTACTTAGTTTTAATACAGTTACTGTTGACTCATGACAGACTATGCCCCTCCTTTCAGGTGAATTTCTCCCCAAGACAATCGGATATGGTAGGTGGCCACCCAGTTTCTTCTGGGGAACTCCCAAGAGCTATCTGACCTTCTCGTTCTGACTCCACTTCCTCTTCACACTAGCACGCAGCAGGTATTCCGTGTTAAACTTCACATTAGAGGATTTACCTCAGCCTACTCTTTAAGATTCCACTTCTAAGATCCTGTGTATGAGTGTGTTTTTGATCCCTACCCTCCTCCCCATTAATGACTCCAAAATAGCAGTGGCTTTCAACAGAAATTGTTCATTTCTTACTTTTAGACATCCTCTGAGTTGCTACTCAGACTCATTTTGGCTTCTTCCCAGGCCATGGAAGTGATCCTCTGAGACATGTTTGTCATCTTGGCAACGAAGAGTCTGAGGCAAGTGGTTTGTATAAAGTCTATAAAGTGAGTACCAGGTCGGCAGTACTACAAAGCAAGGTCCTGTCTAAACAAACAAAACCAAATAAACATAAACAAACAAAGTATCCAAAATGCTAAACTAAAAGAAAGGGGTTGGAGAGATGACTTTGTGGGTAAGAATACTTGCTTCATGATGGAGACACAAAGGTCTTTGTACTCACAGATCACTAGGGAAACCCAGAGTATTAAACCCTGATGGGTGTCTCCTCGATGGAGGAGATAAATGCCTATTTTCCTGCCCAGAAAGCGGGGAGTAGATGTTGTTAAGGCTCTGGAGACCTTTCGCTCTCTGTAGGTGCAGAGCTCTCCCAGACTCTCAATCCCTAGACCTTTATCTTTAGCTCCCGGTTAATAGACACATCCTGAGGGGAGATATCACATGTATGTTTTAGCCTGTTGACTTCTATGACACTCCGGTCAGAGACCACACTAGATCCTAGGCCCTTCAGCTATAGAATCCATCTTCATGGCCACATGTATTTTGCAAAGAAGTAGTCATGCTTGAAGCTTCACTGTGCACCAGGAATTGGAATGATTGTTGACTGGAAATCGTTTTCCAAATTTTATTGTGTTTAAATATGCCTACAGTAAACTGCCTGGCGTCAGACTCCCCAAAGTTTGATGCAAGTTGACGATGTCAATCTGAACAGAGTTTTCATTCTCACCTCTTTTCCTGTCTACTGTGACACTTGCAGGGCCCCCTCAGTTTCACAGCATGAGGTCCTGAGTTCAGATTCTGGTACCTACACAAAAAGCTGGGTGTGGCTGCCCTCACAACTGTAATCCTGTGTGTGTTGGTGCAAGTGGACACAGGTGGATGGTTGTGATTTGCCCCAGATTCAGTAAGAGACTCTGTCTCAAGGGAAGAAGATGAAGGTTGATGGAACACACAAGTGCATGCACAATACATACACACACACACACACACACTATAAACTGTGACATAGATAGGCAAGCATGAGGCCCTAGTTCAATTCCCAGTACTACTGTCCAAAAAGAAAGGAAAAGAAAAAAGACCAAAGAAAAGAAAAAGATGCATCTACCATTTCTGTTTTTATTCTATTGTTCAAAACAAAAAGCCATACTTGATGTCATCGGTGGAAAGGAAGTAAAACTCTCGCTCTGAGAGAAAGGAAGGCATACAATAATCTACTGTGCATTTTTTTCGTTTGCTCTAATGATTTTGGGAAGTTCGCCATTCAGGAACGTCCCGAGGAAGGACGAGTATGAGTGAGTTAGATTACTTTCGAGGATTTACAAGTCTAAACATGATTGTGCTTGTGGGCAGCATCGTGGAAGGAACTTTTTCTCCTCAGAGTCTGTAGATGCTGCTTCCCCATATGCTGTTCCAGAGAAGTCAGAAACTTTAATCCTTGTTTCTAATACTATTTCCATCCTGGAAAAAAGTGTTGTGTCTGTTCCCAGTACTCTGAAATTTTCCAGCGTTGTCAGGGTTGAGATTTGTTTCTATCCATTGTGCAGGACGCTTGGCAGGCTCCATAAATTTTAAAATTCATGTTCTTCATTAGGGACCTTTTCATGAATTATGCCTTTGATAATTTCTTACTCTCTATTTTTCTTCTGCTTTTGTCCAGTTTTATTTGCCATTTCCCTTATTTTACTTCTCTTAGAGGTCCTTTTTATTTTTCAGATAGGGTCTCATATAGGCCAGACTGTCCTTGAAGTCAGGATCCTCCTGTCTCAGTTTCTTGAGCGCCGAGATTACAGGTATTTACCACTCTGTCCAGTTCTGAATACTTACTAATAACTTACTCCCCTCTTTTTTTCTGGGGACCAGACACAGATCCTCATGCTTACCCAGGATTCTCTGGAAGAACAGAACTGATAACTCACTTATATAGATTGGCTTATGTGATCTAGGTGGTTTAACAATGGCTGTCTTCACACTACGAAGTCCAAGGACCTGGAAGCTCTTCAGTCCATGAGGCTGGGTGCCTCAGGAGTCCCAGTGTAGTGCTGAAGGCCTGGAAGGTTCCTGGAGAGTCACTGTCGTTCATGTTGGAAGGCTGAAGAAGCTGAGTTCTGATGTTGGCGAGTGATGGCGGTGGCGGCAGCAACAGGGTGGATGAATTTGTGAGCAGGGTGGATGAGGTCAGCAAGATGACAGCAGAGTGGATGAGCTGCCTCAGAGCTGTTTCCTATTGGTTTACTTATTTATTGGGTTTATGCATGTCCCGTGGTGCACAGTTTGGTCAGAAGGCAACTTTTTGGAGTTAGTTCTTCCATTTGTAAAAGCTGCAGGTATATTAGTTTCTAAGTATCCTGAGGGTTTTACAGTATTGTCTTAGTTAGGCTTTCTAGTGCTGTGATGAAACACCCTGACCAAAGTAACTTGGGAAGGAAAGTGTTTATTTGACTTACATACCCTGAGTCACAGTCCTCTGAAGGAAGCCAAGACAGGAACTCATACTGAGCAGGAAACTGGAGGCATGAGTTGATGGAAAGCCATGGAGGGGTACTACTTACTGGCTTGCTCCTTATTTCTTGCTCAGCCTACTTTCTTATGGAACCCAGGACCACCAGCCCAGGGTAGTACCACCTCCAATGGGCTGGGCCTTTCCACATCAATCATTAATTAAGAAAATGTCCTATAGGTTTGCCTATAGCCCGATCTTCTGGAGGAATTTTCTCAGTTGAAGTTCCCTCTTTTCAGAGGACTGCAATTTATGTCAAGCTGACATAAAACTAGCCAGCACGAGTATGAATCACATTGCTTCTCAGCTTTCCATTTTGCTGAGTTTGTAGCCAGTTTTCTAGGTTCTGTTTAACCCATAGTTACTTATTTTTATATATTGGGAATTCCAACAACTTTTCTTCTTACAAGGTCTTGCTGTGTCCCCATGCTGGCCTCAAACTAGTGGTTTTCTTCCTCAGCCACCCGAGTGCAGGGTCACTGGCATACACCACAACATCCAGGTCCAGGATAGTTTTCTTCTCTGGGCACTTTAGCCTTTGACCATCAAGATTCTAAAAATCATCTTGCTGACCTGGGCATGGGGGTGCATGCAATCAGGCACTCAGAAAGCAGAGGCAGGGGACATCACTGTGGTTTTGAGGCAAGCCTGATCTACACAGTTAGTTCCAGGCCATCTAGGGCCACATAATGAGAGCCTGTCTAAAAAAAATGATTTAATAGTTTTAGTGAATTGAGTATGGTGTTGGGAGCAGGAGCTCAGTCTGCCTCCCTCTTTTTTCTTTTTTTTTTCCAGGTCTTGTGGATTAATCATAGAGCCCTGCATATGGCAAGTGCTTTACCACACAGTTTATATCCTGGCCTTTAACTGACTCTGCTCTACCCGCTATGGCTGTAGTGAGAGGTGTATGAAGCCACACCTGACTTTTACATTGGTGTTGGGACCCAATCTCAGGTCCTCATGATGTTTTCTTACCCTCTAAGCCAGCAATTCTCAACCTGTGGGTCACAGCCCCTTTGGTAAACCTTTGTCTCCAAAAATATTTACTTTACAGTTCACCATAGTAGCAAAATTACAGTTATGTGTAGCACACTGCCTGCTCTATGCGCCATGCACTACAGTACAGTTCACTAGTCGGGCAAGGGTCTGGAGATTGAAACACACACACACACATCACACATATACACACACACAGCCAAGAATGCCCTCTTTATTGTGTTCCAGGGCAGCTTATATGGGGTCTCCTTGACAAATGGCCATGCCCTAACTTTCAGCTGTAAGCCCACCAGAAACCACTCCCCTGCCATCAGGAACTCCTGAGGGTCTTGTGTTCAGAGCAACTGCAAACATAGGAAAACAAGTTGTTTACTCCGGCAGGCAGGAGGTCACAGGAAATTCAGGGTCTGGGGGTCCACAGTCCCCAACAGTTATGAAGTAGCAACAAACATAATTTTATGGTTGGGAATTGTACTAAAGAGTTGCAGCACTGGGAAGGTTGAGAGCCACTGCTCTAAGCCATCTCCCCGGCCCCTATATCTACAGTTTTAAGCAAGAGCCTTATGATACTCAGAATAATCCAGGAAGTTATTATCACACCAATTTTACAACTAAGCAATAGAATTCAATGACTTGCTAGGTTACCTAGTATGTAATGCTGAATCCAGGGCTTATATTCAGACTTTTTGCCTACAAGTTCAGTATTCTTCCTATTAAATTCTTGAAAAAGAAGGATTTTTAATTTAGTTGTTAAGAATACCATCTGGGCTGTGGTGGCACACGCCTTTAATCCCAGCACTTGGGAGGCAGGAGGCAGGAGGCAGGCGGATCTCAGTGAGTTCAAGGCCAGCCTGATCTATAAGAGCTACTTCCAGGATAGGCTTCAAAGCTACAGATATACCTGTCTCGAACTCCCCCCCCCCCCACAAAATCTGTGCTGGTATCAATTTGTTAATCAAATTGTTAATATCAATTTGTCACAAGCTAGAGTCATCTGGGAAGACAGACCCTTCACTGAGAAAATGCCCCCACCGGATTGGCCTGTGGACACTGTGTGTGGTGCCACCCCTGGACAGGTGGCTCTGGAGTTTATAAGAAAGCAGGCGGAGCAACCCATGGGAGCAAGCCAGTAAACAGAACTCCTCCAGGGCCGCTTCATCAGGTCCTGCCTCTAGGTTTCTGCCCTGGCCTCCCTGAATGATGGACTACAAGCAGTAAGATGAAATAAACCCTTTCCTCCCCCAGTCACTTTCAGTCATGTGTTTTAGTACAGCAATAGGAACCCTCAGACATCATCTTTGGTACCAGAGTCCAGGTTTTACCTCTTGTTGCTGTAGCCTTTCAGTGAGTTGCTTAGCCTCAGTATGTGCAAAGTTCTTCATCTGTGAAAGGGAAATGGTGGGTAACGGGCATAGTTGAGTGGTAGAACACTCTTCCGACATGTGTGAGGCCCTGGGTGTGAGCCCAGAAACTCAAAGACAGGAGGAGGGTGACCACGGAACAACCTTTCCACAATATTGTAAGAATCCAATTTGGTAATGTGTGTGAAGCACTCAGCCCAAGCTCCGGCATTAGTGAGTGCTCTCTTAGTACTATAATGGAAAAATCTAAGTGATAAGATGTAATAACAACTTACCGTTTTAATTCACTGAACCATGTCGAGGGAAACTTTCAAATTAATTTTGCAGGCATTTACCGAATAATTAGCATGTACAGTGTGGAATGTTTATTCCTTCTCTTCTATTTGAACCTCCTTATGGAAATATCTTTGATAAACAACTGTAGTATTTCAGGTTTAGTCGAATTGCGTGGAGTGACTTGTGAGTGTGGATAGGAGAATTAGACCAGCTCCCAGCCCATCTATCCACTGATGTCCAGGGAAATGCACAGCAAGACTGCTCGACGAAGCCAAAATTTAACAGAGGCTGTAACAAGGTTACAAAACTAGCGAGGCGTATTGGTACAAGCCTATAATCCCAGGATGCAGAGGCAGGAGGATTGCTGAAAGTCTGAGACTAATTTGGTCTACATAGCGAGTTCCAAGCCAACCAGGACAAAAAAAATTATTCACATGTATGGGGTACCATGTGAGTCTTTTATCATGTGTATTCACATGTGTTTGGGCACATTTGTGAGGGTGAACATACAGGTGTGTGTGTGTGTGTATGTGTGTGTGTGTGTGTGTGTATAGTCCTGAAGTTGATGTTCAATGTCTTCCTCAATTGTTCTCCATTTTATTTATTTTAAAAGTTTTTTAAGATTACTTTTATTTTTATGTGTATTAATGTTTACCTCTATGTGTGTACCATATATGTGTCTGGAGCCTGTAGATGCCGGAAGAGCGTCTCAGATCCCCTGCAGCTGGTTAAAAATGGCTGTGAGGCATGGTGTGTGGGAACTGAACCTGCGTCCCTTGTGAGGGCAACAAGAGCTCTCTAACCACGGAACCATCTCTCTAGCCCAACTCCATTTTATTTTTTGAAGCACTTGGACCTTACCGGTTGCAGCTAGTCTAGTTTGACAAGTTACCCCAGGGATGCCCCGTGGCTGCCTCTTGAGTGCCAGGGCTCCAGGCAGCTGCCACGCTCACCCAGACTTTTATGTGCTTCCTGGAGATCTACATTCTAGTTCCCATGCTCACAAAGCCAGTGCTTTGTTCACAGAGCCCCTCCCAGCCCTTCCCAGCATGATGCATGTATCATGTAGTATTTAAGTCATATCAAAAGTATCTAGCTCCTCAAACAGCATTTATTTAAGATTCATTTATTTTTATTTAATTTGTACAAGTGTTATGCCTTCAAGTATGTCTGTGCAGCACATGGGTCCCTGTTGCCTATGGAGGTAGGGAATGGTGTCAGGTGTCCTGGGACTGGAGCTACCTTGGTTCTCTGTAAGAGCACCCAGTGGTCTTTATTCCTGAGCCAACGCTGCAGTCCCATAGTTAGCCTCCCCGCTTCCTCCTGTCCTGCCCTTTCCTGCCTTGCCTCCCTGCTTCTCCTTATCTTGTGCTCTCTTCCCTCCCTCCCTCCCTCCCTCCCTCCCTCCCTCCCTCCCTCCCTCCCTTCCTTCCTTTCTCTGTCCCTCCCTTGAAGTCATTATTGTAGATCAGGCCATCCGCAAATTTACAGCAATCTGCCTGTCTCTGCTTCCCGAGTGCTGGAATAAAAATGTATACCATCAACAAGGGTGCAGCCTATTCTGCTATCTGAACCCAGATCCAGCACCTTGAGTTGGTCCACCCCAACATTTACTTCACCGAGGAACTGCTGGAGGGCTTGCAGGAGCCAGTGCTGCAGAACCAGATGTTCTGCATGGGGCTCCCAGCTTGGAGCTGCTGCTGCTGCAGCTAGAGGAGCTGCTGGCCCCGCTGGGAGATGGAGGTCAGGGTAGGCAGTGGTGCTGACTGCAGGCTAAAATCACAAGCCTCAGCGTGGAGGTCAACACTGAGGGTGGAGAGGTGGGCTGCAGCCTGGAGCTCATGTGGAACCTGCCCCATGCCTGGCCTAGCAGCATCACCCTGACTCTGGGCATCAGCGGGATATCCAAACCAAGTCCTGGCAATGGTCATATATTTATGGTGCATCAGAAACCAGAGACCCTGAACCAGACCAACCACTCACTGCAGTGAATATTTGCTTGGCAAAAGTCTTATATGATACACTGCAGTTTCCAGTGCCACTACGGTGAATGAATATGTGATGGAGAGGTGGAAAAGATGAAGGGATGGAGAGATGCGTGCATAGTGGAGAGAGGAGGAACTAGAGACTCAGTGGCAATGATAGGTTTGAGAGAAGGCTATATATTACCACCAAGGGCCATGTGGATTTCAGGCTGTCATCTGAAGCCATGTTGGGAAGAGTGGTCCCTGTCACCACTGAGGGCCATGCGGGTGTCTATACTTGCCGCCTGAAACCATGTTGATATGAGGAGTCTGTGCAATCACCTGAGGCCGTGTTTATGTTCATGGTCAGCGATGCTGCTGAGGGCCATGTGTGGGTTCGTGATGCTGCAGCCGGTGGCTCTGTTGATGTCTGTGGTCTGTACTGCCACGGGAGTCCATGCTGAGGTCTGAGTGTGATTAGGCAGATGCATGATGTGAAATTTCCAAATAATTGATAAAAAATATTATGTTTAGGAAAAAAGCATGCACCACTACACCTGGCAGAAGGTTTATTCTTATGTGTATGTATATGTGCCTGTGTGATGAATTGATGTGTGCCACATGCCTGCAGGTGCCCGCGGAGGCTAGAGGGGAGCCATTGGATCCCTTGGAACTGGAGTTTTGGAGAGTTTTGTGTCACCGGATGCGGGTGCTGGAAAGTGAACCAGGGTCCTCTGCGAGAGCACTGAATGCCCTTAACTGCCGAGCCATCTCTCCTGCCTAGAAGTTCTTGATGAAGGCACTCAAACTCTTCCCCGCTTTTGAAACACTCCTCCTTCTCCCGCTTTTCTCTGCCTCTTCTCTCTTCTTTCCCTTCTCCTCCCTCTCCTCCTCCCTTCCTTCTCTTCCCCTTTACCTGTAGTCATCCCACTGTCTATGGATCAACCGTGCTCCATCCCTCCTTACCCATAGCCTCCTCAGCCTCTGGAATCACCATTTTATTCTCAACATCTAGATCAGCTCTAAATACTTCACATGAGATATTGTGGTACTTGTCTTTCTGGGCCTTACTCATTTCACTTTAGTGTAGAGATCGCCATTCCCATCCATGCTACTGCAGATGATAGGATTTTGTTCTGTTATGGCTAAATAACCTATTGAGTCTATGCAACACATTTCCTTTATCCATTCATCCCCTGACAGCCATTTAAGTAATCTCCATTTCTCGTCTCTTGAGTATGATGCTGCAGTGGGTACAGGAGTGTGGTTGTCTCTTTAGCACACGGATTTCACTCCCTTATTGTGTAGACACGGTGTGAGGATCTCTGGGTCATATGGCCATTGATTTTTCAGTATCTCTCCACATATACTGGCTGTACTAATTTACACTTCAACCAACAGTGTACGAAAGTTCTCTTTTTTTCCACATCCCCACCAACTTTTGTTTTTGTTGTTGATTTGTTAATAGTCATTCTTACTGGAATGAGATTCATTGTAGTTTTGATTTTTATTATTGATGATTAATGATAGTGAACATTTTCCATAACCAGTTGACCATTTATCTCTTTAGTAAAAGTCTATTTAAATCTAGAATTATCTATCTATCTATCCATACATTCATCTATCTATATGCCTACATCTATCTATCTATCTATCTATCTATCTATCTATCTATCTATCTGATCATTTATCTTCTATTGCTCTGTATCAAGTTATTGACTCACACATGCTGGCAGATGTTACTCCTTCAGCTGCTTCTCCAACCCTAGTCCCATTTTTCAGGGTATTATTTGTTTTTCTGTTATTAGGGTCTTATAGATTTTGGATATTAATCCTTGTCAGGTATATAGTTTACAAATATTTCCTCCTACTCCACTCTGATTTACATTGTCTTTGACATGCAGAAGCATTTTATGTAGAAGCTTTTTATTTAATGCAATTCCACTAGCTAGCTTTTTCTTTTGTTTCCTGTGGTTTTGAGGTCTTTTTTTTTTTTTAATCTCTGCTCATTATAACAACCTGAGGAACTTCTCTTATTTTTTCTCCTAGTAACTTTATGGTTCCAGGTCTTATATTTGCCTTCAATCCATTTTGATTTGAGTTTTGTAATTGGAGTACATTAGCCATTTTTTTTTTTTTGTATTTTTTGAAACAGGGTTTCTCTGTAGCTTTTGGTTCCTGTTAAAGGCGTGCGCCACCACTGCCTGGCCATTAGCCATTTTTGAACAAACAACTTAGCAAAGAAATCCCACCCATTTGAACACGGAGGAAAAATGCTGAGGTGATGATATAACCGTAGAAACTTGACTGGAAGCACCAAATCCATTTGAATATAAACAATAATGAGCAACAAAAGGAAATAACGGTTGCCGAAAGCTACAAATATTGTAAGCCTTAATGAAAGAGAAACAACGTGCTGCACAAAAATCGGGAGATGGATTGTAGCGCGCGTGAGGAGTGCTTTCAGAGCAAGTGGTCAGTTGATGGTATGAACGAGGAAATGTGCGCTGCTCCAACGTGTTTCCTTTTCAGTGTCTTTTCATTACCACATTCAATCTCGCTTCTCTACTGTCCTTTATCTTTATCCCTTTTATAAAACTCATGAATGCGGAATATTCCTCTACATTAGCAGAATACTTACTACATGTTATTGAAGTGATTTTGCAGGTTATATGTGATGGCAAATTTTCTGAGAATTAGGGATGATGTGTTCATCTTTGCAATAAAAGCAACTGGCAAATATAACCTGAACACAGTCAACCATTACTAACTTTTTGCCTTTTTTTTTTTCATTTTTAGTCAAGGTCTCACTATGCATTCCAGGATGGTCTTGAACTTGTGATCTTCCAACCTCCGCCTCCAGAGTACTGAAATTTATGGGCACTCATTACCATACCTAGATCAGTAAATCTTTAAATAAATGAATTGTTTTCCTTTATTTTCTGTATGTTTTGTTGCTAGAGTACTAACTGGAGACTAGCTAGAAATGTATGAAGAATGCACCGCCATTCGAGAATAAACAAAGGCTATTGCACAGTCTGGAGAGCTAGCGCAGATGTTTCTGGGGCCTCATTAAAAATATCCTACTGCCTTTGCAATTCTTTTTCCAGAAGGGAATAATTTTTTCATACTTATAATTATTTGCACTGTCCTTAAACAGTCATTAACAAATACAGATCTAGTGCCTCTACTTCCCTGCTAAAACAGCCTCGGTGTCTTTACTCCTGTCAAGTTGATTGACTGCCTCCTGTCTGTCCAGTCAGAGCCGAAGGTCCTTCACGATCTAGCCTTGCTCCGCCTCCCATTAACCACGGCACTCCCCACACAGTCAGGGCTACCTGAGGTTTGGGAATATGGCATACACATTTGCGCTTTTAGGTCTTTGCCCATACTGTTTCTCAGATGTCACACTTGCCAGGTGCATTGGCAAACGCCTGTAGTTCCAGCTCCTCAGAGCCTTGAGGGAAGATTGTCAAAGCCCAGGACTTGGAGAGTGGCCTGGGAAACATGAGAGCCACACAAGACCGACTAACAAAGGTCTGCCACCCCTCCCTTACCCATTTCTTGTTTTCTGCACCCATCAAGACACTGCATCCTTCAGGGTCCAGTTCAAATTCTCTTTCTGCAAGGCTTTATTCTCTCTCTCCAATAACTTTAAATCACTGTATGATTTTCCCCCTCCTGAAATAGTTAGGATTTTCTATAAAAGACATGATGGGGGGGGGGCGGAGAGATGGCTCAGTGGTTAGGAGCATTGCCTGCTCTTCCAAAGGTCCTGAGTTCAATTCCCGGCAACCACATGGTGGCTCACAACCATCTGTAAAGAGGTCTGGTGCTCTCTTCTGGCTGCAGACATGCACACAGACAGAGTATTGTATGTATAATAAATAAATAAATATTAAAAAAAAGACGTGATGTTTCCATTCTCCATGCATTCCAGGTGATTGTACAAGGAACATAAACTGCTATCATCTTAGAGCTTCCAGGAAATCATGTGGTGGCTACTTGTACATACATGCACCTGTACATAATTCTCTCTGACACTGAGAACTTCCTGATTTATGCCCTCTTTTCTCATATTTGAACCATGTCTATATACTCTAGAAAGTTATCACCGTGCCTGGCATGAGTTGTTCAGCAAATACACTTTTGAATAAAAAGGCACAATAATGCGTATATCTTCATGTAAAGGAAAAACTTCTCAGTATAAGACAGGCTGGATAGAACCTGAAACCTATAAGGGTTTGGAAAAGGTGAAAACTCTGTCTCTTGAGTGGTAGGTGCTAATCTGTCCTGACAACAGAGAATACTATTCGAGGAAAATGATATCAATTGTTTAATGACTCATTTTAAAGCAGTTCTCCATCTAACGCATACAATGTGAAGCAGCCGTTCTTCTGAGTGTAGATGCTTTAGATAGAAGAACGACGCTCCATTTGAGTGGTTGAATCTCTCTGTGTGGGGCAGAAGCCCTTCTGTAGACACTGATGGGGAAGACAGGCACACAGGAGCGTGTATCTTCCTTCTTGGTAGATTTAGCGCATACGGAGACGTGGATGTCCTTGTTGGAGCACCCGTTTTCCACAGAGCAGAAGATGAGATTGAAGGGGGACAAGAAATCGAAGGCAGATATGCTCCTTATTGCTTGCTGGGGAAATGGTTACCCCAAGGGCCTGGGCTGGCTTTGATGAAGTTCTTCCTGGACCTACACGTGCAGACCAGATAACTCTGTCTCTGTCAGAAGTGTTATTAGACTGTATGCCTATGTGGATGCATGTGTGTGCACATGAAGATGCCAGAGGACAACCTCAGGCATCGTCCTCAGGAACTTTGTCTGCTTCCTTTGAGACAGGGTCGCTCATTACTCCGGAACTCACCAATTAGTGTAAGCTGGCTGTTGAACCCGGGAATCCTTCTGGGATTACAAGCATGTGTCATGTTGAACTTGCTGCCGTCTTCCTGCCTTCGTGAGCCACTACGATCAGTTAAGCTATTATTTTAGAAAGCATTTGTCTTGTGCTGTGAGTGCCGGCACATTCTTGGAATGTCGAGCTATCTCCCCAGCCTTTAAACTATTCTTTTTAGTTTCTTTTGTATTTTGTTACATTTTTGTTGAGCAGGGCAAATGCCGTAGCATGTGTGTGGAGGTCAGAGGACAGTTTTTGGGAGTTGGTTCTCTCTTTTCACCATGTAGGTTTAAACTCAGGTTTTCAGGTCTGGCAGCAGGTGCCTTTTACAGTCCTTTGCTCTGCCAGTTTACCTTCTGAGACAGGGTTTCCCTCTGTAGCACAGGCTGACCCTGAAATTCCTATGTAGCCTGAGGGTGGCCTTGAACTTGCTGCAATCTTGCTGTTTTCATAAGCTACCACAGCCAGGCTATTATTTTGAAAGGTGTCTTGAGTTGGCAGTGTTGGCATATGTAACATGGCACTAAGCAGGTGAAGGCAGGAAGACAGCTAGAAGTTCAATGTCATCCTCAACTACATAGCAAGCTGAAGTTCAATCTGAGCTACCCGAGATCCCGTGTCAAGGAAAATAAATGCAATAGTTTCATTGAGTCAGAGGTCAAGGTCACCCCGTGGGCACGGAGGTTGTGTTCCAGTTTAGCCACTCTAGGGAGAGATAGTATCTGGGACAGGAAATTAGACTCTAAAAGTGGACTCTAACCTAAGAAGAATTGTCGGACCAGGATGTCCTAAACAGACGTGGTCACGTGGTCAGGGGGATTTTTCTGGGGACAGGGATCTATCTTTATGCACACAGAGCAGTCTGAGAACTTAGGACACTTAGGCTTTTAGTTCCCAAAGGCTTTGAGGATAGTCATGTCATAACTTTCAAAATATTGTCAGAAGTTATAGTCCATTTTTCTCTTGTTTTCTTCCAGTGCTGGGAACAGAACCCAGGGTTTACATATGCATGGCAGGAACACCACTAATGAGTCACATCTCCCGCCCCAGAAATCAAAGCCTGGTCTTGGCTGTGCTGTAGGGAGACTTTGATGAGCAGGACTGTGTTAGTGATGTTCTGGTTAAGGAAAGGCAATACTGCCTTTAATCCCAGCACCTGGCAGCCTGTGAGTTCAAGGCTAGCCTGACCTATATAGTGAGTTCCAGGACAGCCAGAGCTGTGTAGAGGGACTCTGTCTCAAAACGCAAAACAACAAACAACAATGAAAGGAAGAAAGGAGGAAAGGAAAGGAAAAGAACAGAAAGGAAAAAGGGGGAAAAAAAAGAAAAGGAATTCTCTTTCCTGCCCAAACCCACGACAATGATGTACTGGTTGGAGAGAGAGACCAGCAGGGTACGGGAGATGGGTGGTATCCGAAGTAAAGGCATCTTATATTTCAGGCATATCTGGGAGGTGGTACTTCTCCTGGCGTCAACTTAACAGAATCTAGAACCACCTGACAGAAGGCCTCAGTGAGGAACTGACCAGGTCTGCTTGGCTGTGGGCACATCTGTGGGGATGGTTTGATGACATTCACAGAGGTGAGAAGGCCTGAACATCTGTGAGAGGACAGGGTACTTTCCCAGGACTTGGGTCTCGGACTGTAAAGAGGTGAGCTGAGTCCAAGCACGGACGCACTCATTCTCTCTCTGCTCCACTGTGAGTGGCTGCTTCCAAGTTCCTGATGCTTTGACTTCTTCACAAGGATGGACTGCAACCTGGAATTAAAACGAAACCCTTTCCCGCCTACTTTGCTTTTGTAGGAAACAGGAACCGAAGCTAGGATACCTGGGGACTCCTTCGCAATAGAGAAGGGAGCCAGCATACTGATAACTTGGAAGGTGGGGTCCACAACCTTTGTAATCTGCGATTTGTTTTAAACATAGCTTCCTTACACGTAAAGACATGAAAGCAGGACATTGTGGTTCTCAAAGGCACAAGAAGCCTTGTGTGACTTTTGTTTTGTTTTGTTTTTGAGACACAGGGTCTTAGCAAAGGTTGGCCCGGAATCCGCGTCGTAGCAGAAGGGTGACCTTGAACTTTCTAATCCTTTTGCCTCTACCCCCCCACCCCCCGAATGCTGTCACCATAGCTGTACACTAACACACCCTATTCTCTGGTTCTGGAATAGGACCCAGAGTTTTGTACAAGCCAAGCAGGCCCTCTACCAACTGAACTATAGCCTCAGCCCCACAGGCGCCTTTTAGTGAGCTGCTCTTCTCCATACTGGACTCAATAAATGAGAGAGAAAAGAGCAAACAAGCCAAGTGTTTCTTGTTTGCCTTTATTGGAAACCCATCTTTCTAGCTTCCCATAAACCTCTGGCCATGATCTTGTTTTAGAGGTATATACTAGATTCTTGCACTTTTTCCTGTTTTTCACCCTCTGTTCTGTATCGAAAAGGAAAGGGCAGTTTACAGATGCATCTTACGCACAAACATGGGTGAACAGTGAACTGGGATGCTTCCAGGCAGCCATGACTTTCTTAGACTAAGCAGAGACGCCTCTTAAAGCGCCGGCACAGCAGCCACCATCTCCCCCTTCTCTGCATCTCTGGTCCTACTTTGAAGACAGCATTCCGTTCTTTGCAGCTTTTCTGGATTCATGGTGCTTTTCTTTTCATTCTAACAGCTGCTTATTTGCATAACCTGCTAAAGACTCGTCCCCATCATCACACTAATGGACTTCCTCTAGCTTCGTGCTCATTTTTCCTTCCTCGTTTAGATTTTATAACAAATAGCAACTTCTGCCCTTCAACAAAAGTGCTTCCCGCTTGAAACTTTCCACTGGGCTCTCAGTTACACAAGGCTGGACTTAATAGACTCTCCTTTCCACAGAGTGGTGATTACATTTGTCTACATGACCTTCCTGGAGGCCCTGGTTTCTTCATGGATGTTCCTTGAAGTTGGAGCTATAATAGAATACCTATCAATTCCATTTATCAGTTCATCATTATTAGGATACGTCTGTATTCCAGGCCCCAAGCTACTTCCCAGGTTATAAAGCAGACAGCTTTTGACTCTTTAGTCTCGTAACTATGTCAGAATTGCCTTGAAAAGAGGAACATCTTCCCATGGCCATCAAATGCAGTAAGGGAGCAGTCCAGGTTACTAAGGTGATGGTGGGGGTGGGGTACTGGAATCTAGACACTAGTGAAGCATGCTGTCAAGGTCAAGAGCCAGCTAGGTGCCACTCACCTCTAATCTAAACACTGGAGAACTTGAAGGGATCATTTTGTGGATATCTGAGCTACGGAGTGAAACCTGTCTCAAAAATGCAACGGCTGGGGGTGTGGTTTAGAGCTACCCCAAGCCCTTAACTAGCAAATGCAAGGTCCTGAATCTTATCCCCAAGTCCAGGCAAACAGACAAAATTAAATTAAAATTAAAATAGGCCAGATTTTTCTCTAGTCTGGTATGGGGTGGGTGTCTTAATATTGTTGTGTTTCACAGATACAATAAGAGCATACTGGTAATAGGAATTATTAATAATTCATTATTTTAAGCGACTATATTTCTCACAGCACTAACGTTTTGCATTGACATTGTTTCAGCGTTGGATCTTGTCGGGCGCTGGGCCAGGGCTCCACTACTGAATCACACCCTTTATATCATGTACTTCCTTTATAACATTTTCTTCCATTGAATTCTTTGAGGGTAGAGCCAGTGAGGTGGTTCAGCGGGTAAAGTTGGATTGCCAGGCAAGCCTAGCGGTGCGAGTTTAATCACTGGAAACCACAGAAAGGTGGAAGGAGAGAACTGATCCCACAAACTTGTTTTCTGACCCCCACACTTTTGTGTGGCACCTGAGTGTTCATATTCCACGCATGCGCACACACTTATTATCACTAACAAAATCTTTGGGGGTGATTATGTCCCTTAGTGAAGTTCTGAAAAGGAACTTTAAGTCTGTGGATGTGGAGAGCACAAAGGAGGTATTTTTCCCTTTGTGTGCTGTACAGTTTCTGACCTATTGTGTTTGGTTGAGGAAGTCTGAAGATGTAACAATTCTTTCTAAAAGTGCAAGGAAAGGTTCATCACTTCCTGTTCCTTACCCAGCTATGGAGCACACCTCAGGATCCTTTTGTCTTCTGAAAATAAAACCAGAGCGCAGGGCTTTCTAGGCGCTAAACCCGGGCGCTTACAAGCTTCTGTGGTCTCAGCAGTGTAAGCAGCTATTGTAAAACAGACGTTCACCAAAATAAGGGTGCGCGAGAACAGGGGCCCCTGGAGCAGACTTGGGGCAGCGCACAGGTGGGGGCAGCCGCCAGGACTGGAGACGTGGGTGCCAGTTTTCTGCAGGTGCCGCCTCCTCGCCTTGGTTTCTCAGAGGGCAGGAACCGCGCGTTGCAGAGCGCAGGACTTGACTCCTGGAACAGCTCAAATGCTATTCTAGGTAGCAGACACCGATCTTGTCAAGTGTCCACACATGGCCCGGCCGAGGACAAACAGCATTCATACCAACCACCGCCCGCGAAGGGTGCGAGCGAAGGCTTGGGACGCTAGAGGGCTGGCCCGACTAGGCTTGGTACTGCTGTTTTGCGATGATTGCTTCCTCAGCCCGCTCATCATCCCTACTCCCTATTCTGATTGGCTCTTCCTCTTGCCAATCGGTTCCGCCGCGCTGACCTCCATTGGCCCCCTATCTAGGCCCCGCCCCATGATCTGGGCACGGGCAGTGGGGCGCCCGGGAGAGAACCCAGCTTGCTTGGGTCTTGGGGGGAGGCGGTGGTGGCTCTGGAGAAGGAAGAGGAGTGGGGCGGGAGGAGGCAGTGGCGGCGAACCGGCCAGGGTGATGGTACAGGTGCCAGGGCCCGGCGCGGAGCTGCCGCGCTGAAGGACGACGGGTCCGGAGTCCGCAGCGCCGCCGCGTCGCTCCCGGGGACGGGCGAGCGGGCGGGAAGATGCTGAGCAGGTTGATGAGCGGCAGCAGCAGGAGTCTGGAGCGCGAGTACAGCTGCACCGTGCGGCTGCTGGACGACAGCGAGTACACCTGCACCATCCAGGTCAGCGCCGCGCCGCCCGCCCGCCCGCTCGCGGGATCCCGCTCCCCACACTCGGCCAAGTTGGCGGGGGGCCGCCGCCCGGGGTCGCCCCAGCTCTAGCCCCGGCGCGGCGCTTTGTCCGCCCCGCAGCCGCACCGCCCGGCGCGCGGCATCCCTGCCCGAGCTCAGCCAGGGGCTGGTACCGCGCGCCGTGCGCCCCTGCGGGGTGAGTCGCGTCCCGCACCCGCAACTCCTCTGCTCTGCGCCCTCCGGGGCGGAGGACCCCGGGTCTTTGCTCCTCCAGCCGGTGGATAGGTAGCACCTTGGGCGGGCGTCCGGAGCTAGGCGGGCAGGGCGGGAGACGTCTACCCGGGTCGCCCCGTCGGGACGCGGGCTGAGGTCCCTCGAGCCCCACCAGGCCCTCCAGCCAGCCTTTATTCCCCTGGTTGGAAGGATAAAGGTTTATGTCATAATTTCTCTCGAGCGTTTGTGAGTCAGACGGAACGCGCAGCCCATGCAGAGTGGCCTATTGAAGGCGCCCAGCCCTCTGTGCTGTGAGGGTTTAGCACCCTTCCTCGCCTTTTGATCCCCAAATCTCAACGTGCTGGTTATTTCTGGGGGTGGGGGGCGTGAGGCAAAGATTTAGCAACAAGTCCCAGCAATTTGGAGGTTGGCAGTGGCTGGAAAGAATCAGAGACTTACGGAAAAGCCAACAATGTAACAAAGCCGCACAGCGTTTTGTTCAGAACCTGGCGTTTTGAAAGGGTTTTTTACAGCCCCTGGCTCGAGTCCCTTCACTACTGGTGTGTGGCGCGTCAGGAATCATGTAGTGTTTTCCCCAGGAATGCAGTCTTTCCTTTATAAAGTCAGAGGTTGAAAGCGCCGACAATGCTCTCATGTTTAATTCTTCTACCAGAGAACCAAGCCTGCGCTCACTGGCAGAAATTGCTCTTTGTGGAGAAGCAAATTAAGTTGGACCCTGGAGGGTCTCACCTGATCCCTTTCCTTTCCCACAAGAACCCGGAGGAGGCTTCTAGACTCAGAAGTGATTAAAAAAAAAAAAACCCTGCCTGCTTAGACCCTGCCCCCAGGATGTTCCCCATCCATCCATCCATCCATCCATCCATCCATCCATCCATCCATCCATCCATCCATCTTGCTGACAATGCTCAATAGCATAAAACAGAGACCAGAGACATGTGAGAAAGACGCTCCTGTGTCTGAGAGCTGCTTCTTGATGCTGACTGTGCCCAGTTCAGCCCCCCCCCCCCCCGCGCACTCCCCCTCCCCAAGCCCTGAGCTTAAGTGCTGACTGCTGCCAAAGGTCCAGGAGAGTAGAAATAGAGCACAGACCACCTTTTGAAGGCTATCTAATACAGATTAAGCGCCCATAAAGACGCTAGCCATTAAGTGAAAGGATTTTTGTAATTGGCTGTGACGGAGAGGGTATGTATATTTTCCAGCTCTATGGCGTGCTACTTCTTGTTTCTTTGGTGTCATTGTTTCTATGTACAGTTTTCTCCCCGTTTTGTTTTAATGGAGGAGGAGAAAACATGGAATCGACACCTTTGCAGTTTGAGTACATTGTCAAGAGCTTTAAAAGTCTTTATCCTTTGGTTTAAAAATTTAACTAATGTGTACAATAGCCTGCCGAGGGCAGTGTGAGGTTTAGACTTCATAGATCCTAAGAATACTTTTGTGGAATATAGTGACATAAAATTCCTCCAGTAGGTCATTAACTTTTGCCAAGGTGTAGAGTGCAAAGGAAACATGACTCGTCTGAAAATGCGTATAACCTCCTGACTTTGGCTATCAGGAAAGGGTACGTGTGGTTCTCCCTGGTCCTCAGAGCTGGTGAGGGGGATTAATATTGTAGTTGTGGATGGTTCTTATTGTCAAAGAGAACAAATATCTTAACGTTCAATTGGACTTACTAGAGTAATGTTTACTATATTCCACTTTTTGTGTTTCTTTTTTGTTACTCTTATTTTGTAATTTAATGTTATAAAACTTAGTCATGGCCCCATCCATGGTATAGCTGCGTTAATCCTTGCACATGGGGATGCTGGTGTGGGCTGTAAAACACAGGACTTGTAGTGTATTTGTCTTTTTTACACCACTAGTTACGTAGTGTTTTGCTTTGTTTTTATCCATATGGGAAAAGGTTTAAAAAAAAGGAAAATTATCTACAGGATTCTAATTTTTTATATACTGCTTTTAAACAAAGCATTTGGAGATTGAACTTTTCTTAGCAACTTTCTTGTTTTATATTTTTTTGTGTGTGTATGTGTGTGTCCACATATGTTTACTTGTTAAACAACTCGGTATAGTTTTAACATGGAAAGGGGGGGGTGGGCTCCTTATTTAGCTAAGTGTTATTTTCAGCACTTTAAGAATGGCAGTACTGTATATTTTAAATCTTTTGATGATTATTTGGACTCCCCCTTTTTTTTCTTGAAGTGTTATACTGTCATTTAGATATGGTGTCTATTTTAGAAATATTTTTATGGCTTTTAAAAGAGCCAGAGACTGTGGAGGGCAATTCAGAATTAGAAATATACCAGTGGTTTGGTGTCATGAAAGCCGTGTTTGGTCAATTCCAGTTGTGCAGCTGTTCTGCCAACGTATTGGCTTAGCGGCACTTCATAATGCAGTTCTATGAGCTGGCCTTCGGGATGTGATTATTAAGGTAGCCAGAACGGCTTCTATCTTTGCAAAGACGGTTCTCCCAGTCGCAGGCCTACTCTTTCATCCCTTCTGATATGGAAATGTATCTGTAGACCAGGAGAAACGACAGTATACATAGGAGGATTTTGTGTAATTGCTCCCCTGTGAAGAACGTTGTTAGTAGCCAGTTTTGAAGGTCATTGCCTGTACGTTCGGATCTGATCCACATTTTTGACTCTTTTGTTTTTATCTATGC
Organism: Alexandromys fortis; assembly: GCF_014885135.2. Lineage (NCBI taxonomy): Eukaryota > Metazoa > Chordata > Mammalia > Rodentia > Cricetidae > Alexandromys > Alexandromys fortis. Next base: position 17,060,286 of record NW_026067902.1, read on the forward strand.
AAATCTGTATTCATTTGCCACATTTTCTACCTGACTTGTTATTTGGAAGCATATAGAAAAAAAATGAAAAGACTAACTAGTATCTTTGAAGTCAACCTGAATGGAATAATTTAAGTGTCTAGATATATTTTGTCCTAAACAATGCACTTTTAATAGTTTATGTGTTATTTAGGACACAGTGCAGACATTTTAGTAGCAGTATCTATTGGACAAATTAAAATATTTTGGGGGGGGCGATAACTCAAAGAGAAAACCACCTTAGAAATGAGTTAGATTTTATTTGGGACACACCGAAATTACAGATTAAGCAGCCAGGTTAAGCAGATTTTTCAGTTAGTGTTATAAATAAGCTGTGTGTGCAGAGGCAGTTCTACAGAGGGACCAATATTTGGAGACCTAGAGGGAGGGAGGGAGGGAGGGAGGGAGGGAGCGAGCGAGCGAGCGAGCGAGCGAGCAAGCGTGGAGTCCTGGGCTTGCCAGGGATCTCTGCATTCATTGTAGCTCATTTCCCTCACAATGACATTATGGATTGATTATATATCCATTGTACTAAATGAGGAAAATGGGATGGTGGATTGGTGGGTGGGTCCTGTGCCGAATGGCTGATTACATGCTAAGCATTCTGTTAGACACTTTGTTTGTGCCTTACAGGAAAGAGGTGGGTAGTATTGTTTCTGTTATAGGTGCAAAAACAGTCCCAAAGGTCAAAGGAATTTACTTATTGTTAGTAGGTGACCTTACTGTATTTAAGCCAATGGCTTTCTTATTTACTCTCTATTCCGACTCCCTAAATTGCTTCCTGTTTTTCTACCTTAATTTTCTTATCTTTACAGTGGAAATATTAATGCTTATTTCATAGCAAAAAGAAAATTACTTGGAAATATTGCAAATAAATGAGGAACACATTAAACACAAAATAGAATTGGGAAATTCTTACTTTAAAAAAAAAAGGAAAATAAGTCACATTGAATCGTAAGTCGCCTTAAAATGATTTCTAGTTAATCTCAATGAAGTTGTGAAATTCCGTCCTGGGGTAGTATAATTTCTTATTAGAACTTTTCTTTAAAATTTAAGAACTTGGGCTGATGAGATGCTCAGCAGGTAAAGGTGCTTGCTGTCAAGGCCGATGACCTGAGTTTGATCCTAGAAGCCCCCATGGTAGAGGAAGAGAAACAATTTCTACAAGTTGTTCTTCGACACCCCCACCCCAGTAAATAAAGTCCATTTCCCTTCCTCTGTCCTATCCTCAGGAGGATGCTTATTCTTGGACTATGGTTGCCTTTTCTAAGAATTCCTGCTTCCCATTTTGTAAGTAGAGTCCTTGCTTTCGTTAATGCGGAATGAATATTAGTAGAAAATTAGATAATTTTATTCATAGAGAAAAACACAAAGCTGTTGTATTTTCATGAATATTGATTTTTGTTAAAAAATTACTTAGCAGGTAATTATGCTGTCTCAGGATCTCTGTTACAATAGCAAGCCAGTTAGTCTCTAGCTCTTGAAATTAAGATAACTATAAAATTAGCCTCCCAGAATCCTAAAAGCACTTGTATTGCTTAACTTCAGTATTAAATATTGTATAAAACTAATTAGATATCGCATAAAATGTATCCTTTTGGCACAGAAGATAAATTCTGGATCCTTGACTGTCTCCTCATTCTTCCTGTTTGGGGGTGTCAGCGGCTCTCGGGGGATCCAGAAACGTTCACTGCAACAGATTTCACTTATGGGTATTTGTATGAATTGGAATTCTGTTAAACGCTTGGCATGAATGTGCTAGATGAGGCAATCCAGCAAACCGTGAAATAAAAGAACATGAAATTTTGAGTTAGCATCATAGCCCAGAGACTCATGTATCATAGCTGTGCTTGCTATCATCAGCATCACACTTTCAAAACAGACTTCTGTTTCTTTGAGATAGAGTCAGTCTCCCTATTATGTAGCCATGGCTGTCCCAGGACTCACTATGTCGACCAGGCTGGTATTGACTTCCCAGAGATCCTCCTGCCTCTGCCTTCCAAGTGCTGGCATTGTAGGCGAGCCACCACACCAGGCAAACAGACATTTCTGTTACAGATTTGCAGTGGTTTATGCATAGGTCTGACATACATAATACAGTATCAGAAGCTAGGCATTGATTTGTGGAAATACTTTACTGGTAACATAATTGCTGTCCTAAAATGATCAAAAAGATTTTTTTTTTGTAGAGAATTCTACTTTGGAACCTATAAAGGATGGAATAAGAGCAAACTATAAGCCATGGACCTAACTATTACAGCACCTAGCTTGAGGCCTGCACAGTTATAAACAAACAAACAAACAAAAACCATTTGTTTTGATTTGTGCTGTATGACTGTAGTGGTAATACCACCAGATTTCATGTCCCTGCAAACAATAAACATCTAACTCTACAACACATCTGAACCCATCTCTCCCAAACCGGTTTCCTGAGAAGGTCAAGTGTGTAAGTGTGGTATTTATGAGCTCTTTGGCATCTCTGGTAACTTGCACTTGACCTTTATTGAACCTATGGAACCCGGTCAGTAAGCACCTATTGGTTTTTCTCTTGTCCTTCGGGTCCCCCACCCCATCCCTGCAGGTAGAAAGAACCGTAGCAAGTGAACATTGTGCCGGTGAAGAGTGCTTCATGGAACTTTAGTGGCCTGCCAGCATCAGTGTTTGAGTGCATCATCCCTCATAGCTGTTTAAAGCTCTTTGATTCCTATCGCCAGAGTCATTGCTACACCAAGTGAACCGTGCTGCCCAGCTGCCTCTAGTGAGGGCTATGTCAAGGTGAATTCGTCTTTGCCGGGCAGCCTAGTCTATAACATAGTGTCTGAACCGGCAGATCCCGCTTCACGGAGCAGCTCGCTGTGGGTCGCTCTTCCCTGAGGTGTGCCTGGCCAGGGCTCATACAGCACAGGTGAATTTGGAGAGGACTGATTTTCTCATCTGTGGTGCTCAGAGAGTGGTGGTCATGATCATTTGGTGGCCTGGTAGTCATTGTCCCTCTTGTTTTCTGGCTTTGATCCTTCAAGCTCAGGTCATCTTTGTGTGTTTTTTTTGCTTGCTTATTTTTTATGCAGCTGAGAAATCTGAAGAGTACTAAGCCATTTTCATTCTCATGTTGTTGGGTGAGTGTTTCCCCTAAGGTCAAAATACCCAATCATATATCCATTCTAGCATTGAAACAGGTCGTCTATTCCTTTAAGACTCTGGGCATTGGGGACCAATACAACTACATTAAATATAGGGAAGGTCAAAGATGGGCTATGGAGAACAGAATCTAAGAGCACTTCTCCAGCCCCACACCTCACCCCCAAGCATGTGTGTGTGTGTGTGTGTGTGTGTGTATGCATGCGCACATGCACACACATTTACATTGAACTTAGATTACTTAATTGTTCTCCAATTTTTTGACAGCGGAGTTCACCAGATTAGCTAGACCAGTTGGACAGTGATCTTTGGGAATCATCTCTCTGCCTCCCCAGGCACACGCTGCCATGCCCAGCTCTTTATGTGGGTGCTAGCAATCCACACTCAGGGCCTCGTGCATGCGTTGTGAGCCCTTTGTTGACTCAGCCATCTTACCAAATCTCCTGAACTCCAGTTTTTCTGAGACTGATCCCTCGATGTCAATCATGGACTTCTTCCAAGGCTGCTATGTGATTGATCCTTCCTGATGTCAGCCTTCTGACCGGTGCGTTTGCCTTCCACCAGCTGAAATGATTTTTCTTTATTTCTCTAGATGGTGACTATGATCTTTCCAACTTTCTTAATGTTCTAGGTTGGAAAGACAGGACCTTGGTGAAGACTCTTAGGTTGAAAGTCTGTAGGCTTTTGCTTGTGGGTACAAGACAAAGCACAAACATGTGAACCGAATTCTCTAAGGAGACCCTTCCGTGCCATGCTGTACAGGCAAAAGAATTGGGCCCAAGCTTGGCATCCGTTGAGTTTGTGCACAATAGTTCATTCACTTGCCTACAGAAAGCAGCCCTTTGACAGTGATTGTTGCTGTCACCCCCACCCTGACGACTTGCATGACTGTGACCTCATCTGCCGAGTTGTATGGAGAAGTGCTCCGGACCACTCTAGAAGTGCTTCTAGACTCACTCTGAGTATTCGTGATCATTTCGAAGCCCCAGAAAACTGGTGCCTACTAAGGGAACCCATTCAAGAGCAGGACAGATTTAGCTGTCTCATGCATCATTCAGAGCATCTTCCTATTTTATAACCCAGGGCTCCCACTCCTTTTGTAGAAACTGTGAGTCCTGTCAAAAATGTGGAAGACGGAGTGAAGTAAGGAATGGGTGGAACCAGTGGTTTTCAAAATATGGCTGTGGAACCACGGAATTACCGTGTGCCCAACTGGGTACTCACTGGAAATGTAAACTCTTGGCTCCCCCTCAGCCCCAGTGATTCAGAAACTGGAGACCAAGCTCTAAAACCTTACATATGTATCTGTGCATGCATGCTCATATGTGTTGGGGTGCACATGCATGTGTGTGCTCATGCACGTGGAGGCCAGGGGAACAACCTCTGGTGTTCTTCAGGCGCCATGCACCATTCCTGAGGCACAGCCTCTCCCTGGCCTGGAGGTCACCGAGTAGGCCAAGCCAGGGATCCGCCGTCTCTTCTTTCTGAGATGACACCTGTGTGCCACCATGCTAGGCATTTCTTTGGTCAGAGGGGTTCTACTGATTAAGCTCTGGTCTTTGTGCTTGCAAGGCAGGTGCTTGGCCAACTGAGCCATCTTTCTGCCTCTGAAGCCCTTTAGACCAAGATTTCCAGGTGGCTTTTATGCGGCCTAGGCTTGAGAGTCCCTGCCTGATTACAGAGGCCTCGCGGGAAGGATGAGCAACTCTTGTTTATTGGATGTAGGAAGTAAGAGAGAAGAAACAAAGACTGAATCTCAGGTATCTAGTTTTTATTCTTGGAATGGTCTTTCTCTCTTACTTTGTTTACACATATGCAGACCCATCCACAGGTTGGCAGGATTCTAAGGATTTTGTTCATCCTACCATTTTGACGTTGCAGTTATCAGTTTCATGGTCTTCATCTTAATAATGATTCGATCATTACATATTTATTTATTTCGTATAGATGTTTTACTTATGTGCATGTGCACTATGTGCATGCAGTGCCCGTGGAGGCCAGAAGAGGGCGTCAGATTCCCTGGAAGTGGGGTTATAGACAATTATGAGTCATCATGTAGATGCTGGGACTCGAACCCAGGTTCTTTGGAAGAGCAGCCAGTGCTGTTAACCACGGAGCCATCTCTCCAGGCCTTTATCATTGTGTATTTCTGCATTGTTTTCCAAGCACACATACTCCACTACTTAGAGCGTAGGGAGAAAGAAGTAGTGAGCACCTTTAAGTGTCGTTTAAGAATTTACAGTTTCTAAGCACCATGGATTGGGGTCTAAGGCCGCTGGTACACTTTGACAGTATAAATGGGGGAGGGGAGTTAGGAGAGGGCGAGGGACTCCCAAGTTAGTAAATAGTTCCCAGTGGAGGTGAAATTTGATCTAGGTTATGAAAGATTGCCAAAGCAGAAAATGGGTCTCGGAAATGGATAGAGGGCATTCCAGGCTGAGTTAAGAAACCGCTTCAGATAGAAAAGCTGAGGATGTTAAGTCTTTAGTTTTTCTTTTACTGTGTTTATCTCACTTACTCCGGTATAGTTGAGTCAAACAACAGAAATATACTTGCTGAGAGAGAATTACTGTCAGCACAATTTCAATCATGTTTGACAGGCTGAGAGGAATCAGTCCAAACTAAAAATAAATGTATGAAGCTGGTGGTGAGTGATGTCTAATTCGGAGACTGTGTAACACGAATTAAGATTCCTCACAAAATGACGGCGGCGCGTTTCAATCTTAATGCTGCAGCTGTAGCAACTACCTATGTTTTATTCCCAAGACGTCTCTTCTCCTGGGCGTCAGTGTACTGATCAAATTCCATCCTCTAGCTGACGTTTAGGAAACTGCTGATGGACTCAGCTGCCCCTCGGTTGTTGTAGCAGTGAAGAATGTGACGCACGAAGCCCTAAAAAGCCACATTTGAGCATCTCTGTCCCTAAACCCGTGCCCACCAAAAATAGCTTCTGTAGATCACCAGGGCATGCTTCCCTAGGTTCCCCAGGGAACCCCTCCCTGCCAACTCTGAAGTTGCCAGCCCTACCCAGGGTGCACTTTTAGTCCTGAACACAGTGCCAGGCCACAGCTTTGGAGATGGGAACCTCCAAGAAAGGAGTGTCTGGCACTGGGGCAATCAGTGTTCGGCAGATTGCCAATGCTAATAGGTTATTTTTCTCTGGAAAAAGAAGGGATCGCCTAAAGTCCGATGGATGGGGGATAGCTGACAGTAAGAGCACTCCTTTGTTGGAAAGATTAAGGGAGTTTGCTGAGAAGTGCTATTATGGGAGCCAAAAAATTTAGCAAAGGCCCTTAAGCCCAAGATTTGAAAAAAGTGCTAGTGGTATATCAAAACAGCATGCCCCAGGGTACATGAAAATGTCTGGCTACTTCTATTGAACTTGTAGTAGGAGTAAGTCAAAACACTCAAAAACTCACACAGTTTGGCGCTTCGTCGTCATAAAATTGTCTGTTGTCACCAGGCTAGTGTAGAGCCCCCGCCCCCTGGCACCTGATCTAACTTACAGGCTTCTAATCTGGGCTCCTTCCTCGCTGTGAGGATACCTAAGGCGGGGGGAGCTGCCTTCAGCATTCCCTGAGTTTCCAGTGCTCTAGGCAGGTGCCACTAAGACTCATATTTTGTTACACGTGAGCCAGACAGATAAGAACATTGATCACAATACTAGAGAACACAGTTAATCAGTTCACCGAAGAACTCGTGCGTTTCCAGAGATAATTTAGCAGGTGGAAGCACCCACCCAGCCTGCTTTATTTCAGTTTTTGTCTAAAGAGATTCAAACCCCTAAAGTTGATATGGATTAGAGTTCTGTAGGTCAGAAGGACTCAGTGGGCTGGCAAAGATGCCTAGAGTGTTTTATGGAACAGTGAGCCTGCCGGTTCATGGTACACAGTCTGTGCGAAAGGACAGCCCACTAGCTCTTTGGGATGCTGCTCAGAGGTTATTCTTCGAAAGGAGCTTGGTTGCCGAGAGAGAGATAACTCCAAGTTGTGTTCAGCTTCAGATTCTATGTATTGGACAAAGATAGTTTACTTGGTGTAACTGCAGAACTATGGCAGTGCCAGATTTTATAACAGGGAGATGCCCTGGAAAACCAACCTTCTCTTTGCTTATCTCTTAGTGTGTACGAATGTTTTGTCTGGATCTATATATCCGTACCACACGCGTACCTGGTGCCTCTGGTGGCCAGAAGAGAGCCCTGGATCCCGTGGAACTGGAGTCATTGATGGTTGTGAACCACCATGTAGACCATGTAGGTGCTGGCAACCGAACCCACATCCTCTGCAAGACAGCAAGTGCGCTCAACTGCTCAACCATCACTCCGGCTCCTGCTGACTTCTTAGTACATATGGGGTGATTTAGACAAGCTTGTGTAAATGAATAGCCATATTACAGAAATCACATCTACGAACTGTTTTCTAATAATTTCTGTGATAAGGAAGACATTACTCATATTCTAATTTTAATATTGGCGATACTTGACAGTCTGATTATTTTTAAGAGACAGATACAATGATATACTGTCTTACTGCAAATTAGACATCCCAACATGTCATTATAAAATATTATGGACTATCTTTTTTTATCAATAATGTATTTTACATTAGATATGTTTCCTTTCTGGTTGAAAGAGCATGGCAAGAGAAGTAGGAAAACTACTTTCCCTTTCTCAAATTCTCATCCCCAACCCCTTTGTGCTGAGGTCCAGGCAAGGGTTTTGTGCAAGCTAGGTCAGCAATTCCCCTCTGCACTGTATTGCGGATAGCTTAGTTACGTTGTTCCGTTTTTTCTTGTGATGGTTTTTCTGCTCACTCATTATCATTCTCTTTGCTTTTGGACTTTCAGCCACTCATTTAATAGAACCTCTCTCCTTTATTTGGTGTTGGAGATCAAAGCTAAGGTCTTGTTTCTGCTAGCCTCATGCACAGCAGACAGTGTAACCTCATCGTCATCTCTAACTTCAGACATGGCTGAGGTCGGCTTTTGCCTGTGTCAACAGTAAGTCTGTCAAGATGGCCCAGTGGGTAAAGGGTGTTTGCCTCCAAACCTGGTGGCCTCAGCTTTATCCCTGGAAGTAACATGATAGGAAAGAACCAACTTCCCAAAGATGTCATGTAACATCTGCACACCTGCTGTCGTGTCACCCCCACTCCCCACCCCGCAACTTCCTAACGTAGGTTAATATACAAAAAGGCAGAACATGGCATATGGTGATAGGTGCCCTTAAAGTTCATTATTAAACCAAGTCTTGCATATTTTAGTTAACCGGAACTTGAGACAGTAAGAATAGAAATCTGTCCCAAACCAAGGTTCAATCTAAAAACTTTTGGAAAGTTTTGGCTTTGACTGGATTCGGTGTTAAGTGGAGAATGTCCTACTGACTTATTTTTTATTTCTCAACATGACCCTGTGTCTGCTGTTGAATTCGAACTCAGGTCTGCGCGCGTTCACAGTTGTTCTCATGGCTTACTGCTGAAATCAGCAGGGGGTTCAATAGTCCGTGGTGAAAACTTGAGATCTGTCTTCAATGTGTGTCTCTGGAGTGTTGTGAGAGCCTGGGCAGGCAACCCGACCTCCAAGACTCAATGTGATTCTTCACCTACGAAAAAGAAGGCTCAAACTGAAGGTCCACTGGCCTCTTTTGGTGCTAGAACATTCTGTAGTTCGCAGGAAGATTGTTCACAGTCCAGTAAGTGCTTCTCTCTTCTCACCAAAGGCTGTTCTGTACAGCTGCCTTTATTCCTCAAGGCGGGGGGTGGGGTGGGGTTATGTTGGAGGAAGAGTGTGGTGCCTCCCCTGTCTGTAATCTGATTGTAGTTTTGCACAACACAAAGTAACATTTTATCTACTGTACAACAGAGCTTACATTTTGGGGGACTGTTTCTTGTTAGTCAAGAATCCTAAGAGCTCTTGTTCAGTGAAGGCAGAATCTGCTTTGGTTGGGTCGGATTAATGACTACTTGTCTCTGCTACTGTACGCGATGGTATTTAGGATCAAAGGTGTTGGACAAACACATTAGAAAGTTATTTGGAATTCATCCGGCTTTGAGGGATGTCTTGCAGGGTGTGTAATGCTTTCAGAAGTGGTCCCTTTCCATGGCTGTGGTTTAGTAATTACGTCCACACGAAACCAAAGGTCTTTCTCCCTGAACAGTGTATTAGTGAACACCGAAAAGTCCGTAGCCTTTCCTTTCTACTTTATAATAAAAACTCTTATTCTAACAGATTAATCAGGTATGATGTAAATGTGTTTGTGCTTTTTTTTCCCCCCTAATTGTATGAAGGCCACTTGTTTGTTTTCCCAGCTGCCCAGACTCCCGAAATAATCACACAGAAACTGTATTAAATAAATCACTGCTTGGCCCATTAGCTCTAGCTTCTTATTGGTAACTCTTACATCTTAATTTAACCCATTTCTAGTAATCTGTGTATCGCCACATGGTTATGGCTTACTAGGTAAAACTCCAGTGGAGCTCCCTGGCTTCTCTCTGCCACTTTTCTTCCAGCATTCAGTTTAGTTTTCCCCGCCTAGCTCTACTCTATCCTATCACAGGCCTAAGACAGTTTCTTTTTAACCAATGGTAATCACAGCATACAGAGGGGAATCCCACATCACCTCCCCTTTTCTATCTAAATGAAAAGGAAGATTTTAAATTTAACATAGTAAAATTACATATAACAAAACAGTTATCAAGCAAGAATTATAGTTATAATATTTATATCTACTTTATATCTTACTATAACTAAGGAAAACTATGACTCAATTCTTCAACTCCATCAAACTTTCCAGAAGGATATAATATTACCTAAGAAAATAGGAAGTGCATTGTAAGCTATTTCCAGAATTCTAGAATTGGCAGAGACATCTCACTGCCTGGACAGTCACCCAAAGTTCTTTTGTATATTTGGAGCATCCATCTTCAGCCTACAGGCCCATAGTATCCCAGACTTTTCCATGAAGCAAGGAATTTCAAAGACAGTTCTGCCTATATTGGCAGTTTGTCCATCACTTTCTTCTGTGTCCTGCAGAATGTCTGGCAGACTCATGTAGCAGGAACCCCTAAGGACCACCACCTTTAGGCAAGTTCAGTAGTCCTTTCTCTGTGGGTCCTACATGTTCAGTTCACACAGCATAACATCAAGCAGTCCAGGCAAGAGCAGTTTCTTGCCCAAATGGCTAGCAAACTCCATAAGGAGCCTCTTCGATGCCCATCTTCCTCTTGAAGTAATTGGTGCTGCCAGGAGCAGATGTGTCTCATGTCATGAAAAGTCCTAACTTCTTAAAACATTTTAAATGCCATATTCTGAAGGTCTCTGAAATATTTGAAGAATACCTATCTAACTGAAATATATCTTTATATATCCAGAAAACCTAACATGACTACAAGCTTGACTATTATAGATGATTATCTATTAACCTATATTTCTTAATTATACATTACATTTTTAAATGAACTGCACATTGATAATACCTTAGTCAAGAACAGAAATATATATATACACAGTATAACAAAATTGACCTTAAATTTGTAACCCATTTCCATTATTTTGTATTTTACCATGAGACTTGTGGCCTGCCGGCAAGGTTCTGACATGTCGGCGGTGGCTCCATGGCTTCTCCTTTCTCCCAGCTTTCAGTTTAGTTTTCCCCACCTAGCTCTGTTCTACCCTATCACAGGCCTAAGACAGTTTCTTTATTAACCAATGGTATTCACAGCTTACAGAGGGGAATCCCATATCACCCAAATAGGCCAAACTTTCTGTTTCTTTCGCCTTTTTAGAAAAGGTCTAGGCAGGCTGGTGAGATGACTCAGTGGATCAAAAATCCTGCCTCAAAGGTCCAGGGACCTGAGTTTGAACCCTATAAAGGTGGGACCAGTGTACCGATGGACGCAGAGAAAGTTACCATGTGGTTCCATACATATACCATGGCATATACATTACCACACACACAGGGAGAGAAAGGAAGAGAGAAAGGGAGGGGGGGAGGGGGGAGGGAGGAATAGATAGAATAAATAAAAACATTGCTAAGATCACACAGAGGGTGTGATCTGTTTAGGTTAACTAGGTGGCTGGGTTTGGGAGCTAATTAGGACTTGTCTCTAGTTTCCCCCTTAGATTAATGGACTTAGATAGATGACTTAAATTTTATGTTGACTTTTACTAGTTTATCTTTTATAAGGAGAATGTTTTCTTTCTTAGCTAATTAGTTTATTTTTATCGTTTGTGTGCATTGGTGTTTTGCCTGCATGTATGTCTGTGTCAGGGTGTCGGATCCCCTGGAACAGGAATTTCAGACAGTTTTGAGCTGCCATGTGGGTTCTGGGAATTGAACCCAGGTCTCCTGGAAGAGCAGGCAGTGCTCTTAACCACTGAGCCATCTCTCCAGATCCAGGAGACTGTTCTTTTGCTTTCAAGCTTCCAAATACTGTTTTGTTGTTTTCAGCTCGATAGTGTAAATACAACGTCACGTTTTAGATCAGTATGGACAAGCTACTTGGGGGGCTGAGGCAGGAGGCTTCTTCAGCTCAGGTTATCCTGGGCAACACAGTATAACCTCGTCTGGGAAAAAAAGATCCGGTTTTTGTTTGGCGGGTGGGGGGAAGATATATATTTATTTAGAGTAAGGTTTGTGCCCTTTTCAGGTGTATACTTGTCAGAATTCTGACAGATGGACACATGTAGCAACTTTGTGGTTTTCTGGGCTCCTGTGAGGTCTGTCTTTTCCTCCTTCTCCAGCGTTTGACAATTGTGGTTCCGACATATCTCCTGAGAGTTTTGCCTTTTCTATAGTGTCATAATTGTGGTTATGCAGTATGAATTTGGTTTCTTGCGTGTAGCTTAATGCTTCTTTTTGAAACAGTTTGTATCCCATAGTTATTGTTTTAGGAAGTGTTTTAGCAGTCCTTGGTGTACTACAGAGCTGTGCAAGCATCAAGATGGGACAGCTTTAGAAAGTCAGTACCACTTCCCAGACCCTTAGTGGTTACTCCTGAGCCCCCTCCCCTTCCCTGAACCCTGTCCTAGGCACATGCCAGTCTGCTTCCTATCCCTAGGGATTTTCTTTTTCTGGATATATTTTTTATAATAGATGATAGTACATGTAGTCTTTGATAATTTCTTTCATGTGGTGTACACGGGTGCCTATGTCTGTGGTGTGTTTGAATGTATGTATTTTTCCTTGTTATTAGGTGTTGAGTCCAATTCCTGTGCAAGCAGACTATTTTTGAGGTTTACTCATGTAGTCATTTTGTTTTGAGGTAGAGTCTTGTCATGTAGCCCAGGCTAGCCTCAGACTTATACAATACTCCTACTTAAGCCTCATGTGTGCTAGAATGATGGGCATATCTCACCACACCTGGATCCATACTTTATTCTTTTTTGTTGTCTAATAATTTTTCACTGTATGAATATATGCCATCTTGTTTAGTCATTAGTTGTTAGATTTTTAGAATGTTTCTACATTTTTTGACTATTATGGATAATGCTATTATGTATTGGTTTTTATGTAGAAATATGTTTTTACTTCCCCTGGAGTCCATACCTAGTCTTGGTATTGCTGGGCCATTTGCCGTTTTATTTTTCTTAAAACAATTGTTTTTCATTGATCGTTTGATTACTCTGTGTGTGTGTATGTGTGTGTGTGTGTGTGTGTGTGTGTGCGCGCCCGTGCCCATGTTTGCACATCAATGGAGAGAAGATGACAACTCAAAGGAGTCTGCTCTCTCCTTCCATCAATGGGTTCTGGGAATTAAACTCGGGCTATCAGGTTTGCTTGCAATAGCCTTTGCCCTCTGAGCTACCTCACTTTTTTTTTTTTGAAATAATATCGCAATTTACACCCAGCTGACCTCATAGCCAGTGTTCAGTGCAGGGTAGTCTTGAACCCTCGGGATTCTACTGAGTGCGGGGATTACAGGCACGTGCTATCATGTAGCCTGGCCCATGTATAGTATTTTGAGGGACAGTGACGTGGTTTTCGCAATCTGTGCCTGAGGGCTGCAGTACCTTCTGGCGAGACCTCACTCTTACTGGCACTTTTGACTAAGGCACTCTAAAGTATGGCACACTGTCTCGTTGGCACACTGCCTTTTTGATTTGCATTTCCTTGATGACTAAATGTTCAGAATATTTTAATCCCTTTATGTTTATTTTGGGAAGAACTGTGTATGAAATCTTTTGCTACTTTATGTGTCCATGTTGTATATGCATTTTTTGGGGGTGCTGGGGATTGAGCCTGGCACCATGCTTCTGCACGCTAAGCAAGTGCTCTGCCTCTGAGGTATAGTCTCAGCTCTCTTTACTGTTTATTCAGAGACAAGATCACACTAAGTTGCCCAGGCTAGCCTTGAATTTGCTTTCTATCTCGGGTAGGCCTTGAATTTGTGTTGTGTGATATTTTCATCATATTCTAACTATAAAGCTTGCGTGGAGTGAGAGGGTGGAGGTAACCACTAGCTAACCAGATATAGCCATAGAGGTCTTGGATTGAGGGCAGGAGATAGTAAACAGTAAGCTGGGGCCGAGAGACCTCAAACCTTTGGGGTTGAGGAGCATAAGAGAGAGGAGGTAACCAGTGGCCTCTCTGCTTCTTTGATCATCCATGTTCTTACTCCAGTATCTGACTCCTGTTTTTTTTTATTGATAAAGAATAATTAGATAAACACATCAAATTTGGGATCCCCCTGCCATAGTGTCCTAGGAGCTGGAATTATAGGCTTGTGTCCTCAGGCCTGGCACGCACATTTTAAATTGGACTTTCTCTTTTCATTGAGTTAGAATCCACTATGTATTCTGGATATAATACCTTTATCTGATACTTGAAAGTACTGTCTTGTGTTATGTGGACTGTCTTTTTATTTTTCAAAGATTTTATTTGTGTTTTTGTGTGTGTATGTGTGTTTGTGTGGGGTATGTGCACACGAGTGCAGTTGCATGTGGAGGCCAGAAGATGGCATCAGATATCCTTGAGCTGGTGTTGACAGGTAGCTGTGAACTAATGTAGGTATTGGGAACCAAAATAGTGGTCTAGATATTTTTGCATGAGGACATATGGAAGGCTCATACTATGAGTTTTAAAAACTATTCTTTCTCCCATTAAATTGCCTTGGTCTGTTTTTTTTTTTTTGACGATCATTAATATATTGGCTTATTTCTGACTCTTAGTTTTGTTCAGCCATCTTTCTACCTTCATTCTAGTGCCAAATTCCTTGATTAATTTACCTTTTCAGGAAGTTTTGAAACCAGGAAATATGATTTCACTAGCTTCTTTCTCTTTGTATAAAAGATTTTGTGTGCGTGCGTGTGTGTGTGTGTGTGTGTGTGTATCTGTTTGCCCGTCTGTCTGTGAATATGCTTATGTGTGAGTGCAGGTACCTGTGCCCCAGAAGGGGGCACCAGATCTCATGGAGCTGAAGTTACAGGCTGTTGTGAGTTGTCTGACATGAGCTCTGGGAACTGAACTCAGATCCTCTGCAAGACTGGGATGTGCTCTTAACCACTGGACCTTCTCCCTTTAGTTCTTTTAAAGATGTATTTTTATGTATGTGTCTGTGTGTCTGTAAATACCATATGGGTGCCCATGTAAAGATGGTGTCTGATATCTTGGAGCTGGAGTTACAGGCAGTTATGATCTGCCTGTGTGGATGCTGAGAACCGAATTTTTTGGTCCTTTGGAAGAGAAGCAAGTACGCTTAACCATTGATCCATCTCTCTAATTCCTTTGTTCACTTTTGAGATTGTTTTGGGATATTTTTGCTCTGTTGCATTTCCATATGTATTTTAGGGGCTCAGGTGCAGCTAGGTGGTAAATGCTTGCCTAGCATGCATAAGACCCGCGGTTGCTTCCCTAGCATCGGAGAGTGCAGGGAGGGGGAGTGGGGAGGCAAAGGAGACCTCGCACTGCCCCTAGCCCTGAGGTCTGGAATTGACTCAGTGGTCCTTGCTCTTGGTGTGGTATTTGTGGTCATGCCCAGCTTTATTTGGTTGATTACTGGAGAATGATATTGAAAAGCCCACCACTTAATATTTTTTATAATCAGAAATATTAAAACCTTCCTTGACGGTAAGAGGTAGTAATGGAAACTAAGTCATCTTTCATGCTGTGAGAAGTGAGGGTTGTGTCTCCTCAGGAAACGGATTTCTGTACCAAGCCTTCCACAGTGAGCGTGCTGGGTTTCTAAGCAATGAGTAGGAAAGTGGCCCGGCTGTCAGAGGTTATAAATGAGAATGCCTCGTGAGAGCAGGTGAGGGAACAAGCAGGGATTTGCTGTGGGGAAACAGACATACATTTTGTGATCAGTTTTGACAAACACCAGCAGTGGCCCGTCAGTGCGGAAAGAGTAAAATTGAATTCATTAACTGTCATCATCATGGGTAAAGTAAGTTATTATGATTTTTTTTGTAAGAAGGAAGTGGTTTTGAAATCTTTACCGGGGCTTTTCAGGTCTTCAGTGATGACTCTGAGGTCGGCCGGAAGGCTGATGACTGAGCCATGCTGCTTAGACTGAGCGGGTTCTATTGGCTGTCTGTGATAGGTTTCGGTAGCTTTATGTAATGATGGTATAGTGAAAAGATCGCCGCCTTTGTGTTTAGAAACCTGAAGTCAGTCTTGGTTTGCTTCAGACCGCCTGTGCCACCCCGAATGAGAATGAATGTCATAACCTGGGTGTTCTTTAGGTTTGTATTTCCCCAAAAGTAAGAAAAGATAATAGGTATATCTACCTAACCTACTTCAAAGAATTGGATGAAGATGAAGGCACAGGCGCGCGCGCGCGTGCGCGCGCGCGCGCGCGCACACACACACACACACACACACACAGAATGAGACGGGGGTGAGGGAGGAGATGTGATATTAAAATTAAATTAAAAAATTTAAAATAACATTTTAAGTGTTATTCAGGAATAGTTTTATTCTTTTAACTATTTTAAAATGTTTTTATTCTTTGATAATTTTGTGTATACGTATGATGCATTTGATCACTTTCACCTCTGTTACCGCGCCCTTCCCCTTCCCAGGCTCCTATCGTCCTAAAATGAGATTTGTTTATCCTTATTTCTGTATGGACATGTGCCTGCGTGAGTCTGTGTGCACCGTGTGTGTGTGTGCAGGCGCCCGAGGAACAGATCTTAGAGGCAGTGTGTTCCCTGGAACCGGAGTTGTAGTCGTTGTCAGCCACGTGATGCAGGTGCTGGGAACCAAATCTGGGTCCTTTGCAAGGTCAAGACGAACTCTTAATTACGGAGCCGTCTCTCTGGCCACACCTTTTTGTGTGTGTGAGACGTGCTGAGTTTAATTAGGGTTGCTTGTGTGATCGCTACCCCCCTCCTGCAGCATCCATTAACTTCCAATTGCTCTTCAGTTAGGGGTGGAGCACCACGAGCTCCTCCCCTGCAGTTATATTCTTAGCAATAATCTTTAATTGTGATGTGTACTTTTTGTCTTAGTGAGTTTCCCTCCCACAATTGTCCTCGTTTCATCGCTGTGATAAAACATTCTGACAAAAAGCCACTTAGGGGGGAAAGGGGCTCATTTGCTGAACAGTTCCAGGGTACAGTCCATTGCGGCAGAGGTCACGGGACAGGAGGCTGACGCAGCTAGTCACATCACATCTAGTCGCATGCAGGCCTGCTTGCTTGATTCCTTTCTCCTTCCGCATACAGTTGCGGGCCCTGCTCTGGGGGATGGTGTCATCCACAGCTCCCAAGATGTGCCCATGGCTCAAGCTAATGTAGACAATTAGACAGTGTCTCAGTTAAAGCTCTTCCCAGGCCATTCTGGGTGGCGTCGAGGTTGAGGTGACAGGCCAGCATTAACCACCACACTCATTTCTTGGCTGTAATTTCCTTGTATTCTGCCCTGCATCTCTACTTACTCGGGAAAACTTTGCTCTGACCTGGGTCCTCCTCTTCTTCCTCAGAAAACTAATTCTGTTATTTTTGTCCACCCTCGCCCCCCCCCCAAAAAAAACAATATGAGTACTTGAGATTCCTCCTATGGAAAAGATAGACTGGTTTAATTTTGTATAGATGTTTAGTTTAACGAGCGTGGCGGAAGTACTAAACCTGTAAGTAACACATAGTTTTCTTCAGTCTTGAATTTCCCTTTTCCATCGTTTCCCACGGCCTCTTCTCTTAGCTTCTTGCTCCTTTAAGACATGTTTGAAATCTAATACTCTTCTTCCTTGTCCAGACTCACTCGTTGGTCTGGAATAGATTTCACGATACCTTATTACTGCCAGCTTTGCTGGTAGGAATGGCCTGGTCATGTGTTTCAACTCCCGCAGTTCTGACAAGAAGAGAGATCCTTTGCTGACCCGTCTCCTCGGTCCAGCGTGGAAGGAAGCCTCAGCCCTCTGTACCTCAGCACTGGAGGCAGCTTTCTCCTCGGTGAGATGGAAGTAGCTTCCTGTTCTGCTCCCTGGGCCGAGAGGGTGTCATTTGAGTGTAACTCCTTTCCTTGCTTTTTGAGGGAAAATGTTTTGCTTTGGTTTTTGTTGAGGGTATTCAAACTCCTCTTCAGTGGTCATTGTCTATCTTACCAATTTCTTCTCTCTTTCCCTTGCCGTTTGCTTTTCTCTATTTTATTTTGGATACAGGATCTCACTATGTAGCTCCTGGCTGGCCTGGAGCTTGTTATGTAGACCAGACTGTACCTGTCTCTGAGATGAAAGGCATGCACCACCACATCCATGTACCACTACGGTCAGCCTTCTCAACATCTTCTAAGTATATGCATCCATTCGTTCCTTTATTGGTGTGCATGCGTGTCTGTGTGAACATATGTACATGTGTGAGTGGGTGTGCATACTTGTCCATATGCGGAGGACACAAGGGGGTGTCAGGTGGCCTCTGCTGTCACTTTCCGCCTTCTTTGAACCTGGGACTTCCCCAAACCAGGGCTTGTGTCTCGGCCACGCTGGAATCCTGCAAGACCCAGTGATCCTCACTAGGACTGGGGCGCCAGACCTCTGCTGGGACACTGGGCTTCTTACGTGGGGGTCTGAGCTCCAGTCTTCATGGTTGCCAAGGTAATGCTCTTAGCCACTGAGCTGCCTCTCCAGCCCTCAGCTTCTTTTTATTCAAATTTATTTTAAAACTGAAATTGCATATTTTGAGTAATACTGAAATGAATGTGGATTTTAGAGATTAATAATATCTAGCATAGAATATCATTGCATTCTTACAGATTTATTTAGCTTTTTGTTGTTGTTGGTGTTGTAGTATCTGCCTTCATTGTTTGGAGCAATATTTGAAAAATAGCATGTCCCTTAATTTTTGAAATTGTAGACTATTTTACGAAATGTCATTGACCTTAATCCTAAATTAAAAGTAAAGGGGATAGAAATTGATGTGTTTGTAATTCACTTATAATTAGTTTTGAGATCTACATCTTGTTTTAGAAACATATTGTGTAGCTAAATAAAAATGATACACAATGATACTCCATTAAAAGAACGAATGTAGTCTGCCCCCCCCATAGGGACACAGCGCCCTCCAGAGGATGGAGCCTGGCATGGGGAAAGCAATGGTGTCTGTGCCAGCTGAGTTACTCAATGGCATCTGAAAAATTTCAAAAGATTTTATTTTATTTATGATTAAGGGCATGCCATACTGCTGGTGTGGAGGTCACAGGACAGTTCTGTGGGTCGATCCTCTCCTTCCACCCCACATGGGTTCTGGGCAATGAACCTGGGTCTTTAGGCTTGCCCAGCAAGGGCTTGTGTTCACTGAGTCATTGCATTGGCCCTGGAATTCAAAGTTTTGCATGCGTAGACTTTAATCATTTATGTCCAAGGGAAAATCATGTCTTTATTTAAAAAACATTATCTGTGTTCTCCAGATACTACAGGCAAAGCAATCTCAGTCTTTTATTGTATGCCTCATCTTATACTGAAAATAAACAAAAAGTCTCAAGCTCTAAGTACAACCGTGAAACAATAAGCCAAAGCCCACAGTGTATACAGATACTCAGTAGACCAGAGAGACTCATTGCTGGTGAACTGGGCAGTCTGATCTCTTTGGTAGATGATTTGACTGGAAATAGAGTGGCTTCCCTGAAATACTGCCTGGCTTGGTTATGGCAGCATTTATAACTTATCCCTTACTCCTCAGTCTTTTCTCCCTCAGTGGAAACTCTACCAGGGCCTCGAGCATGCTCAGCAAGTGCCCCACCCCCTGAGGTACCTCCCTGACCCCAGATCGTGTATTTTAATAATATGCGCATTAAGTCATATTTTAAACTTACCGCCATCCTAATAACAGTGTATTTTCTGTTTAGAATATTGTTATATAAGAAGTGTGTAACTACACTGTAAGCAGAGTTGCCTCTGCTTGGCATCCTTGGATTGCTTTTGAGCTTCCAGAACGTTTGCTTTTGTGTACATATTGTGTCACCAAGTAATAATTGTTTTAGGGTGTGTGTGTGTGTGTGCCGCGCACGCGCGTGTGTGCGCGCGTGTATCTTTTGTTTTTATGTTTTGTGGGACAGGGTCTCACTCTGTTACCCTGCCCTGGAGCTTGCTATGTGGCTCAGGCTGACCTCGAACTCACAGATCCAGCTGTCTCCTGAGGCTGAGACTAAAGACTTACACCACCACTGCCTAGCACGATTATACATTTTTAAACGTAGTAAAAGGAATAGACTATGTGAAAGCATGGTGAGCTAGAGGGATGTAGGTCTGCCTTATAGATGACTCTAGAAAGTTATTGTAAGTAAAAGGATTTAAACGATATGTTTATAAAAGAATACATTTTAAATAAAAAATAAAAAAACTAAAGAAATAAATAACTCAACCTAGAACTTTCAATGTAAGGATTATATAACCAGTTAGATGTTTGTGGACGAGCAGACAAAAGCCAATGGTGTATCTAGAGGCCAAAGCTCCATCAGTACAATATAGACTTTATAAACAATAATATATTGTAAGTTTCAAAATAGCTAGAGGGTAGTTGTTCTTACCGTGCAAATATACGGTAAGTGCTTAAGATGATGGACTTGCCAGTTACTGAGCTGGTCGTTATGTTGTATGCTAATGTGTCAGACCATCATACTGCAACACAAATGCAGAGAAGTATTGTGTGCAAAGCAAAGATTTTAAAAAGTGGCAGTCAAACCTAGAAACTTGGCTTGCTTTGTCTGCATGAGGCTTCTGGTTGAGGGGTGTGTTGGGTTCACCAATAGGAAACTAATAGTAAGTAGAGGTTAAGTTCTCAACTGTACTCAATAGGGGAACATCTTGGGAAAAGGGGATCTCATTCCACGCACGCAGTAGTATGTGAAACATTCACTGAATGTATTTTTTAGAATTTTTATTTTATGTGTATGTCAGCGCACCACATGCCTGCCTCTTGCCCATGAAGGCCAGAAGAGGGCGCCAGATCCCCTGCAGCTGGAATTACAGATGCTTGCATGCCATCCTCTGGGTGCTGGGAATCGAACTCAAGTCCTCTGCAAGAGCAATCAGTACTTTTAACTCCTGAGCCGTCTATCTCTCCAGCCTCTACTGAAAGTATATTGGCGTGACCAACCAGATACGTAAATATAACCAGGAACAGCAGCAACAAAACAACAAACAAAACCAAAACAGGTGGAAAGCCTGCTAGGGAAATGTATATTTGACAGAAAACAACTGTGTTTAAGATCCAGGCGTGGTGGTATGCTATTGGTACCCAGCACTCTGAAGGCTGCTGTTTGAAGCCAGCTTGGGCTACATTTGAGTCTGAAGCAAGCCTGGGCTATGGTTTAAGCAAGCAAACAAACATACTATGTCATGTCTAAGAATCAGAGGAATGGGATGGGTGGTGCGTGCCTGTAATCCCAGATTTGCAAGAGGCTGAGGCAAGAAGATTGCGAGTTCTGCCCTGGTCTGGGCGGATGAGCTCAGGAGCAGCTGGCAGCTCAGTGGGGCCCTGTTTAAAAGTAGTGAAGGCTGGAGATGCAGCTCGGGTGTCGCAGAGCCCGGTGTCCCAGTCCCCAGACTGGGGAAAAATCCCCTCAACAATTTATGTACTGATATCATCTCACTTCTGGGAAAAAAACGGCTTAAAGCTCGGCACACACGACAATATTCAAAGGCTGAATGCTATATTCTACCTCTGAATAGATATTCAGAAATTGAAGTTGACAATAATTGCCTTTGTCTAGATATGTTCCAACAAGGAAAGTACTTTTTGCTATGATATTGAAAGGAATATTCAAACACGGAAGTCAGTATAGTTTTATCACAATTTAGAAATTGTAGTCAAATAGCTCAGCAGAGTTTGAGATTCTCAGAAATTATAATAACAGGCGCCACATTTGAAGTTAAAAATCTCTGTTTTGTCTGTGTCTTATCAAAGCTCCTGTTTTTCTAACGAGCGATTAAAACAAGGGCCCTCAGAAGTCTGCTCTGGTGAGTTAACAGGAAACCTGGTCCCGCAGGCCTCAGCAACCACTGGCGCTTACAGGGAAAGAGAAGTGCGCCTGCATGCTTGGATATTTCCAAATATTCTGTGTTCCCTTCTTCCGTTTCTTCCTCCCCCTTCTCTCCTCCTCCCCTCCCCCACTACGGAATTTCACTTCTTTCCAATGTTCCACTCTCTCCTTTTGCTGGTGATTTTGCATCCCATCCCCAACCTTGGAACTTTTTCTTCTTCTTCTTCTTCTTCTTCTTCTTCTTCTTCTTCTTCTTCTTCTTCTTCTTCTTCTTCTTCTTCTTCTTCTTCTTCTTCTTCTTCTTCTTCTTCTTCTTCTTCTTCTTCTTCTTCTTCTTCTTCTTCTTCTTCTTCTTCTTCTTCTTCTTCTTCTCTGCTGCTGCTGCTGCTGCTGCTGCTGCTGCTGCTGCTGCTGTTCTCAAAGTACTTTTTGGAATACCAGTTGCAAAGGACTCCTTTGATTGAAGCTAAGCCTCAGTTATGATCAGGAGGAGTCTGGGGTCTGCTTTATGTTTTCCTGGTGGAAGGCAAAGGGTAGGGCTGGCCCTGAGGGGTTACACGTTCCCTGAAAGGTGATCAGACCCTTTCAGGAAGCCAGGAATGGATGGGGGAGGGGAGGAGAGCAAACCCAAGTATGGCGCACAAGCCGGAAACATGTGACTTATTATGTTATTACAGTTACCGGCTTCTACAGAGTGAAGCTGACAGTGGGCCTGTGATTTCTCTGGTGAATTCATTGAGGTCAGTGCTTGCTGTGAGCACAGGAGGGCACAAATAGCCAGATTTGAAGAAGTGAGCCCTAGGGAGGAGTAGCCTAGGTGAGGCGGAAATGATATCGATCAAGAACAACAGGCAGAGAAGTGCTTGAGGAGGCCGGGAGCTGCAGGACAGCCTTCCGGTAGGATGGTGGTTGTCAGCTCAGCAGACATCCCGGGAGCCCGGCAAGCGCAAGCCTCGACATTACTCCAAGATCATTGTGAAAAATATTTTAAAAATTTTATACACATTCAATGAAACATTGTAATGGTAAAAAATTAAACATGTATGAAATAGAATGATTAGGTAATTATAAAGTTTCGAACGATAGAATGCACAAATGCTTACAACCAACTAATTCCAAAGATAGTTTTAGGGGCTGCAGAGATGGCTAGGTGTTTAAGAGCACTGGCTGTTCTTTCAGAGGACCCAGGTTCGATTCCCGTCACTCACATGACAACTCACAACCGTTTGTAGCTCCAGTACCAGAGGATCTAATGCCCTCTTCTGGCCTCTGCAGGTACCAGGCACATACATAGACACAGGGAAAATACACACATAAAAGAGATCTAAATAAAACAAAACAAACATACCCAAAACATGCTCTAAGGTTAAAAATCAAACCACATGTTAACAGATCATGTACATGCGGGGGGAACTGTATTAGTAAATTGTCATATCTAAATATCACATGAGAAAGTCCCTGGCATGCCTTGTTGGGATGTGCTGGGATGGCCGTGTGTGGTGAGCTTAAGTAGGATGTTCAAGGAAACAGAGCCTATGATAAGGTGGGGTTAGACGCTGTCTGGAGGGAAGGAAGGCAAGGTCGGGAGGCTAGCCTAAGCGGAGGCTAGCCTGAGCTGCAAGCCGCGGGGTGGGGACGTGAGCTTCCCGAGGCCTGTGTGCAGCTTGTCTCTGCTGCTTGTCCTGCCTTCTTGAGAGCCTGCGGAGCTGCCTGGAAGCACAGGAACTCGGAGCTTCACTTTGTAAGGTCTCTCTTGCTGGTCAGGTAATATCTACCAACAGTTAGCCTGGCTCCCAGCACAGGGGAGACACTCACCCTCAGACTCCTGGGCACTGCCCAGCACTGCATGCTTCTGAGGTGCTGGGAGAAGGAACCTGTAAAACTCCCAGCATGACAGTGGCGAGAGGGGCACAGGGCACACAGACATGACACCCATGAGAGGGTCACAGGGCACACAGACATGACACCCATGAGAGGGTCACAGGGCACACAGACAGCATGACACCCATGAGAGGGGCACGGGGGGAGGCACAGACAGCATGACACCCATGAGAGGGCCACTGGGTACACAGACATGACACCCATGAGAGGGGCACAGGGTACACAGACATGACACCCATGAGAGGGGCACGGGGGCACACAGACATGACACCCATGAGAGGGGCACAGGGTACACAGACATGACACCCATGAGAGGGGCACGGGGGGGCACACAGACATGACACCCATGAGAGGGGCACGGGGGCACACAGACATGACACCCATGAGAGGGGCACGGGGGCACACAGACAGCAGCTGCTGGTCTCTGCTCAAGACCCTGTCAGAGCTTTTCTCCAGCCCGCCTCTCCCTTCTTTTATGTATGATGAGAGATGAGTGAGGGCTTGGGTGTTTTCTTCCTCTGGGCTTAGCCAGCAGACTGACAAATGGTAGCATGCCCAGGTCTTCAGCTCAGCTTTGATAATCTCCAGAGGATGGTGAATAATTGATAGAATCCAGAGCTGTTATCAACTTGCTATCAGTGGGAGGGGAATTTGATATGAAGTGGTCCAAAGAAACAATATAGCGAATCTGCTGGACTCATTGTGTTAGCACCACAATCATTATTGATTCGGTGTCGTTTAAAAAGCATCGTCTGAGTGCCTGACGGCTTTGCTTCAGGGGACACAGAGAAGGCCCAGGGACCTGCTTCCTGCCCTTGAGGTGTTTATGGTCTGTTGGAGAGGTAGCCGAACTGAGTGAGCTTGCTCACCATTTCCCTAAAATCCTGAGAGTCAAGCTTAATATAAAAAGCTTTTGAAGATGGGGAGTTGGGGAAGGCCATAGGTATCTTAAGACAGAGAGATAATTAACTTCTTAGCCTGAAGGGAGGAAGAAAACGTAACTCTGGGGGAAATAGCAAACCCCAAATTGGCACTGTAATAAAAAGAAAGCCAGCTGAGGGAGATCAAGTGTTGGGCAGAGCCATGTAAACATGAAGGCAAGTGAAGAAAGGCGGAGGAGAAGGGACGTGTCCGTGACGTGGACACTGACTTACGGCTAGGAGTGCACTTAAGAGAAGGCTGTGCGCCGCACAGCAGGGGACCATAATAATGAGAATACTGCGCTTGTAAAAAATTTTTGAATCATTTTACCATAGAAAAATTGTAAATGTTCAGTAGATTTGCTTAATTCATTTTTAGTCTATATTTTATTGGTTATTTGGGAATCTCACATCATGCTCCCCCGATCAAGATCACCTCCCAGTCTTCCCACGTCTGCGCTCCCCCCCTCCTGTGTAACCTCCCCACCCATAAAGAGATAAGTCCCTTTTGTGTTGTCCATATATTCACTGGAGCATGGTCAGATTCCTAGTGGCCAGGCCCCGACAAGAGAGGATGAGTCTCTCTGAATGCATTGAATGTGTTGAATGCATCGAATGCGTTGAATGCATGGCTGCCAGAAGTCAGCAGCTGAGGAAAGCCAGGCAGTGACCGGAATGGGGCGGGACTCCTCTCCCAAGCCTGTTGTATCACCTGCACCTCTGTGCTGGAGGATGGAGTGGGATGGAGGGAGCGGGACGAGCTCTCCTGAGGCCAACAAGGAAACTGAGTCCTGTGTGTAAAAGCAGAGAGCCTTTATTTTAATCAAGTTTGCAAACTTGGTCTCCCACATATCCAACGTATTGGAATAACCGGATTAGAATAGGGTTTTATAGTAGTAAAGGTGGGGTTGAGGGAGGGGTTTCTGAGGCTTTAAGACCCCTGATTGGCTGACATTTGTCCAGGGTGTGCGCTGGCAGGTGTTTCTATCTACAGCGCTTGGAATGCCAGGCATTTCCTTTGAGTGGTCTGTTCTTGGGTGGGGGTCAGGTGATCTCAGCCTGTGGTTCCTCCTGCAGCCAGGCATTGCCTCAGGGTAAACTATTGAGACTCCATCCTCCATTGAAATTCATCTATGACCAAAGTCCCAGGTGATAATGGTTGGAAGTAAAGAACTTCCTTTGGGTGACCTGCCCAGACTTAGCTTATCATGGCTGGCCCCCACGATGGCTTCAGGCCTCAGCCCCAACCAGGGGCATCTGCATGGGCGTTGGTGGTAACACAGATAGTAAACATCAGCGTGGCCCTTGATGGTATCAGGATCCCTGACCTACTCATGGCCCTATGCAGCTGAAAGGACCACAAGCTTCAACATGGTCAGTCTCAGGTGGTTGGCTACACATGCCGCTCACATTAGCATGGCTCAACCAGGCAGCAAAACCTGCGGACATCACCGAGGGGTTGGGACAGCAGCACAGACTACACATGTCCACACGCATCTCAAGCTTCATTGTGGTCTGGGGCAGCAGCATGGACCACTGGCACCAACATGGCCTCTACGGTGGTACTTTGAGGGGGTTCCTCATCTCAGGCTTCTGTCGTTCCCCAGAGCCTGAGGGATCCTGTAGCTGGGTGTCAGGTTCCGAGGCTGAATCTGCATCTGCTAATATAAGCTCCAGGCTAAGGTACACCGTCCCATGTACACCGTCCCAGCGACCCTGCTGGGCAAGAACAGCATATAGACCTCGGCCCTCTCAAGTTCTGCCTCTCTCCCTACTCATGCCCCGCCCCGTTTTTTCTACCTTTCCCATCTCTCCATCAGCTTCTGACTGCCGGGGCAAGGCTTGCTTGGGTGGCTTCAGCTTAACTCATTTTTAAAGATCACAGAGTGCATGCATTTATCAAAGCATCACTATATACCATAAGTCATTTTTACATGTCAGTCAAAAATTAATTGAAGATTTTT
Source organism: Alexandromys fortis (assembly GCF_014885135.2). NCBI lineage: Eukaryota > Metazoa > Chordata > Mammalia > Rodentia > Cricetidae > Alexandromys > Alexandromys fortis. Next base: position 17,086,622 of record NW_026067902.1, read on the forward strand.
GGGCACATGTATGGGGCCCTGGGTTAGTCCTTGACACTGAAAAAAAATAAATTAAAAATATAAGGGGGCTACAGAGATGGTGCAGTAGTTGAGAACACTTGCTGCTTTTCTGTAGGACATGAGGTTGGTTCTCAGCACCCAAGTTAGGTGGCTAAAACTGCCCCGAATTCCAGCTCCAGGAGATCAGATGCCCTCTTCTGGCCTTCATGGATGGATACCTGCACTCATATCTCTCTCTCTCTCTCTCTCTCTCTCTCTCTCTCTCTCTCTCTCTCTCTCTCTCTCTCTGTCTCTGTCTCTCTCTCTCTCTTACACACACACACACACACACACACACACACACACACACACAATGAATTTTTAAAAAGGCATAAAAGGGCTGGAGAGGTGGCTCAGTGGTTGATAGCCCTGGTTGTTCTTCCAGAGGACCTGGGTTCAACTCCCAGCACCCACATGGCGGCTCACAACTGTCTGTAATTCCAGTGCCGGGGGACCGAACACCTGTAGCAAAACACCAATGTGCATAAAATAAGAGCAAATTAAAAAAATTAAAAAAATAGTTAAATGTAAAAAAGAAAGTAAAATACTAGGAAAAAGAAATGTTAAAATACTAGGGATTTTGTTTTGTTTTGTTTGTTTTTTGAGACAGGGTCTCATTATCTGTCTCTGGCTCACCTGAAATGCGCTCTGTAGACCAGGCTGGCCTCAAGCTCACAGAGATCCTCCTGCCTCTGCCTCCCAAGTGTTGGGATAAAGGTGTGCGCCATCACCCCTGGCTATTTTTCATATATATATGCCAGCTGCAACATCTCCCATATCTTTATTTTGTTTTATTTTCGTGGGCATTAGAAGAAGAAAGGAAAGAGGGAAGTCTGAGGTTTATAATCCTTTAAGGAAATGTCTCTCCCTAAAGCCTCTTGGGAGGAATGCAGAACATGAGGCTCAAAGGCGGCAGACAGTTCATATGAAAGTGGAGAAAGAAGTCGTTCAACTGAACCCAATTCCTGTGGAAATAATTTTAGTGGGGAGTTCTTGGTAGGAGGGAAAGGTGATGGTGGAGTAAGAGGCTGTTTTGGACCTTGGAATGTTTAGATAAATGAGACAGGTAGATGCGGCCAGTCCCGTTACAGATGGCAGCAGAAGTTGGTGGCCATGCACCTCTCTCTGAGTTCCCAGGAATCACCACAGTAGCAGTGCATTCAAATCAGTTATTAATTATGTATCACTCATCACATTAGTGATTACAATGGCACTGTGGGGGCACAAAAGATTGGCTGCATCTGCTAAAAGCGAGCCATGTGCTCTCTGTCAACAGGAACAAGTGTGGTATTGTATCTGTGGACTCTAACTGGTCTCTCCTTGAGTTAGCTGTAGATGCAGACAGAGAAGCCATTGTCTTCCTGTCTCATGCTCTTCTTTCCAGCCAGATGCCCCTCACCTCTCTCCCTCAGCTTAGTCCAACCACCTCCTTGTCATTCTTGTCACTTGTCACTTCCGAATTGGAGTCATCCTGAGCCGAGCATTCCCCGTGTGTCTGACTTGTCCCTCTGGGTAGAACACACAGCTACTAGAAATGGGAGCTTGATGTTTACCCGCCAGACTGAAGCCTGGCCACGGGCACAGGTGAGGGCTTCCTCACTTATGTCTGTTACTAATTCAAAGAAAGAGCAGAGAGCACCCAAGGCTATCACACAAAACAGTGGATCCTGCTGCCAGGAGAGTGTGCTTCATTCTTAGGAGATACATAGAATCTTTTGTGCCACCACAATGATATTTAATTACCTGCCTCTTCTATGTGGCATGCTTGGCTTGATAAAATATATCCTCAACCAGTGAGTAATATATTCTTCCTATAAAATCAGGACCAATATGTCTGCTGTGATTCTTTCAATTGGCTATGACCAGTGTTTGAGGACAAGAGCTCATCAGATGGAATATATGTGTCCCAGATGGCAATGGGATTGTTTTGTGATGATGGACTTAGTGCCTAGAATTAGCTTGAAGCTAAGCATTTGTCTGTAATCCTAGCACTTGGGGAGTGGAGGAGGAAAGAAGGATCCGAGTTTGAGATCATCCAAAACTACGCCGATCCTGTCTCAGAAAAAAAAAATACTTTGCATTGTTATTGTGGAATTCTCGGGGACTCGGTGGGACGCTACTTGTCTCTGTTGCCTGCCTGAGTTCTACCAAATGTTTAAGGAAGCGCTACCATCAGCACTTCTCAAATTGTCCCACAGAAAGGGAAGGAACACTGTTAAACTCATTCTATGAAGCCGGTATATGATACCAAAACCAGATAACAAAAAGAGAAAATTAAAAACAAATTTCTTGATGACCATAGTTGTAGAAATTCTCAAGGAAATAGTTGCATTCAAGAACACATCATATACCATAATCAAGTGGCTTTTCATCCCAGGGATGCAACATGGGTTCAATATATGCAAATCAACAAATGTAGTCTAGCATATGAATATTCCTAAGGACAAAAATTACATGATCATCTCAAAAGTTGGCATTTGACAAAGTTCAAAAGATCCTTGCTGGAGAAGTCTATCCAGGCTACCAAAGACCCTCTTTTTCATAGTGATTGAAGTACTGGATGTTTTCAGAGATGGAAAATACACCTTTCTCCTTGGATCTATTCTTTGTTTTTGGGGCCCTGAAGTAGTGCTGAGTCAACAGATCCACTGAAGAAGTCACCTGTTAGTTGGTGCTTTTTGTTCCTCTATCCACAAGGGGTCAAATTGGCAGGTCAGAGCAGAAGCCACACACTTTTGGAGCACCCGATCCTTCCGATGTCAGGGAGTGGGTCTCTCATGAACCCCGAGAGGCATTTCGGGCCCTTCCCATCCTTTACAGTCAAGCTCTATTCTAGCCTGGCTTCTGTTGCTGTGATGAACACCATGACCCGAGGCTTACTGGTTACAGCTCACCACCAAGGGGAGCCAGTCCAGGAACTCCCGTGTGGAAGCAGGAACTGGAGCAGAGGCTGTGGAGTAATGCTTATTGGCTTGCTCAGCTTTCTGTCTTATACAGCACCGTCTACCTGCCTAGGGATGGCGCTGCCCACAGTGGACTGGGCCAGCTTATGACAATTAGCAATTAAGAAAATGCCCCCACAGGCATGGCCACAGGCCAGTCTAATCCAGGCAATTCTTTGGTTGAGGGTCCCTTTTCCTAGGTGACTGTAGGTTTGTTGTTGAGTTGACAGCTGAAGCTAATGATAACAGACTCCTTTGTTCTTCTTTCTTGTGATTGTGGAACTCTGTTCATTCTTTTCATTGGCACTCCCCCTCGGAATTCAGACCTGCACCTTCCAGGCTTTCTGCCCTTTGGCTTGTCTTCCACAATCCTTGGCCATGGAACGCGGGTCCCTTTTCTGTTTGGCTTGAGGCATCTTAGTGTCTCTTCTTACTCTTCAATCTTTTTCATAGGTATCCCAGTGATTTCTTTACCCTCCTAGATATCTCTCTGTGTGTATGGTAAAATAGATATAGTGTCAAGCTTACCATTTAATGCATAATTTAATGCTATTAAATAGAAGCTAAACATTGCTGTTGTGTTTCCAGAACATTCTTATAACCACAGGCAGGACTTCCACGGCTTTGACTTGCTGCCTCCTGCATAGAATGCTCTGTCCCTCCACAGCCACCCCTACCCATTTCTCCCAAGGCTTTCTCCAGACTTGATTCGGATGCTTGTTTGAGAAGCCGCCCCCTCATCTTTTCAGATTTGCATTAGATGCACCCCCTTGTCTCCTTCCGCGCCAGTCCAGGCTCACTCCTGTCCAAGACAGCGTGATTGTAAGTGGTTGGAGCTCTGTCTTCCTGTGGACTTTGGGGTTTTTGAATGAAGAGCCTGACTCCATTGTTTATCTCTGCATCTTTAGCTTCCAGTACTGTGTCTGCTGCGAGGAAATGATTGGACTCAGCTCCCTATCAGCTATGCAAATTAACACTTGCTCACATGCTAGCCTGGAATGAAAATTAGGTAGCAGGTATAAAGAAATTTCTTAAGTATAGGCTCTTTCCTCCTTGCGTTCGATGCTCATGGGAATTTGTTTTTGCAGGCTGCTTTGAGGATGTAATTTCCTGGGCTGTTGCCGTCAATCCCCTGTGTTCATATTTTAGCGGGTAATAGGTTGAGTCAGAAGTGTAAGTAACTGGGGAAGGGAACAAGGATTAAGGAGGATTTTTTTTTTATGAAATATTGAAAGCCTATATGGTCTTAAATACCCACAACAGTCAGTTTCCCAGACCGCTTCATTTTTTTTAGGTTATGCGGCAAGGCCCAGGGAAAGGGAAGTCTTGTTATTTTTGATGCTGCTGCAAGGCGCATTGGCGAGAGGACTTTGGTATGTGAAGACTCAGATCAGGGTGTAAGGGCGCAGTCATTTTTTTTTTCCTCGTCTGTTTCTTTCTTTTTTTTTTTCTTGAGGACAGGAAAATAAATGAGAACAATTCTTACAAGACAGAACCAATACTCGATCTGTTTTGGAGTCTCTGAATTTTCACAGTAATTCGGTGTTTCTCTGCTGATGTTTCTCAGCATGGCATGACATGGTGAATTCGGCAAAGGGTGGGACAAAGGCCAGTGAGATGGCTCAGCCGGTACAGGTGCTTGTTGCCAAGGTTGGTGACCCGAGTTTGTTCCCCCGGGATACCCCTGCTGGAAGGAGAGAACTCCCGAAAGTTGTCCGCGATCTCTCCGCGATCTCTCCACATGCGCTGTGTCAAGGCGAGAGTGTGGCTGCACCATCAAAGCAATGTCTCTTCCTTTGCTCGTCCATGAACTTTGATTTAGCTTCCTTTTGCCTTAAACCGAGTGAAGTAAAATCCTAAGCATACTATTTAAAATCCTGCTCAGCCAGCAGCTCAGCTAAAAAGGTCAGACTTCATGACTCCATTTACACTGAACAAACAGATTTGCCGCAGGAAGGGAAGAGGTCTGGATCGAGGGGATGTGGCCCAGTTAAGTGATTTGCTTGTCTAATCAGTACCTGATGCAAACTTAATCTGAAGGGTCCTTGAGCGAGTCTTTCTTTCTTTCTTTCTTCCTTTCTTCCTTCCTTTCTTCCTTCCTTCCTTCCTTCCTTCCTTCCTTCCTTCCTTCCTTTCTTTCTTTCTTTCTTTCTTTCTTTCTTTTTCCTCTTTCTTTCCTTCCTTCCTTCCTCCTTCCCTCCCTCCTTCCCTCTCTCTTTCTTTTTCTCTCTCTCTTAAGGTTTGAAATAAAAATTTTCCAGCTGCCACAACATGAGTCATACGGATATGATTGAAGTTGTTAGGTTTTCTTTTTCTGTCTCAACTTCTGAATTCGGCTTCTGAATTGTACTCTTTCATTTTCTTTCCTATTTGGAATCTGTTGAAGAAAGGAGGAGAATTTATCTAAAATTAGATTGTCCATTTGCATATGGTAGAGCTGGTGGTATGTTGGGTTTAAAATTTTTGATATAGATGACTTAGCAAGAGTCAGTTTTAATTTAAATTTTATTTATTAATTGTGTGTGTGTGTGTGTGAGAGAGAGAGAGAGAGAGAGAGAGAGAGAGAGAGAGAGAGAGAGAAATGAGGCTTGTAAAATCAGGTCATGAGTTAGAGGACAGCTTGCATGAGTTGCGGGGCCCCAAGCTTGCATGGTGAGTGCAAGTTGCATGACTACTTTGGAAAGCTATTTGGTAACATCTATTAAAGTGGACTATAAGTCAGGAATGGTGACACAGGCCTGTAACCCTAGGCAGGATCATGAGTTTGAGATCAGCTTGGCATATATACTAAAACCATATTTCAAATAAACATGAGCCATCCCACCAGCCTAATAGTTTTTACACAACACATTTCAAATTTTCTGTTTCCATATGTTGAACAAAAATCGGCTCGGGATGGGATTTACCTGACCAGGACTTTCTAAGTCATCACTGTCATTTCAATTTAAAATGAAAACTGAGATCTGTTAAAACAGTTTGACCGCCATGCATAAACACTTGCTAGCTGGGCTGGAGAGATGGTTCAGAGGTTAAGAGCATTGCCTGCTCTTCCAAAGGTCCTGAGTTCAATTCTCAGCAACCACATGGTGGCTCACAACCATCTGTAATGGGGTCAGGCACACACACAGACAGAACATTGTATACATAATAAATAATAAATAAATTGCAGAGTTAGGTACACAGCTCTCTGGATAAATAAAAGCCAATGAATCTTACACTCTATGTGTGAACCATATGGTATGTGACTTCTTTCTCAAGAAACTTATTTTTAAAACAAAAATAGGTATTAAAACAGGTATTTCACTGGAAACGACGTGTGTGTGTGTGTGTGTGTGTGTGTGTATGTGTGTGATCTTCTACTCTGTTAGGTGTCAGAGAAATCTAAGTTAATATCAAAATAAGATACTATCATGTGGCTACCAAGACAGCTAAAATCTGAAAAAGTGATGCTAATGTGTAGTAAGGATGTAGTACAGCATTCATACGGTATTAATAATAACAAAGTTGTGTGACTACTTTGGAAAGCTATTTGGTAACATCTATTAAAGTTGAATATAAGTCAGGAATGGTAACATAGGCCTAACTCTGCAATCAATTTAAGAACATCTTTGTTATACTAGGTTGAGACCTTGAACCTGGAGCCATCTTCTCCTAATTCTTCTCCCTCACTGCTCTCATTTACCTGTGATGTTTGTAGATTTATAGTTTGGAAGCTTCTCTTAAGTAGAGTTACACAGTGAAGTTTTGTGTGTGTGTGCCTGTTCAGGTCTAGAGGGATTGCAATAAGGCTTTGTCCATAAAATGTTGCCTGTTTTGTCATTAAAACCAGTTTGCTAAAACCAAACAGTTTTTAATCAGACAGCTTTCACTTCAGGTATCTTATAAATGTGTGCTGATATTCAATAAATAATAAAGGGTGGTTTTAAATCATTAAGTATGATTAAAAAGAAAATTAATGCCAAAGAGAAATCTTTGGTTCCCTTAGCAACCAAAGGTGTAAGCAAATAGGTTAACATAGAGATTAATAGCAAATGCCAGTACTCGTGGCAGCTGCTTTCATTTCTTTAAAATATTTTTAAAATTTTAATTGTACTTTTAGAAAGTGGATATAACAAGATGTACAGTCTAGTGGCTCAGAGATCAAGAATGTTTAGTGCTCTGTCAGAGGACCAGAGTCTGGATTCCGACACCCGCTAGGCTGCTCCTAAATGCCGGTACTTCAGGAAGCGCTGTGTCTCCAAAGCACGCCGCTCACCTTTTTCTTCTATTTCCTTATTAATGGTGTTTGCATTGCCCTGTTTTCGAACGTCAAGCCATCCTTGCACTCCAAGGGAAAAATTTCTCACTTGTTCTTGGGTAGAAACTTTATAAAATAGTTTGCAAGCGTTTTGTTGAAATTTTATTTATTTATTTATTAAAGATTTCTGTCTCTTCCCCCCAGCCGCCTCCCCTTTCCCTCCCCCTCCCCCAATCAAGTCCCCCTCCCTCGTCAGCCCAAAGAGCAATCAGGGTTCCCTGCCCTGTGGGAAGTCCGAGGACCACCCACCTCCATCCAGGTCTAGTAAGGTGAGCATCCAAACTGCCTAGGCTCCCACAAAACCAATAGGTGCAGTAGGATCAAAAACCCATTGCCATTGTTCTTGAGGTCTCAGTAGTCCTCATTGTCCGCTATGTTCAGCGAGACCGGTTTTAACCCAGGCTTTTTCAGACCCAGGCCAGCTGGCCTTGGTGAGTTCCCGATAGAACATCCCCATTGTCTCAGTGTGTGGGTGCACCCCTCGCGGTCCTGAGTTCCTTGCTCGTGCTCTCTCTCCTTCTGCTCCTGATTTGGACCTTGAGATTTCAGTCCGGTGCTCCAATGTGGGTCTCTGTCTCTGTCTCCTTTCATCGCCTGATGAAGGTTAATATTCAGGAGGATGCCTATATGTTTTTCTTTGGGTTCTCCTTCTTATTTAGCTTCTCTAAGAACCCGAATTATAGGCTCAATGTCCTTTATTTATTGCTAGAAACCAAATATGAGTGAGTACATCCCATGTTCCTCTTTTTGGGTCTGGCTTACCTCACTCAGGAGAACATGGGATGTACTCATTCATATTTGTTGAAAATTTTTGTGTCCGTGTTCGTATGGTTCTGTGTAGTCTGTAGAGCTCAGTTTGTAGGTTCTCTGTGTGTGTGTGTTTGTGTCTGTATTTTTTTTTTTGTCTTGGTTGGCTTCATAGAACAAGACAGCAGAGTCATTTCAAGTCTGTCAGTTTTGCTTTATATATTCTGATGGCCTAATAGTAAATGTACAGATGTTTATAAATGTCATGTACTTTTGCTGTCCTGAAACATTTGAGAGTATATATTGTCATTTATTTTTGTTGCTTGGATCCTTTTTTATTGGCTTAGAACTTATTTGCTCTTGACATTACTATAGCCTCCTTTGCTATGCTTTTTTTTAATGTGGTATTTTTGATATTTTTTATGGCTTTTTTACCTTTTCTCTTTCTAACAATTTGTGTCTTATGATTTAATCTAAGTCTCTGGTAGACACCATATAGTTGAATAATGTGTTTTTAATATATTTTATAAGCTCCATCTTTTGAGCATAGAGTTTAATATTTAAAGTGATTTGTTGGGGCCTGGTGAGATGGCTCAGTGGGCAAAGGCTCTTGTCACCCAGCCTGACAACCTGTGTTGGATCTCCGAGACTCACACTGCCGAAGAAAACTGATTTCCACAAGCAATGTTCTCTGACTTTGATGAGTGTTTTGTGGCATGTGCGCACACACAAACAAACAAATAAATAAATATAATAAGTAAATGTAACAAAATTTTAAGTTCCCCACCTTCTGTGAGGCAAACATTCTACCTTTGGGCTGTACTTCCAGTCCTGTGACTGCTTCTTTGTGTTCCCAAGCTTCCTGGTTGTTGACATCACGAGATCACATCTTTATACTATTCCCTAATATATAAACTAATAAATGCCTCTAAATACATTAGTCTCGTCACTTATAAAATGCCTGTCTCTTACGCCACATAGAAAACAAGCATTTGAGTTACAAACGGTCTTTACTATGGCACTTTTATAGTCACAGTGTATCTGCCTTTCCGAGGATCTTTATTTCTTCACTCTGTCTGGGGTCAGTGTCTCTGTCTTCCTGAGTTACTGCCTGGGAGTCTTTCCCTCTCACCTGCAGGACTCCCTTAATCATATCTTGCAGGACAGATCTAGAGGCAATGCACATCCAATCTTTCATTTATCTGGGACTCTTAATATCTTCTGTATCTTTGAACAACTGTTTGGCCAGAGGGAGGGTTTTCAAAAGAGAAACTGGTCCTAAAGATTGAACCTGGGCTCTTGTGTGTACTGGGTGAGCATTCTTCCATCAAGCTAACCCATCATCCCCCTCATTTTTTTTTCTTTTGGCCTTTTGAATATAAGAGCTCTGTACATTCAGACCCATGAAATTGTCATAAAAATAATAGCTGATAATCTGACTGAAGGTCCCTTGAATGTGATGGGTCATTTATTCTTGTTTGCCAAACTTTTTAGCAATGTCTTGGAATGTGTCTCTGAGTTCATCTTCCCTGGAGTTCACTGAGCTTTTTGGAGGTTTATAGTCACATATTTCATCAAATTTGGGAATCTTATCATTGTTTTGACAAATATTCTTCCTCCCCTCTCTCTTCTCCCACTGGGGTCTCCACAATGTGGAAGGTGATTCAGATGATAGTGTCCCGTATGTCTTTGGTCAGTTTTCTTTTTCCTTTCACTTTTTAAAAGATTTGTTTGTTTTTATTGTATGCTTATGAGCATTCACCAGCATGTCTATCTATGCCTCATGTCTGTGTCTAGTGCCTGGTGTGTGTACAGGGTCAGAAAAGGGCATCAAAGCCCCTGGATCTGTAGTTAGAGGCGTCCGTGAGTGGCCCAGTCGGGGCTGGGAGCAAACCTAGGGACTTTGCAAGAACAGCCAGTGCTCTTATGCACTGAGGCATCTCTTTAGCCACTGGGCAGTTTTCTTTAACTTTTATTGTTTTTGTCCTCAGACTTGATAACTTCCATTCTTTACGGCTTTTTGTTTTATACGGGCAATTCAGCCCAGGGCCTTCCTTGTTAATGTTAGACAAGTGCTCTGCCACTGAGTTACACCCCAGCCCTGTTGTCAGGTTCACCTAGTACTTTCAAATTTGTATTTGAATCTCTCTAGTGAATTAAAAACTTGCCAGTAATCATACATTTTAGTTTGTTTTTTAGGATTCCTGTTGCTCTAGTCTTGTTTCTTAGTCTACTTTGTAATTTTTTTTTCTCGAAAACTCGACATTTGCTTATAACAATGTAACATCTTTTTATCTGGAATGCTCTCCCTTCTCCAGCACTTGCTGTTTCTTCCTGTTTTTACTCTTAAGTTTCAGAGGCTGTTTATTTACCTGGGTCAGCCTGAGTTGTAAACGTCTGTCTTCCTAGGTCTTTTTAAAGACACGCCCCTTCCACCAGGGTGTAAGGTCACTTTCTGATTCCTTCTCTATGAGCGGTTGTTTTTGAATGTTGTAATCTTTATGTCTGGCTTCTAAAAAGAGAGGAAGGGCAAGAGAGAAGAGGGAACTAAAAAGGACCTTGGCTCTTTTAAGTCCCTTGAAAATCACTGCCGCTGGAAGAAGAGGGGCTTGTAACATGGGGAGGGGTGCAGCAATAACGGCTACCGGCCCGCCTACTGGTCTGCACCTCTGTGATCACGTTTGTGGTGGGGCTGCTTTCTTTCGCCCACCCTGGCTTCTGGAAACTCTGAGCTGTTCCCAGAGCAGGTACACAGCTGTCTGCCCTCTGGCTGGCAGGAGGGAATGGGTAACTGTTACTATGCTAGGAAGTGAAATCGACTAAAATTAGCCACGTTTTACCACGCTTCCCTATGGAAGCTGGGAGCCTTTAATAGACTCCAGGTTCGCAGCTACCGCAGACAGACTTTGCCAGCGTGGCTGTGGTGTAGGTGAGGAGGCAGGTGCCGAGTGCTTCTTCCCAGACTGCCGGCTTCTGTCAGCCTGTGCTGCATGCCCATTTTCCAAGTCACGTGGCGAAGCTTTCAGTGTGCCCTTACCCCAGAGTGAAAGTTATGCACTCTGCGGGCAACGCCACAGGTGTTGAGTCTCTGCCATAACACTAGAACATGCGATTTTAAGTTGTGATTTCCAAAAGGGGATCTTCTTTGATGTGCAATATTTTTTTCTTCTAATAAAGATGATTAAAATGAAAGACAAGGGGCCAATTATATTTTATCAGTGGCCAAATGTGCTCCCTGAATTCCATGTTTTAAATCTTGAACTTTCTCATTCAGTTTGGCAGAACTGTCCCTGGTAACCATGTGTCCCTGCTGCTTATTAGACATAATTGGATGCTACAGTGCCATCAGGATTGTATCTGAGAGTTTTCTGCTAACCCGTTCCAGACTCTGGGCAGCAAGCAGTCTCTGCAGCTGGGGTGTTTTGAGTTGGAGGTCTGCTCGCACTCGGTTCTCTATTGAAATGGATGTCTCCCAGCTATTCTGTCTTGAAATAAATATTTTATAGAAGTTTTTATTTATGTGTCCTTGTCAAACCTGATTTTCAGAACCCTAATTCCCGTACTCTCCGCACCTAGTTCGCACTCAGACACAAGCAGTTAATCGCTGTGTGTGTGTGTATGTACATCTAGCTGTGTAAATGTGTGTGTGTGAGAACACTTCCTTTATGAAATGCTGTACAAGCAGATATAGTAGTGAGGGTGAGATGTCACTTGAAATGGGGACTTTGAGCGATGCTGGGCCTACGCAGTTGATTGTTGACGAAACACTCAGTGGATGGTGTCACAACAGATGATGGCTCTCCATCCTTGTCTGGCCCAGCGTGGGTAGCTGGTGCACTTGGTTCTGTGTTGCTTTGCTGACTGCCAGCTCCCTGATGGCCTGGAGCACAAGGACCTGGGGACAAATGCTTGCAGGAGGCCTTTAAAGGCAGGCCTGTCGAGCAGAATCAGCAGAGAACGAGAAAAGCCAGAGAGATAGACCTACTGCAAGTTATTCATTACCCCTGGGATTCCACTCCGGGAAAATTGTATTTTAAATCTTGGTAAACTGAAAGGGAAAACTGTTTTCTCTCTCAGAACACTTTATCAAGATCAGGCCAATAATAACGCTGTGGTTTGGGGTCTCCCGGTGGGTTCCAGCCATGACCCTTTCCTCTTCTGCCTTCATCCTAAGCAGACTTCAGGAGGGGAATAAACTCATTATTAGTTGCTGATAATCTACGGGCTTCTTCTAGAAAGCTGAAATTTGGAGAAAGGGAGTGGAAGTCATAGGCATCCTAGTGACGTTTCTGAGTTACAGGAACATTCGCTTGGAGTGTTCTGCTGATTACACGAGGCGCATTTGAAAACCGTTTTTAAACCGCTGATGAAGTCAGTGGGATTCATTTGGCTCAGAGGCTGCTCACAAAGAGAAGTGGGTGTAGTTTAGAGTTAGGGTCTTTGGGGGGCTCTGAACCGGCACGTCCTTTCTGGGTCAAGACAGTAAAACCTTGGATCCCATGGAGTGGGTGAAGTGGATAGAGACCCTTCCCCTTAGAAATCCACTGCTAGGGTTTCGCTCTCCCGTGTCCTTCATCCTGCTCACTATCCTTGCCTCCAAGTCACCGAGTCAATAAGAGGAAGGCAGGGGACGGTCAGCTCATGGGTTAATAGAATCAGACACTGAGTCGGCCTTAATTATTTACAGGCTTCTCCCAGAGCAATTCACAATGGCAATGATAAAGAAAAAAATTATCAAAGTAATATGTCCTTTAATTTATAAAGCTCTTGGTTGAAGCCAAAGCTACATCATTCCAGGGTGAGGAAAAGAGATGGAAGTCTGGTAGTGAAGTGAAAAATCCTCAGTTCTTTCCCCCCCTCCCTTTCTTTGGGTGCTAGGAATTGAACTCCAGGTCTTACATAGACAATTCTTAATTCCGACTTTGTCTTTTACATTGGGAGTTTGTGCAAACCTCTCAGAAGTCTTCTATGTGTAAGAGGGACGGTGTACTGGCAGATTTACTCAGGAGGGCTTGTCTTTTTCTACTTCCCGTGTGGATTAGATGCATGTATGTCTCTCTTTTAGTGTCCTCATTGTTGTCTAGGTTCTCTGGGATTGTGATCTGTAGGCTGGTTTTCTTTGCTTTATGTCTACAAACCACTTATGAGTGAGTACATAAGATAATTGTCTTTCTGGGTCTGGGTGACCTACTCAAAATGATGCTTTCTAGCTCCATCCATTAATGTGCCTGCAAATTTCAAGATGTCGTTATTTTTTTCTGCTGTGTAGTACTCCATTGTGTAACCACATTTTCCTCATCCATTCTTTGGTTGAGGGGCATTTAGGTTGTTTCCAGGTTCTGGCTATGACAAACAAAGCTGCTGTAAACATAGTTGAGCACATTTCCTTGTGGCACGATTGAGCATCCTTTGGATATATACCCCAAAGTGATATTACTGGGTCTTGAGGAAAGTTGTTTCCTATTTTTCTGAGAAATCGCCACACTGATATTTAAAGGGGTTGTACCAGCTTGCATTCCCACCAGCAATGAAGGAGTGTTCCCTTTACCCCACATCCTCTCCAATTTGTGCTAATTTTTCATAAATATACTTAAAATTATTATTAAGTGGATTTTGAGCAATTAAGGTGAGACATTTGAGTTCTTTGCTGTTTCTGTGAGTTCACAAGAACCAAGTGATGTCAGACTCATTTCAGTTCTTACACAGCTTTTAGTTGCCATCTAGCGGACCATGGAAATAGGCAAAGGGAAGCCAAGATGAAGCAGAACACATCCCATGGTAGTTCTGGAGGAGAAGGAAAACTACAGACAAAATGCTGATGTGATGAAGTGAGTTGGTACTAATGAGACAACGGAGGAAGCTTTCCATTAAGCCCTAGGGTTTTCTGATCACTTTTAATCAAATTTTCAGATGATCCTTTGATAGAAAGCATGCCTATTGATTTTGTGAATGACTTATTATATTGAAATATACTTGATGGCATAAAGTGATAATGGGAAAGGTCACTGCCGAGAAGGACAGAGGCATAGCTTAGCAGAGCAGTGAATAACTGGAAGACTGAAGGGTTTGCTTACACACGGGAGGAGGTGAAAAGACCAGGATGTACGTGTAATGGGTATAAAAACGACTTAGCTCTTTTGAGAATATATATATTGTTTGTTTATTTAGTGTGTTGGGGAGAGTATGTGTGTGGCATGGCTTGCTTGTGGAGCTCAGAGGACAACTTTCGGGAGCTGGCTCTCACCTTCCACCTTGCTGTGGTGGGGTCTTTCTTGTTTCTGCTGCCACACTGAGTACCTGGGTAGCTGGCCCTAAGCTCTGCCTGAGTCTCCCGTCTCCGCCTCCCATCACGCCACAGGAATGCTAGGATTTCAAGGTTTGCAGCGCTGCACCAGCTCTTTATCTGGTTCCCAGAGCTCTGTGCTTTACTGGTGATGCTGTCTCCCCGACACCAGGAAAGGTCTGTACCAGCCAGCAAGTGGTCCTCGGTCCATTTGTGATCGTAGGCAGGCTGTGTTACAGAAGTCTAATAACAAGGTAGAAAGTGATGTTCCCACTCTGTTCTGCCGCTTCCAAATTACAGGGAGAACTCGGTGCTGGGTACAGGATGCCCTTGAGGAGAACAAGAAGGATTGTTGAGAATTAAGAAATTGTTTCAAGAAAAAAATGCCGAAGCAACTACAGTGTTTTAATTCCTTTGGAAAGTTTTTCTTTCTCCCATTGCTTTTATTTTGTTCTGGGAGCAGAGCTCTCATCTGCCTTGGGTGGAGCCACTTGTCCTGGACCCTCTTACTGAACTGTTTGTTCTTCCCTTTAACTTGACCCGCCTCTCTACCCCATCACTCTTCTGTGTTAAGTACTTGATTGTTCTAACCCTCTTTCTATTCCCTTGGTCTGTTCATCTTCCCTTATGTTAGAACCACAGCATTTAAATTATTATACTACATTCTTCAGAACTGTCTGTTTATAATTTTTTATTCATCGGTGTGAGTTTTAGAATGGCCTTATCAAGCTCCATATTCACTGTCAGATTTTCATTGTTGACTTTTTAATGGTAATTCGAAGAGAATGGAAGTTCTTCTAGCAAGTGTTTCCATTTATGAACAATAAGATGTTTCACTGTTGTCTGGCATCTACGTGCACATAATCTGTCGGGTGTTGTTTGGCCCTTGGTTACTCTGTAATGTTGATTAATGTTTATAGCTGTTGTAATTAGTTTCTATAAAAACAGTTTATCTATTAATTGGACACAGTAGCACATGCCTGTAATTTCACTACTTGGGAGGCTGAGACTGGGGAATTTTGAGTTTGAGTCTGCTGGGTTTGCTTATTTATTTGGTGGGAGTAGGGATTGAACTCAAGACCACTGAGCTATAAACCTCAGCCATCTTTAAAATTTTATTTAAATTTTTGTTGCCCAGGATGGCCTTGAACCCCTCCCCGTCCTCCTGAGTGCTCAGATTATAGGTATGTACCACCATGCCCATCTCGCGGATTTTAAAAATAAGATTAGTGACATCATACAAATAGCACCAGCGTTGATATTTCCTTTTAATTGGCATGCCTTGTGTTTTCAACTGCAGACATCTTTAGTATGTTTTCACTGTTCCCCTTTGTCACTTTACATGAATTGCATATTTCCATTGCATTTACGGTGTTTGATATATGCTACTTTTATTGTTGTTCAATTTTAGTATTTCATAATATTTTGTTTTATCCTCAATTGTTTTTAGTACATTACTTTCCGAATACATGACTGCTTCTATTTACTTTTTATGACTGATTTTTAATTAGTTGCAGTGTACATAAAGAGTGACTGGTATGTTTAGCTTAGAGATTAGTTGATACTACCCCTGAGATCTAATATATAGTACCATTTAGACATGTGTTATGTGTGCTTAAAACATCTTTGTTTAGTAACAAAGGCTTTATGGCTATCCACACATGCCGTATATATGCTTATGTGCATACAGATTAGAGCTGCCTAAGAACTTTTTGGTTAGTGATCGTGATCTCATAAGTTTATGATGGAGCCTAAAAATTCTTATTCCCCAGTGATATGCTGTCATAGTGTCCGAGTGAGAAACGTTATTGTATTTGTGGCAGTGCTGCTTTAGTTGTAGAATTCAGAGTGCCTACATTCACGTGCAGTCTCTAACACTCGATGAAGAGTGGCATCTGAATCGGCTCGTGTTTTGAGTGTGTTGTACTTTTCCACATCATTTTCGAGTGTACTCCTACTTACCAGAAGCTTTACTGTGAAGCAGTGTAGCACGTTGTATAGCAACAGGCTCTTATACCTTGTGTTTATTGTCCAATGATTAAATCATTTTTTTGTGTGTGTTTTATCTCATGTTGTTTTGCTCATCGTGGCCCCAAAGAATATATAATCTACTCTTAACATTACCACGAGAGGCCATGTTGAGTGATTGGGCAAGGAAATTCGAAGTGATTAAGGACCAGGATCATGGAAGTCAGTGCTAGCTATTGCTGGCTAGTCAGCCACGATCCCTTCTACCCAACCTGTGCTCTTCAGGAAGACAGAGTGCTGGGATCTGCAGAGGATCTGATTCACTGAACACAGTGAGACCAGCAAAAGCTCAAGAAGGCCCTATATCTGATCCTGAGAAACTTCTGATGACCTTAAGATTAGACACCGAAGCACCTACCTTTCAGCACCGAGAGGACTGCAGCCAGAGCAGAAAGGCTGTGCTGTTACAAGAAAAGGCTAGCTCTGGGAGATCTAACGATTCAAGAGTCGTTATTCATTACACTATGTGGAAGAGAGCCGAGACTTTGAGGCTGCTGTAAAAGGTCTTTGGAAACTCTACGTGGCTGATAGTGGAGGAAGGTTCCTTGCCAGAGCAAATCTTCAGTGTGGGTGAAAACTCTAGACACGGACATTTGAAAGGACCCGAGTCTGTGAGGAAGCCGTGCCAACGTCAGGTCCCAAGGCTTTTGGACAGAACAGCTGTCTTGCTTGGGGGTAGTGTCGCAAGCTATAAAGTCCTTCATGCGTTGGCTTATCAGGGATCTGGGCCTTGATACATCAGGAAGCATGAGCCTGCATGTCTGCTGTAAGAGAGATAAGAAGCTGAAATGATCGAGAGCTTTTCCAAGAGCCCCTCTCCCCCGAATCGCTGTGCCCCAAAAACTGGGGACCCCTGATCTGAGGGTAACACACCTTTTAAGATTTTCCTTATTGATCATACTCCTACAATCTTCCTTTTATTAGTGAGCTCCATCCCGGGAGCAAAGCAGCGTTTCTCCTCCAATGTCGTCTCTTTGATACAACTAAATGTCAAGGCATTACAGCAGCGTTCGTGAGCTGCTGTTGCGATCTTCACCCAGGTGTTGCATCAGAGGAGGCTGTGGGAAGAAGATGACACCATGTGTGACTTCATTAAAGACTCACTTGTCCCTGAAGTGGTTTCATCAGGGGACATATAAATGACATCTGGAAGAGGACATCACCCATGGCTTCAGAGCATTTGCAGGCAGCGAGGAGCCTGCAAAAATCAAGGCTGTGTTTGGGATGAGGACAGCTTTTAACTGGGTGCGAATGAGCCAGAGGCAGTTCCTGCCTGGTGTAGAGTTAGGGTAGGAATGCATTGCTGGAGATGAAGTCAGAGAAATCAGCCAGCAGGCAAGCAGGAGAGGAAATTTGTACGGAAGGCAGAAGAAGCCGCTACAGACCTTCAAGTGTTTGAACCCGTGGACGCCAGCGCTAACGTTTTTCCTTCATAGACTACTGTTGGTTGTGCATTGCCTGTAACTAGTCAACCTGTGTGAGAAGATGAACATGCAGAGCCAGCCAGGTGGGCATAGTTCTCATGAATAACACCTCTTCAGGAGCCTTGGGGTCCAGAGAGGGTCGCTGTTACCTCAGGGCAAGCACAGCTCCTACCCTTACAGCTCATTCCTTAGCCTAACATCTGCCCTTCACCTCTCCCGATAAATGTTAGCACCTACATATTAAATCTGATCCTGCTTTGGATACTAAAGTAGAAAAATGTAGAGCTCAATAAAAATCAA
Organism: Alexandromys fortis; assembly: GCF_014885135.2. Lineage (NCBI taxonomy): Eukaryota > Metazoa > Chordata > Mammalia > Rodentia > Cricetidae > Alexandromys > Alexandromys fortis. The sequence goes on from NW_026067902.1 coordinate 17,104,682, forward strand.
TAATAAAAGAAAAAGAAAAATATTTTTTAAAAATCTTGCAATTAGACTCTGGCAAACATAACTGCTAGTATTTCATTTAATTTATGTGTCTGCCATCACTCTGTGAATGGCTCAGGGCTGTGCATGTGTAGAATGTGGCCTTCCCTTTGGGAGTCCTTTGTGTGAGGGAGGGCATTGCGTGAGTAATGCCATGGCCGGCATTGTGAAACAGACACTGAGGACCTTGGCTGGCCTTTCCCGGTCTGGTATTCTCTGAAGAACACCTGTTACGAAGTTTGCCCAAATATCTTACTTTGCTCCTGGGCCTTTGGCTTCTTCTAAAAGTCTTTGAAGGGTCCTGGTTGTTAGATGGGAATTCTGCAGACCAAATCTTTCACAGTGACTTCTGCTGGAGGAGGCACGGTGGCTGTGAACGTTGGATAAGAAAGGGCCCTTGCTTCCGCTCTGGGCTCTCATTTGGTCTATTTCACGGCACCGCTGATGTGCACAGCTTCACTGGGAAAGGCTTTCCTGGAGCATCTCTGGCTACTCTCGGAAATGGCTTTAAGCTGTCTTTCCTTGTTTGGAGTTAATGGGACACTGGAGCAGAAACTGAGTTACGATATTGTCTGAGCACTTCAGGGGATCTCAGAGGATTACTTTCACATTTTGTGTATTTTAAATTAAAAATGCCTTTGAGGTATGAATGACAGAGTTAAGACACAAGCAGAGCCAGCGCTGCCAGTCCTCAGTGGATTCTAAAAAATGGAACAAAGCTGTTGCTCTAGCCCAGTGGCCCCATGGAGGATAGAGCGTTCTGTTTGCTCGCTGCCTTTTCCAGATGACCCTTCTTCTAGCTGGAGGATCAACTTACAGTGCATCAGAATGGGCAACTTCAGGTTTGGAGATGTTCAAAATGTGTAAAAATTGGGTTTTGAGTTTAGAGCAAAATTCTTTCTTTTCTTCTTTACTAGATTTTCTCTTTTTCTCTTCCCTCCTCCTCCTCCTCCTTTTAAGGAGATGGGTGCTATGGATTGTATAGCTGGACACTTTCCTGGTCACCAGTTCCCAAATAACCACTCTGAGATTTAATATTAATTACAAACCATTTGGCCTGTTAGCTCAGGCTTATTACTGACTAGTTCTACATATAAACTAACCCATTTCTAATAATCCGTATATTGCCACATTCCCTGTAGCTTACCAATAATGGTCTGGCATCTTACTCCTCTGGTGGCTGCTGGAGTCTCCCCTAACCATGCCTTCATTCTCTCTGTATTCAGTTTGGCTTTCCTGCCTAACTATATTCTGCCCTGCCATAGGCTAAAGTAGTTTCTTTATTAACCAGTGGTAATAAAACATATTCACGGCATAAGAAGGCATCCCACATCACTTCTCCCTTTCTGTCTAATTAAAAAGGAAAGTTTTAACTTTAACATAGTAAAATTACAAATAACAAAACCAATATCAAGCAAGAGTTACAGTTACAATATTTAGTCTATTTGTATTTGACAAAATTAAAGAAAATACTCTATCATCTGTTCTATCTTTGTGAGTCTAAAGTTTCATCTGTCTATTAAATGTATCTTCTATCACAACTAAGGAAAACTATAAATATCTAGTCTTCAACTCCATCAAAACCCCAGAAGAATATATTACCTAAGTAAACAGGAAGTGCATTGTAAGCAATTTCCAAAGTTCTAGAAATGACAGAGACACCTGGCTGCCTGGGCAGATACCCAAAGTTCTTTTGTAACTGTGGAGCATCCATCTGCAGCCTATAGGCCTAGAGCATCTGGCAGATATCTTAGTGAAGCAGGAAATCTGAAGGACTATCCCACCTATTTTGGCAAAATTCATCAGTCACTTTCTTCTGTGTCTTGCAGAATGTCTTGCAGACTCTTATGAAGCAGGAACCTTGAAGGACTTTCCCATCTTCTTTTGACAAGTTCAGCAGTCATTTTCCTGTGGATCCTGCATATCCAGTTTATATAGCATATTGTCAAGCAGTCTAGGCAAGAACAGTTTCTTGCCTAAATGGCTAGCCTTGCCATATTGAAAGAAAACTCTTTGATGCCCATCATCCTCTTGAAGTAATTGGTGCTACCAGGAGCAGAAATGTCTCACTATTGAGAAAAGTTTAAACTCTTAAAACATTCTAAATGCCATATTCTGTAGTTTTTTGAAGTGTTTGAAGATTACTTATCCATCTGAAATAAATATCTCTGCATATCCAGAAAGCCTAACTAACATGACTATAAGTTTGATTATTATAGATGACTATTAATTTGTATTTTTTTTTTTTTTTTGGTTTTTCGAGACAGGGTTTCTCGGTGGCTTTGGAGCCTGTCCTGGCACTAGCTCTTGTAGACCAGGCTGGTCTCGAACTCACAGAGATCCGCTTGTCTCTGCCTCCCGAGTGCTGGGATTAAAGGCGTGCGCCACCATTGCCCGGCTAATTTGTATTTCTTAACTATACATTTTTAAATGAGTTGCATAAACATAATACCTTAAACAGGAGTAGAAACATATATAGTATAACAAAATTAGCCTTAAATTTGTATATCAGTAAAACAAAATCCATATCAATGTAAAGTATTTTGAGATTAACAGTCATTTTCTGGATTAAAGTAGATCTGATAATCTACTATTTATTTATTGTTTTTTTTGAGACAGGGTTTCTCTGTAGCTTTGGAGCCTGTCCTGGAACTAGCTCTGTAGACCAGGCTGGCCTCAAACTCACAGAGATCCACCTGTCTCTGCCTCCCAAGTGCTGGGATTAAAGGAGTGTGCAACCACTGCCCAGCTAATAATCTACCTTTTTAATCATTTCTATATGATATCCCCCTTTTTTCTTTAGAAAGCAATTGACTATGACTATTAACCATTTATAACCAACACCCTTTAAATGAAAACAAACATTTATAAATAACATTTTTGGAATTTGGGCATCATTTTTATACTACTTACTGCTGATTGGGGTGCTGGTAATTTTATGAGGATCCTGATAAAATATAGAATTATGGTCAAATCCTGACTGGGATATTTTGTGTGGTTGGTCCATATCAGCCAGTAGCCTGGAAGCTGTTCTGGATGTTGGATCACCTGGGCCATCACTTCCATGGAGACCTCTCAGGGGGTCTTCCTTGATCAAACCATAATATCAAACCATAATATCAAACCATATTAGCCTAGAAGGAATCCATAGCTTCTCATCTTCTGTGGAAACAAAAGCAGAACCTCTTTTCCAAAGCAATATAACCTTAGCCCAAAATTTTGAACTCAAGATACCTTTATGTTGGTTAGCTTAGTGGCCCCCACAATCAAATGTCTCTCCGTAGGTAGCTCATTAACAGTCAAAAAATTCAAAGAAAACACAATAGTATACATAATCCAGACTCTCTATATCTTTATGTGACTTATTTTTCTTTGTTATTTTTGCTGCCTCTTTATATAGACGTTGTTTTTATTTTTTAAAACTCTATCTGTTTATACCTATTTTCTTTCTTTCTTAAGCCTACACACATTTTTAAAAACATTCTGTGTCCTGTTCAGAGCGTTCTTTTTGTCTGAATCTGTCTTTATTGCATATCTGTAATTATTTTCTGACCAGGAAGGTTTTTAAAATGCTAAATGAGTGTGCTAGGACCAGGGCTGCAGCTTTGGCTGTTGGCTCCACCTCATTTGTCTTTCTAGCATAGGGGAGGTACGGTACATTCACCAACAGCCCTAGGAGCTCACTGCCCCAACTCTGGGAAGAGGAGACTTTAAACATGGAGACCGTGGGAAGCAGTGAGCCCATGCTACAATCAAGCAGCTTGTAGCATTCTGTCCACAAACCTCTTTTTTCTGTGTGAGGAAAAGCTAGATCAGCACATTGTGCAGCTTGGAGGCGCCTCTTTGTACTGTAGCGGGAATCTGCCATGCTATACTCAAATGTCCCCCCTCTCTATTCTTTCTCAGATCTTATGTAGAAACTCGAGTGTTCCATGTTGGTGCACCAAATGTAACTGGAGACTTTTCTCTCCCACTCACCAGTTCTTAAATAACTACTCCGAGGTTTAATATTAATTACAAATTGTTTGACCTATTAGCGCAGGCTTCTTACTGCCAAGCTCTACATATAAGTCTACTCATTTCTAATAATCTTTACATCGCCACAGGCCCCATGGCTCACTGGTAATGCTTTGGCATCTTACTTCTCTGGCAGCTGCTGGTGTCTCCTCAAACCCCACCTTCTTTCCCTGTATTTAGTTTGGCTTTCCTGCCTAACTATATTCTGCCCTTCCACAGGCCAAAGCAGCTTCTTTATTAACTAATGATAATAAAACATATTCACAGCATACAGAGGGGCATCCCACATCAAGGTAGAAGCCAGGGCCTCACACATACATAGCATAAGCTGTTCCCCAGTCCAGTGTTTCTTATTGAATTAACCTTTTAACATGGCACATAGGGAAGGACCTCTTTGTTCATTTTAATTTCTCTCTTTATTCCTTCCTTTCTTCCTTCTTTCCTTCCTTCCTTCCTCCTTCCATTCCGTCCGTCCTTCCTTTCTTTCTTCTTCTTTCTCTCTTTCTTTAATCGTGTTTATTTGAGAGAGAGAGAGAGAGAGAGAGAGAGAGAGAGAGAGAGAGAGAGAGAGAATGTGTGTGTGTGTGCATGATATATGTGTAGAAGCATGTGTGGTATGGCATGTGTGTTGCAGTCACTTTGTGAAGCCGGTTCTCTCCTTTCACCTTTGCGTGGGTTCTAGAGATTAAATTTGGATTTCCAGGCTTGCTTGGCAAGCACCTTTGCCTGATTAGCCAGCCCTCATTGTTCATTTTTAGTTCAGGCAAAGGTAAGAGCATCTCATACATATTCCCGATGTAATTAATACTGATGCTTAAGGGCTACTCGGATTAAAGTGAGTTTGTCTTAGTCTTTATACTATTGTCTCTTTCAAAGTAGGGCTTACCTGGGATCCTAGAGTGTGGAAATGCTGTCTAGTCAGCACTGTTGACTTTGTCCAGAGCTTCAGAGCTCCGCTCTCCTGCCCTCTCTGCTGCTTGGTTGATGCTGTCTCCTTTCTCCTAAAATAAACCTGATGCTTGGAGAGTCCCCACCACTCTACCCTGTTCATGTGGAGCCTCTGCTTGGCCAAGGCACCTTTCAAAACAAATCATCTTCAAAACAAATCAGCTTCAAGTTAGTTCCGACTGAATCCTGTCGGATGATGTTGGCGATGGTGGAAGAGGCCCAGAGGCAGTCGTGTTTCCTGCCAGGCTCTTGTTGATGGAGGGTACAAAAGGTAAGTCACTTTTATTAATGAGACTAAGGGAGGGGAAAGGCTGCCAACAATAATCATATTGAGATTATTCAGTAGTTGTGGCAAGGTTGAGTGGTGATGACCGTGTTTTTCCGATTATGAAGTGAACACTGAGGGCTCTATCTTGAATGCTGTGTCTCCTGTAACCTCATAATGAAGATGCTTTATTAAATAGGGATGTCCTATTCTATACTGTATTTGGTGTGTGTGTGTGTGTGTTCCCTCTCAGTGTTTGCTACTAGATGAACAATCACAGAATGAGTGTTCATTAGGGCCAACAGGTACTTAAAGAATTGTGGTGAGGGGGCTGGAGAGATGGCTCAGTGGTTAAGAGCACTGACTGTTCTTCCAGAGGTCCTGAGTTCAATTCCCAGCAACCACATGGTGGCTCACAGCCATCTATAATGAGACTTGGCGCCCCCTTCTGGCTTGCAGGCACACATGGAAGGAATACTGTACACATAATAAATATTTTATAAAAAAAAGAATTGTGGTGATATTTTGTTAGTGATCTAACAAATAAAGCTTTCCTGGAGATCAGGGCACAGAGCTAACCACACTGGTTAGCCATATAGATCAGGCAGTGGTGGCATACACCTTTAATCCCAGCAGTCGGGATATAGAGGCAGACAGATCTCTGTGAGTTCAAAGCCACCTTGGGTTATATGAAATTGAATCCGTCCAAAATAGAAACAGAAGCAGGTGGTGGTGGCTCACACCTTTAATACCAGTACTTGGGAGTCAAACTCCTTTGATCCCGGCACTAGGGAAGTAGAGACAGGAAGGAATATGGCTGGGTAGAAAGGAGACAGGAGCTCAAGGCATTCAGTCTAAGGATTCATGGAGACAGGATCTTAACCACTTTGGTCTGAGGATTCAGTAGAGGTAAAAGGTCTCTCTAATGGCTGGCTCCTTTACTTCTCTGATCTTTCAGCATTTACCCTGATATCTGATGCTAAGTTTATATTATTAAGACCAATTAGAATTCATGCTCAAAGCATATATTACATGAATGCAGTAGTGCACAGTGATTTGTATGAAAGACGTATTAGCTTTGTTATTAACTCATTTTAAATTTTTATTTATGTATTTTTTATGCATATTTGTGGGCTTCAAGAGTATGCACCGTGTGTGTGCAGGAGACTCCAGAGGCCATAGGAGGGGATCAGAGCCCCTGGAAACAGACTTCTAGATGGCTGTGAGCTGTCACGTGGGTGCTGGGAACTGAACCTGGGTTCTATTTAACAGCAGCCAGTGCTCTTAGCTGCTGAGCCATCTTTCCAGTCCCATTATTAGCTAACTTGTAGCTAGACTGTCTCGTGTATTTTATTACTTAGGAAGGACTTATGAAGAAGACTAATATGAAGTTTGGAAGACTAATCACCTGAGAGTTTGAGGAAGGCAAAAAGAATGGGGTATATTGATTGGCTGGTAAAGAGATTAGGGACCAGGTCTAGCTAGGTAGAATGAGGACTCTGGTTGAGAGTCAAAGCTTGGGGTCATTGTTTGCAGTGGTGGAAATGTGAAACTCAGGTTGGAGCTGAGGTGGTTCTTGGTCGGTAGAATGATGTGATACTTTTGAAAAGGCTTCTGACAAGGAAAAGAGGGGGAGGGAAATGGGAGGCGGCGGTGGGGAAGAGACAGAAATCTTTAATAAATAAATATATAAACAAAACAAAACAAAAAAAGAATGGGTGCCCCTGAAGCCCAGATTTTACTAGGAACAAAATGGAAGTCATTTAAACACATCATAAGTCTGTCAACTGTGGTATGTCTCAGCATATACATTTACAGTATTCTAAACTCTATTTATCAAATTTAGTTTTTTAAAATGGGATTTGACTTAAAATATTTATTGTGGCCAGGAGGCGGTGGCGCATGCCTTTTATCCTAACACTTGGAAGGCATACTGATTTCTGTGAGTTTGAGGCCAGCCTGGTCTACAAAGCTAGTTCTAGGATAGCCAGGGCTATATAAATGTACCCTGTCTCAAAACAAAAGAAAAATAATAAGGGATTTTATTTCATCTGAAGGTCAAATCAAAAGTGTCATTTGTCAGACCTTTCTTCTTCCTTCTAATGCCAAAGAATTTCAACATCTCAGAAGTTGCAGTGAAACATTATGCTCAACTCTAAAGGACCTGAAACCAAGTAAAGGAACTTAAAAATCAGAGTACCCCAGTATCTAGAATGGATGTAACAAACCCACTAATGCACAGCCTTGTGTTTGGAGCACAAAGTACTAGGGCAGAAATCAATTACTCTGAAAATTCGCCATGTAAGATCCATTTCCTGTTCCTTGTGTGACAGAATGAGAGAGAGCCATGAAACACTATTTCTTAAGCTGTTGATTTGACCCAAAGGCTATTATCACTGAGAAGGAAGAAAAACACCATTTTCATGAATTCAAGAAACTTTGCAGAAAAGAGTATACGCCAAAAGCAAAATACCGTGGCTTTTGGATGGATTGCTGTTCTTGGTTGCTGGGTGTTTCTAATGGCAGTGTTAAAGTGTTATTAATGAATCCCGAATTTCATTCTCTATTATAAATAGCACATCCAAGATCATCTTTCTGTATTTGCCTAGAGATTTTTTTTTCTCTGTAACAGCCTTGGCTGGCCTTGAACGCATTCATATATTTCCACCTGCCTCTGCCTCTCTGAGTGCTGCGATTAAAGGAGTGCGCCACCACTGCATAGTGAGAAGGAGAATCTTTATGTGGTTTTCCTACTTCCTTTTATCTTTCTCTCTTTTTGGGGTATTGAATATTTTCACATTGCCAGGTGGGATTCTTGTTTACATTGTGGACGCAATCTCATAGTCCTGGGCGTGCGTTAGTGATGAGTCCTCTGGAAGGGTAGATCTGCTCTCAGGGTCGCTAAGAAGCACAGCTGCCCATCACTAGCAGTTTAGAATTTATGTCCTATATAATTTACATCTTCTCTAATACATGTTCATCATACTATATAATAAACATGTTCTATGTAATATAATAAATATATAATAAAATATATATATTCAAAGAAATAGAAGCTTGAGAGAAAGCAAAAAAAGGGGCTGGAGGGAAGAAAGGGAAGGGAAAATTGATGTAATTAGATTCTAATTTCAAAAAAATTATAATGGGGCTGGGCGATGGTGGCGCACGCCTTTAATCCCAGCACTCGGGAGGCAGAGGCAGGCGGATCTCTGTGAGTTCGAGACCAGCCTGGTCTACAGAGCTAGTTCCAGGACAGGCTCCAAAGCCACAGAGACACCCTGTCTCAAAAAAAAATTATAATGGAATTTTTAAAGGTGAGTGTGTGTGTGTGTGTGTGTGTGTGTAGTTCTGAGCACAACTTGTGGGACTCAGTGCTGTCCTACCATGTGAGTTCTGGGATTGAATTCAGATCATCAGGTGACAAGCAAATTTCCTCACAGACTCATCTTGTAGGCCCTTGGCTGATTTTTTGCTATACATTTTTTTTTTCAATAGTAACATTACTTGAGGTGCCCGGACTAAACAGAAAAACTCACATTTACAAGACCACCAGTTAGCATACATTCTGATGGGACAACCCCAAGGACCTAAAAAGAGAAGGTTTCCTTGGATACAGCAGGGGTAAATGACAAGGGAGAGACAATAACAAGGAGGAGTTAGTTACATCTGCCAAGGCTGTGGAAGAAGAGAGGGAGACGGGAAAGGGATTTTTGTGAAGTGGGGAAGACCACTGCATAAGTACTCCCTGAGCTTCTGGAATTGATCTAATTCTGTCTCAAACCAGTGATCACTGGCCCATGTGTGCCATGAAGGGAGAGTCCTCAAATGGATGGACAGTACTAATACCAAATCACCAAGACGTCTTTAAAAAAACAAAATAATAAACTCCTCACTCCTTCCTTTCTCCCTTCCCTCTGGACTCTTTCTCAGAGAGTTCTGTAGTTGGATGGCTCTGTCACACACAGCCACAGGCTCAAGGGGAAAATTTTAAAAACATTTTCTTGCACGAAGATTGTAAGGCCCAGAGGAACAGAGTGTCTGTGGTGAGATTGTATCTCCTAGAAGTGACAGGGAGCTACACCCAGGAGCTCTCACCAACATGAGTACCTAAATAAGACTTGAACAAGCATGACAGCAGTACACGTGCTAACATGGAAGGGGGACATGTCATGCCCC